>NW_026712321.1:4952336-5339836 GCF_030504385.1 Musca domestica | reverse complement strand
TGGCATTTATTTCAAATATTTAAATTAAATATAATATAAAATAAATCATTTAAAACGCTTGGTATTCAATTCTGTCACTTGAAGGCTTTCTTTTTTTCTTTCTTTTTATTTGAATCTTTAAACAGCTCTTGATATTCCCTCGTGCTTTGCTACCGCTTTGGCAGTTTAGTCTTGATCTTTATGTGACATCCTCTCCGAGGACCTTTCGTTTTTCACTTCCATTTAAATCTGAAATCGTTAGTTTTTCGACTCAGTAGATTTTTGGAACTCACCATGCTAACATTTAACTAGCACCTTCTGTCTAGACCTATCCGGCATTGGCGGGACCTATTTGTTTATTTTTTTTTTTTTTTTTTGTCGTAGAAGTTATTTTTAATATAACTTCGGGGGAGAATATCCCAGAAAAAAATAAGGGAACAAATGGGGATTGCTGGTTCTTTCCGAAACCTAGATATTCCCTGCTTTAACCCCTGGTAAATATAAACATCGTTCTCCACTAATAAACAAACGTTACTTTTATAAAAACAACAATAATGGGATTAAGTCTGACCATTTTGCAACAACAAAATACTATGGTATCCCGAACAAACATGCCAACACTGTTCTATTGATTTTTTTTTTTAATTTTTTTGGGAATCTAAAAAGTTTCCTTTCATATTTTAATCAAACCTTTAAGCACCTCTTTATTTTCCAAATATATTTGAGGGATCTTAAACTTGGATTTAAAAAAATATATTTTTCGAGGTAGATTTAAAAAACTATATATTTTTCAAGAATATTTTGCAGAAAATATTTTTCAAGGATCTCAAACGTAAATTCATAAAAAAATATTTTTCAAGAATCTAAAACGTGGATTTATAAAAAAATATTTTTCAAGGACCTCAAACGTGGATTTATAAAAAAATGTCAAGGACTTCAAACGCGGATATATAAAAAAATTGTCAAGGACCTCAAACGAAGTTTTACAAAAAAATATTTTTTAAGAATCTTAAACTTGGATTTATAAAAATAAATATTTTTCAAGGACCTCAAACGTGGATTTATAAAAAAAATGTCAAGGTCTTGAAACGTGGATTTATAAAAAAAAATGTCAAGGACCTCAAACGAGGTTTTACAAAAAAAATATTTTTCAAGGACCTCAAACGTGGATATATAAAAAATTTTCAAGGACTTCAAGCGTGGATTTATAAAAAAATGTCAAGGTCTTCAAACGTGGATTTATAAAAAAAAATGTCAAGGATCTCAAACGAGGTTTTACAAAAAAAAATATTTTTCAAGGACCTCAAACGTGGATATATAAAAAATTTTCAAGGACTTCAAGCGTGGATTTATAAAAAAAATATTTTTCAAGGACATCAAACGTGGATTTATAGAAAAAAATATTTTTCAAGGACATCAAAGGTGGATTTATAAACAAAAAAAATATTTTCCAAGGACCTCAAAAGTGGTTTTGTAAAGAAAATATTTTCGAGGACAAAAAACATGGATATTTTTAATGAAAATTTATTTGAAGGTCTTCAAAGTAATTGTTTATTAATAATTTTTGTAGTTTGCTCTTCGCTCTTTATGTGGCTTATTCTGAGAGAACCATTCTTTAAGTCCTGCTTCTAAAGAATTCTGAACTTTTGCTCTTGCTCTTTATGTGGCTCCCTCTAAATCAGACGTGTTTTCCCATTTAATTTTGAAGTCTCGGGTCTTTAAACAGTTTTTTTTTTATTTTCCGATCTGATCTCTAGAAAGCCTACCTCTCAAATTCCCATTATACTTTTGAGAGGGATTCAATTGGATCCTCTATAAATCTCCAAGATCTAAAATTCTCCCCGCTTTTTTTTCCGATTTAAGTAACTTCTGATATCCTTATTTTGGTATCTTTCTATAATTCCTCGATCCTTTGAGCATTCCTATGGAGCTTCTTCTTATATTATATTTTAATTTCCAGATCTCCGATCTCTAACCCTTCATAATCTATTAGGATCCCATTAGTACTCTTATAGAACTTCTTATATCCGATGTTGGCTTGCAAAAAGCTCCGCATATTCCTCTTGCTTTCCATTAAAAACTGATCTCAAAATAATTCGTCATATTTCATTAGGACCCCATAATCCATACGAAATCCTAAATGACCTTCATTACCTATAGGTAATCCATACGAAATCCTAAATGACCTTCATTACCTATAGGTCTTCCCACAATTTATTCGTATTTTTTCATGGATACTCTATTGACATTTCACCAATAAATACTTCCTCATATTCTAAATGAACCAGTAAAATGTTTGAACTTTTAACGGACCTTTGGATTATTCTCCATATTCTTAGAGCCATTTTGAACCTCTTTATAATTTTTCGAATAATTTTTACACTCTCATGGATCTTATTTTAATTGCAACGATCTCCTTATATTCCTCTTGAGAGTTCCTCCCCAAAAATGCCTCCTCTTGGGAGTTCCTCCACTAAAAATAACTCGTCATTTTTTACTCGAACCCCAGATCCTATATGAACCTCTGGACTGCCTCAGGAAACGTTTAGATTGCACACTACAATATATCTCGCGTGAGATCCCCATATTCTCTCAGAGCTATAAGTATTCCAGCTATATTCCATTGGTGATCAGTACATATTATGTTCGAGCCTTTCAAAAGCTATACAGAGTTCTCAAGAACTACTCATATTCTCTAGAGATTTCTTTATTAATATTTACTTCAATAAATAGCACATTATTTTTCTCAACGCCTTTTTTAAGACTCCTCATATCTTACTCGAACCACTAAAGATCAGTAGATTTCGAATCTTTCAAAAGCTGCTCGTATTCTTCACGGAGCTCTCAAAAACTCCCAAATTATCTAAAAACCTCTAGAGAACTCCTCATAAAATATTCAGAGGCCTAATTAGCTGTTTGTATTCTTCTTGTCCCCTTTTAAGGGCGTCTCATATTTTATTCGAACCTCTCGAAAACTCCCAAAATTCTCTATGAACATAAACAGCTCTTTATATTCTTCTTGTCCCTATTTAAGGGTTTCTCATGTTTTGTTCGGACTTCTCGAGAGCTCCTCATATATTTTCTTCTCGAGATCAGTACATATTTTATTCGAGCCTTTCAGAAGTTACTCGGAGCTCTCGAAAACTCCCCATATTCTCCACAAAAGTCTATAATATCTCCACATTTTTCTCGCCGAAGATGAAATTTTGCAGTCATTTTTTGATCCAAGGACGAACCCGAAAGAAAAAATAAACCTTTTGCTATTCAGGTAAGGAAACCGGGAGACCATACATGTTTGCCTCTCATTCCAAAAATTTATCCAAACTTTTGATTTTAATAATCGAAATTTCACATTAAATAAAAATAAATTATTCAGGAAATAATGATTTAATTAAACGTCAATATATTTATTGGTTATTATTTAAAAAAATAAATACAGTGCATATTTAAGTGTGTTTATTTTTTTATTTATACAAATTGTAATTGTATTTTTTTAGTTTATTTTATTGATAGATTTATATATGTTACTTATACCTAATAATTATTTTAATATATTTTTATATCTATTGTTTTCTTTTAATGGAAGTTAACTAGTTTTATTTTTCTTTTTTTCAAATTAATATAAAAAAGTACAAAAACTAATATTCAAAGAGTTAAACATTTTATTTAATATAATTCATTTATTTATTTATTTTGTTGTTAATAATTATAATAATAATATTGTAAATGCCATATTCGAGGTGTAAACATATATTTAAACATTTATTAGCTAAATATTTTCATTAATAAAGAGAAAAGTAAATTTATAATTAATAAATCAATTTATAAATGTAAAATTATTGGAAATATTTTAAATAAATTGTACTGTGAAAGATGGAGGCTTTTGGAACGAGGTGAACGAATTTAACATATCTTTATCGTGTCGAATCCAGAGGACAATTTTGGAGGGATTGTCTAGCGATTGGGAACCCGAAACCTAAGACTTAAGACCAGTTGTATGAAAATCCTCCCAGGAAGTTTCATATATACCTCAATTTGGACTCTATTTTAATGTGAAACCACCTTGCGACCTAAGATGCGGCATTAAAGTCCAT
The DNA here is from genome assembly GCF_030504385.1 of Musca domestica. Taxonomy (NCBI): domain Eukaryota; kingdom Metazoa; phylum Arthropoda; class Insecta; order Diptera; family Muscidae; genus Musca; species Musca domestica. The sequence goes on along the minus strand of NW_026712321.1, from coordinate 5,335,763 downwards.
AATTTCTAATTTTATAATACCATTCTAGCTTTTATATGAAAGTTTTGATAATTTGGCAGTGAATTTCTCATTTTTAAGAACACCTGCAAAAATTATGCTATATTTTCGATATTGAGAATATTTATTTATAATCCCGAATACATTCAATAAAAATTATTAAAATAATAAAAATAATTAAATAAAAATAATTAAATAATAATAATTAAAATATAAATTAAACAAACCTATTAAAATTACATCTTTTATCTTAATATTCCACTCCTGAGATTTATGTTTCAAATAAATACTCCTTAACATAAAATATAAAATAAAAATTTCTTTCTTTTTAAAAACATTTGCAAAAGTAGAGAAAATCTGAAAGATGGATGGAAATAAAGAAAATACGACTTCGTACTTTTCTTATCGTATCTTTTAAAATATTGCCAGCAAAATTTCAATTTTATAGAAATCCACAAAAGTATTATTTTTTTCCAATACTGAGAATATTTTTTACAATTCCGAAAACGTTCAATGAGAAATTAATGAAATAATTAAATTAATTTAATTGAAATATATAAATAAAGTAAATCTGTTAAAATTAATTCTCTTATATTATTATTCCACTCCTGAGATTTATTTTTCAATTAAATACTCACTAACCTAAAATATATAAATAAAATTCATTCCTTGCCCACTAATCCACTTCTGAAATTTATCGTTGATTGAAATTAGATAAGTTTTCTTAAAGACATTAATTTCAATAGGGGTTGTCCTTGGGCCAAACAAATATTGTTTGGAAAATTTCATCTCAATCGGTTAATAAATGCGATCAGCATTTTTTCTTCACAAAAAACATGGACAGACGGACTGATATGCTTAAAATCGACTCAGAAAGTGATTCTATGAATATTCTCAAAAGTAACTATGGGTCTATCTCGCTTCCTTCTCCATGTTACAAACAAATGCCCAAAGACATAATACCCTTACCACTATGTGGTGTAGGGTACAAATAGATATGAAAATAATTGTTATCTAAAGTCCTCTTCTAAAAAGTTATCAACTCCTGCTTTTTTAATTACCTTCTTCCACAAAGACTCAGATTCATAAACTTTTAATATTCAAACTCTTTTTTTCCTGAGCATATCTATTGGAATGTTAATGTTTTTTGAAACTAAACATATATGAATTATTAAATTGATTATTCCACTGCTGAGATTTATTTTTTTTTAAATTGGAAAAGAGAGAAAATGTCAAAAGTTTCCATCAATGAAAGCCAACGGGTTCTCTATGTAAGGTAGAAGCTCTCTGATGAGAGGTTCTATATATTGGAGATCTTTTCCGCACTTTTTACGAATAGGAAATTGACAATGTCTTGAATAAATTATCGAATTTGGGAATGAACATTTATTTATTGCCAGTTTTGGATGTTTTCTTCTTACAAATAAAAATTTAATTTTAATTAGAAACTATAAATATAATTCGTAATAAAATAATAAAAAATTAAGTGTAAAAATATTTATAAACTATTAAATTGATTATTCCACTTCTGAGATTTATTTCTCTAATTAGATACAGGAGGAAAACTCCACAAGTGGTCATCAATGACAACAAAACCAATTGTCCACTTACGACAAAAGCGCTCTGATGATAAATTTTGAAAAAAGTGGACAAAAAATGTGAGATAAACCCGATAAAAGGGTATAAACAATTATTGATGACCAATTGTGTACGTTTTACTCCTCGAACTAGAAATAAAAATTAAATTTTAATGGGAACTTAGGAAATTAATAATATTCATAATAAAAAGTAAAAAGTATACATAAACTATTAAATTGATTATTCCACTTCTGAGATTTATTTTTCAAATTAGATACAGGAGAAAAATTAGAGGCAAAAAAAAACATTTCTACAAAACTCAATAAGATTTCGAATGAATTATAAGCTTCTATTTTTTTTCTTTAGCCCTTCTTGACAATAAATCTATACCAATTTTAATAAAAAATATTCTATATCTATCTAAACATATATGAATTATTAATTTGATTATTCCACTACTAAGATTTATTTCTCAAATTACAAACTAAATTCTTAGTAAAATCATTTTATCCACTACTGAGATTTGATGACAGAAATTGTAAACTTAGGGAACCTAAAAAATCAAATTACAAACTAAATTCTTAGATAAATCGTTTTATCCACTACTGAGATTTGATGACAGAAATCTTAAAATGGGGAAACCTGTTTGAAAATATTAAAAAAAAAAAATAATCTTTTTAAAAATACTGAAACCTTTTATCCTTTTAAATCCGTTCAAATTTTTCTTATACCTAATACAATTGTCCAACTTATAACTAAATTTACTGTTTCTTCAATTATTCCACTGTTGAGATTCATTTGTTAAAATCATAAACTAAATAAAAAAAATCTTATTAAAATCGTTTTATCCACTACTGAGATTTGATGACAGATTTCTAACAACTAAACTTAAAACATACAGGCATAGTTTTCCTAATGGAATTTAAAGAGAGCAATTTTTCAAAAATTATTCTAATAAAAAAATTTTAATTTTATTCTAATAAAAAATGAAAGCAACATCGATTAAAAAATACTAATTCTAATGTAAAATATTATCAAATGTAATTATTCCACTGCTGAAATTTTGATGATAGATTTAACGAAAAAAAAAACTTCGGTCTAAGTTTAAAATTCTCTATTATAGCCAAATCAATTTTTATATATTATATTTCAAATCAAATTATTCCACTGCTGAGATTCTGATGACAGAATTTCTGAAAATATTCTATTGATAAACATTTTGTAACCCAAATACCCTACATTAACTTACAAACTATACAATTTCAAATCAGATTATTCCACTGCTGAGATTCTGATGACAGAGCTCCTTTAAAAACTAATTCTAACAGCGAAAATGTTAAGACCCGAATACCCCAAATGAACTTACTAAAGATACGATTTCAAATCAAATTATTCCACTGCTGAGATTCTGATGACAGAACTCCCTAAGAAACTAATTCCCAACTAAAATAAAAAAAACTAATTCTTAAAAAAAATGTCAAATGTTCTATTGGCGAAAAATTTGTGACCCAAATACCCTACAAAAACTTACAGACTATACTATTTCAAATCAAATTATTCCACTGCTGAGATATTGATGACAGAAATCCTTAAGAAACTAACCCTTAAGTAAATTGAAAAAAAAAACTCAAAAAACTAATTCTGGAAACTAAATCCTAATTTTTCTATTGTGGGAGTTTTGTGACCCAAATAACCTTACAAACTATACAATTTCAAATCAAATTATTCCACTGCTGAGATTTGATGACAGAATTTCTTAAAAAACTATTCTATTGGTGAAAATCTTTATACCCAAATACCCTACATTTCCTAAAAGACTATAAAATTTTAAATCAAATTATTCCACTGCTGAGATATTAATGACAGAACTCCCTAAGAAACTAATCCCCAACTAAAATCAAAAAAAAATAATAATTTTTACTCCCAATGATCTCTTGGTGAAAATGTTGAGAACAAAATACCCCACATTTACTTACAGACTATACAATTTCATATCAGATTATTCCACTGCTGATATTCTGATAACAAAACTCCTTATGAAACTAATTCTAATAGCGGAAATGATAAGACCCGAATACCTCGCATGGACTTACTAAATATACGATTTCAAATCAAATTATTCCACTGCTGAGACTCTGATGACAGGACTCCCAAAGAAACTAATCCCCAACTAAAATCAAAAAAGAAAAAACTAAAAAAACTAATAATAAAAAATGCCAAATATCCTACATGAACTTAAAGACTATACAATTTCAAATCAAATTATTCCACTGCTGAGATTCTGATGACAAAACTCCTAAAAAAATGTTAAGACCCGAATACCTCACATGAACTTACTAAATATACGATTTCAAATCAAATTATTCCACTGCTGAGATTCTGATAACAGAACTCCCAAAGAAACTAATCCCCAACTGAAATCAAAAAAGAAAAAAAAAACTCAAAAAACTAATTCTTAAAAAAATGCCAAATATTCAATTGGTGAAAATGTTGTGACCCAAATCCCCTAAATGAACTTACAGACTATATAATTTCAAATCAGATTATTCCACTGCTGAGATTCTGATGACAAAACTCCTTATGAAACTAATTCTGGAAACTTATCCCAATAATCTATTGGCGAAAATTGTTTGACCCTAATACCCTACATCTACTTACATACTATACTATTTCAAATCAAATTATTCCACTGCTGAGATTCTGATGACAGATCTTCTTTTAAAAAAAACTAAAGCTTAACTAAAATAAAAATTATTTAACTAAGAAAAAATTATGAAGTTAAAATACATATTTATGTAAAACTACTTATAACTAATAATCTTATTTCAAAAAAGAATTATTCCACTGCTGAGATTTGATGAGAACATACAAAAACTACAAACTACCCTACCATTTCAAATAAATTACTATAGACTAAATATTCAAAAATTTTCTTTACTGAATAGCAAAAAAACTCAATAGTAAAAAAATTAATAGAAATTTTATGCGTCAGACTTAAAGGTGGTGTTCCGTCTGCAAATTATTATTACGCTTCTGAATTAATAATTAATGGTCAATTTACCAAGTTTATCCTAAACAATATCCTGTTTATGTGCCTCAATATTCATATTCAATTCTTGGAAAACTAATTGATTTTTTACGTTATCCACAAAATTTTATTACACCTCTGAATTTTTGATGACTGATTGGATCTGAAGTTAGTGGTCAATATTTCGTCGAATATGTTAACATAATTTCTTCTACGTTACAATTTACAATTATCCTGTTTATCTGCATCAAAAAGATATCGCATCTTCCGACTTTCTTATATTGGGAATTTATGTGAAGTAGATCATACCTTAGTTTAATGCGTACCATTGCTTTAGAGTAGCACAATTTGGAAACTAGATCCAACTCTGAACCTATTTTAAGCAAATTTGACGGAGGCCTTTGAACTCCTAATATCATTGCTGAATGGTGCATGATATGACTTCGATGAGAATAATAATAAAAAAATATTTATTGAAGCAATAGATGTACCATACCGAGTTTCACCAAATGGAAGAATTCGGTTGAATATGAAAAAATCTATCCAATTTGGGCTGATATTAAATATATGGTGGACAATAACGGTAAAATGGGATGAAGGTGTATCTTGAAGGTTTATATTTTCAACTATATCTGATGTCCGGTATTAAATATCATTGCATATTATGCATGTGAGATACTTAAACAAGAAATCGGGTGAAACACATATGGGAACTATAGCTATTCTATAACAATCTAATCTATAGATATTTGTCTTTTCTATCCTCCAAAAATAAATCTAAAAAAATGGTAAATCAAAGTTCACGAAATGCTGCACAACAATTCTACCGGAAAATGATTCAAATGATAATCTAACATCACCGTTTAAATTGAGTTCAGAATTTTCAATTAAATTATAACTGCTATACAACAAGTCGTCTATATCCCATCTTCTGATTTTTCTTCTTCTTTTTTTGCCTAGTACTAGTACTTTTTTTATAAAATCACAAAATATTATTACACTTCTGAATTATTAATGACTGTGTAAAAAGGTGGAATAATTACGAAAAGGTAAAATTAATGGCGGAATATTTACAGAATTATACTTATGAAAATAAAATTTGCTTAACTAAATCTAGTTCCATTAATCCTCTCTATGCCCTTCAAATAAATCTAAATAATGACTAAAACTATGTTCACGAAATGCTGCATAACAATTCGACCCCGAGGAATAGTTCTCCAATTCAATGCCACTCTATTGTTTCAGTTGGAAATATGTTTTGAATTTTCAATTAAAGTATAACTGTTATACAACAAGTCGTCTATATCCCATCTTCTGATTTTCTTCGGCTTAAAACTAATTAGATTTTTTTTAAATCACAAAATATTATTACGCTTCTGAATTATTGATGACCGGTGAAAAAAGTGGAATAATAACGGAAAAATAGAATTAATAGTGGAAAAATTACAAAATTATTCAAAAGAAAAAGAAATTTGCTTAACTGTACCAAGTTCCATTAATCCCCTACATAATTGTTAAACTAAGTTCACGAAATGCTGCATAACAATTCTACCCGGAGAATACTTCTCTAATTTGATGACACTCAATTTTTTCAGTTGGAAATAAGTTTTGAATTTACAATTAAAGTATAACTGTTATACAACAAGTCGTCTATATCCCATCTTCTGATCTTCTTCGGCTTAAAACTAATAAGATTTTTTTTTAAATCACAAAATATTATTACGCTTCTGAATTATTGATGCCCGTTGAAAAGAATTGTATAATTACGGAAAAATAGAATTAATAGTGGAAAAATTACAAAATTATTCATAAGAAATAGAAATTTGCTTAACTGAATCTAGTTCCATTAATCCCCTACATAATTGTTAAACTAAGTTCACGAAATGCTGCATAACAATTCTACCCTGAGAATACTTCTCTAATTTGATGTCATTCCATTTTTTCAGTTGGAAATAAGTTTTGAATTTACAATTAAAGTATAACTGTTATACAACAAGTCGTGTATATCCCATCTTCTGATTTTTTTTGCTTAAAACTAATAAGATCTTTTTTAAATCACAAAATATTATTACGCTTCTGAGTTATTGATGACCGGTGAAAAAGTGGAATAATTACGGAAAAATAGAATTAAAAGTGGAATAATTACAAAATTATTCATAAGAAATAGAAATTTGCTTAACTGAATCTAGTTCAATTAATCCTCTCTATGATCTTCAAATAAATCTAAAGAATGACTAAAACTAAGTTCACGAAATGCTGCATAACAATTCTACCCGGAGAATAATTCTTTAATTCAATGCCACTCTATTGTTTCAGTTGGAAATATGTTTTGAATTTTCAATTAAAGTATAACTGTTATACAACAAGTCGTCTATATCCCATCTTCTGATTTTCTTCGGCTTAAAACTAATAAGATTTTTTTTAAATCACAAAATATTATTACGCTTCTGAATTATTGATAACCGGTGAAAAAAGTGGAATAATTACGGAAAAATAGAATTAATAGTGGAATAATTGCAGAATTATAATATATTTATACCAATGGAATTTTGCTTAACTGAATTTACAAAAATAAGTCTACGTAACTGCTAAACCTAAGTTAACGTAATGCTGCATAACAATTCTACCCGGGGAATACTTCTTTAATTCAATGATATTCTACTTTTATAGTTGGAAATAAGTTTTGAATTTCCAATTAAAGTATAACTGTTATACAACAAGTCGTGTATATCCCATCTTCCTTTTTTTTTTTTTTTGTTAAAATTAAACAATTTACAAAATCACAAAATATTATTACACTTCTGAATTATTGATGACTTTAAAAAAAAAAATTGGTATAATTACGGAAAGCTATATTTAATAGTGAAATAGTTACCAAATTAAACTTAATTAAACTGCCCATAATGGAAATTTGCTTAAATTTAGGGTACCGACTGTATTCTAACAAAGCTTTGTTGACAACTGGACGCCTCATTGAATATTAGGCTCTTGCAATAGTGTATGGAGGCTATAAAATACGTAATAACAGTCCCTTCACAAAGCTATGACGCATGAAAGATGTGGATATATCAAAATGAACATGAAGTTCATTGGGAAATTCGAAATAAACTAATCGATAACGACGTTAAGGGAATTTCCCATAAGCATATTCCACAATTATTGACAAGTAAAGGAAGCTGTCGAGGCCGATAAGCAGGATCCAAACTTACAGAACAGTGGCAAGACCTGTCGAGCCCACAAAAATGGACAGGAGATTACAGAAAGCTCCTGTTCACCTGAAAATATTTCAAAAAATATCCTCTGGCCGTTGGGCGTCGTCGAGCGTCAACCAAATGGTTCTGTGAAAAAATACTCGACTGTAGGCCTGACACAATTATATTACAATTATAGTCCTCTGGAAAAATTGTTCGAAAGTTCATAATTATAGACCGGCCTCTTTTTTAATTTTCTTCTTTTAGATTCAATCGTCCGGAGGAAAATCTTCTTTTAAATTCCATTTAAGGATATTTTTTTTTAAATTCCACGAATTTGCAGTCGAAGGTTCTAAAAAAATGTTCAATAATATTTTTTAAAAAACAATTAATTTGAAGTCAAAAGTTCTACAGACATTTTCTGTTTCCTCCACGACTTTGTAGTAAATAGTACAGAGGAAATTTTCCTTTAAAGTTCCGAAAAAGTGCTGAAGATTTTTTTTTAAATCCAGAATTCTAGAGTCCAATTATTACATGAATTGGGGTTAAAAGTTCTAAAAAAACTTTTTCCAAGATTTTGGAATCAATAATCCTGTGAAAATTTGTCTCTTCAATTTCACGACCAAACATTCATTAATATCCTCTGGAAATTACGTGGATACATACACGATTTTGGACCAAATTGTTCTTCAAAAATCTTCGACCTATTAGTCTTATAAAAATCCACCTTTGAATACCCAAGGATTGTAGTTCCACTGGACAATTTGAAAATTCCCAGATATTAGACGTAGTCGCGATAAAAGACGCTCGTATCGAAAATGTCCACTAAAAAATCGCTATTATTGACCCGAGATTCATCTGAAAACATTTGTTAGAGTTCCACAAATTCTCTAGGAAATTGTAGTTTAAACCACCTATTTATAGGCCTAATAGTCTTCTAAAATCCATGTTTATAAATCCTCACGAACCTGAAAGACATTATAGGGACTGGAAACTATTTCCTTCTTCTTTCCTTTAAAAGAAATTGGAAATTGGAGTCACTCGAGTCCAAAAGCCACGTTGTTTTTGTTGGGGCAACCCACATTAACAATATGGCATCTCATGTTGCAACATCCTATACGTCAACGCTCATATAATAAGACGCCGTGCTACCGCCATTTTAGCTTGCTCAGTCTTGTTCTGTCTGTCACTCGAGTCTGACTCACTACATTGTAACTTCTTCATTCTTTTTAAATTAGTAGCTGTGAACGCTCATCATCCAATAAATCTATACACCTTTAGTATTAACAAACATTGGCTTTTATTTCAAACCATAAAAGCACAACTGAATACTTAAAGATCTCCACAAAACATTTTAGGATATTTTTTCTCAAATAAATCAAAATCCAAAACCTCTGAAATATTTTTTACTCTGAAAGTAATGTGAAAAATTCACGATTTTAGAAAAAAAAGTTTTGGATGTTAGATCTAAAAGACCTCTAAAAAGGACCTTTAAACTTACACAAATTTTTATCAATAATCCACTGTTAAAAAATCCATGAAATTTTCACGTAAGAGTGATATAAAAATTGGGATTGAAAATCCAAGATTATAGACCTAAAATTATTCTGGAAATTTTTGATAAAAATCCTCAAGAAGTTATGTGGAAAATTCACGATTTTAGGCCATAAAATTCTTGAGAAAAAATCGTCGGTATTAGAACTTATAGTCTTATAAAGAACACCTTTAAATAGCCAAGGATTGTAGTTCTAATGTTCCCCTGGAAATTAAAAAAATTCCAAGATATTAGAGGTAGTCGCTAGTCATTTTGAATATGTCCACTAAAAATCCACGATTTTCGACCTGAGATGCGTCTCGAAATATTTGCAAAACAGTTCCACAAATTCTCTGGGAAGTTGTAGTTTAAACCCACATTTATAGGCCTAATAGTCTTCTAAAATCGACGGTTTTAAGCCCTCAAGAACCTGAATGACAACAAGTTTAGGAACTGGAAACTATTTCATAAGTGATTCCTTTTTCTTTCCTTCAAAAGTGATTGTATTTCTGTTCAAGTCTCTCTAGTCCAAAAGCCATGTACTTTTAAACCAAATTTATAGAGATAATACAGGATAATAGACTTCCACGAACGTCAATGACTCGGAGATTAGGACTATCTCCAAAGCTAATCCTTCCAGAGCCCAGGGTTATAAATTCACACGAACGTCAATGACTTTAAAATAAGGAACTGCAGACTATCTTCAAAGCGAATCCTGCTATTCCGTTGTAAAGCAATTGGATTTCTTTTCAATTCACTCCGGTCTAAAAGCCTTGCCTTTGATAAAAATCGACAACACAATAATTCAATTAAGGTTCATCTCTTTCTTGTCCTTTTCTCACTCAACATTCCAAAAGCCTTGCCTTCCACAAAAAAAAAACCTACAGCACAATAATGTCCATTAAAAAAGAGAGTGATAAGAAAAACTTAACCATAAACAACTCAGATTATTTTCTATATCCAAAAAACACTTACCCACAGCCTTTTTACAAATGGTATTTTCTGTTGTTGTTGTATATTACAATAATATTACGTGATTCTTGTGGAGAAATGTCCTTTTATCCTATTCCCCAATGGTGCAGAGAATCCAGATAACAGTTGCATTTCAATCCTTGAATCTAATGGGTATGGGAATGCTGCTATGTATGATGTACCGTGGTGGATTGTGTTGAGGTTTTTGATGATGTTGAGGATTTGCTGTTTGTTTTACGTTGTGGTTGTTGTTGTTTGTTATTCTTGCCTAAATTAGTTACTGGAGGAGTTTGACTCGATGTATTTGGTGTTGTCGTCGTCGTCGATGATGAGGGAAGAAATTCTTTTGGATTGAAATCAGCCAAGGCAAGTTGTTTCTCAGGTGATTGATCAGGTAACTTGTTGATTTTCTGCAAACGCTGTTCGACAATTTGCAAATGACGTAGTATGTATTCTTCGCCCGGTGCCAATTGATGGGCATAACGTAGACATTGTTGGGCCTTGAGCATATGTTTGCGTTCCACAAAGACCACACACAGATTGTGTAGACCCTGAATGTTGTGTGGATCCAATTTGAGTATGGAACGATAACATATCTCGGCAGCATCTAGATCTTTCATGTGATTTATGTAAATGTCACCCAAAAGTATTAGACCCTTAATGTGATCGGGATGATGACGTATTAGTTGATTGAGAAAGGGCACAGCATCCAGGGGACGATTGGCATCGGCCAGCAGTAGAGCCAAATTGAAAAGAGCACTACGAAAATCAGCTTTTAGGTGGATGGCTCGTTTGAAATATTGTTCGGCGGCCTCAAAATCCATTTCATCCATGGCCAGCATGCCCAAATTAAAGTAGACCTTTTCATTGTCGCCATTTTTCTGTAGAATTTTGTGTAATCTCTCGCGAGACAGCTGCCGGGCCACTGGGCCACCCATTTCTTGTAGTAAAATTGCCGAGTTGAGCAGGGCCTGTTCGTGTTCGGGATATAGCTCAAGAGCCTTGTTGAAATACACATTGGCCTGGGCACTTTTCCCCTGCTCCAGGAATACCACACCCAAATTGTAATAAATATCGGCATTTTCACTGTCATACAGCAGGGCCTTCTCATACACCTCCTGGGCCTGAATGGTGCGATTTAGTTTCATGAGAATGTCACCCCGATTGATATAGGCCTGAACATAATCCGAACGCATACTGATGGCTTGACGATACAAAAAGTCGGCCTCTTCCAGACGGGTTTGATTCCGAGCAATTAGATTGGCCAAATTAATGAAAACATTCAAATGATTCGGAGCAATACGGGCCTGATAACTTTCTCCCGGCTTAATGCGCGGAAACAGCGACTTGGCCTTTAGATATGCCCTCTCGGCCTCATCGTACATTTTCAAATTATTATAGGTACGTCCCACATTTATATGGGCCCCAATGTCATCCGGTTGTATGTGTACCGCCTGCTGGAAATATAACAAAGCCTCCTGATAGCGTCCCTCATTCTCCAAAGCATGACCGACATTATTAAAGAGCTTAGCATTGCGATCATTAACATGTACTCCACTCATAAACAGAGTGTATTCATTAATCCAATCTTTGTTGCGTTGATAGGTTTTTGCCGTGTGCGTTAGCAGCAGTCCGAACAATGCCAATTTCCATACAAATTGCAAATGGGATTTATTTTCATCGACCATCGTCTCCTTAATCCGTTCATAACCATAGGCTATGAGTAGACAGAAACCCATTGAAGGCATATACAATATACGTTCGGCCACAACAAATCCCACGGGGAAGAAGAGATTCGAGGCCGGCAGGAATGGTAGAATAATCCAAGCCAAACACATGATTAGCATACGGGAATGATGTAGACTTTTACTGCGGCATGCTGTGTAAATTAACGCTGCCAAGGAGGTAAAGGTGAGCAGAGTGACCACATTGCGTACATCGGCAAAGCCTTCGATTAGGGGGACCGTGCCTGGAAAATAAAAATAGAGTTGATCAAAAAATGTTTCAATTTTAAAAACAAAAAAATAGAAAAGGAGAGCATTGCCGTGGAATATGAAAATATGCTCTGTTCCGGAACTACAAGAACGTTAACCGAATTTTCTTTTATGATATTGAAAAAATGCAAAACTTGTAGATTCTGGAACAGGGCAGTTAACAACTAACTCTATTTCAATTCAATTTTATGAAAATTTCCAAATAGAGAGCCCTTACAGGCAACCTATGAACGCAAGGCCTATCAGCTAGCTACTGAAAATGAATTTGGAAATAAATTGTTCTTCCATTTTAGAGAACTCAGGTAAAAACAGCAAAAGCATGTCAGACCACCCTTGTGAATGGAATAAAAACAGGTATTGAGAAATTTCACCAAAGAGAAATCGAAAGAGAGAAGGAGAGCAAAGGTAGAGAAATTTTCATCCATGATAACGGTCGTTGAGAAAAGTCTTAATGAGAGCAGGCTTAATGAGAGCAAGTCATCTAACAATTAGGGGTTAATCTCTTCGACCTATCTGCTCTTTTGACACAATGGAAATACGGCTAGAAGAGCAGCTGCACTAAAAATTGCATTGGAGATTGAAAAGGACAATTAAATCCGTCCAAGAAATTACGAGAAATCTTAAGAAAGGATAATCATAAAAATTGATCCCGAAGCAATAAAGAAATTGGAATAAAAACCCAAATGATATTTTATCAAGGGATGCTGTTTCAAGGAAGGCCAGAACTAATTATGAGAGATAAAGGGTGATTTTTTTGAGGTTAGGATTTTCATGCATTAGTATTTGACAGATCACGTGGGATTTCAGACATGGTGTCAAAGAGAAAGATGCTTACTAACTAGCAACGCTTGCAAATCATTGAATTTTATTGCCAAAATCAGTGTTCGGTTCGAAATGTGTTTCGCGCTTTACGTCCGATTTATGGTCTACATAATCGACCAAGTGAGCAAACAATTAATGCGATTGTGACCAAGTTTCGCACTCAGTTTACTTTATTGGACATTAAACCAACCACACGAATGCGTACAGTGCGTACAGAAGAGAATATTGCGTCTGTTTCTGAGAGTGTTGCTGAAGACCGTGAAATGTCGATTCGTCGCCGTTCGCAGCAATTGGGTTTGTGTTATTCGACCACATGGAAGATTTTACGCAAAGATCTTGGTGTAAATCCGTATAAAATACAGCTCGTTTAAGAAATGAAGCCGAACGATCTGCCACAACGTCGAATTTTCAGTGAATGGGCCCTAGAAAAGTTGGCAGAAAATCCGCTTTTTTATCGACAAATTTTGTTCAGCAATGAGGCTCATTTCTGGTTGAATGGCTACGTAAATAAGCAAAATTGCCGCATTTGGAGTGAAGAGCAACCAGAAGCCGTTCAAGAAATGCCCATGCATCCCGAAAAATGCACTGTTTGGTGTGGTTTGTACGCTGGTGGAATCATTGGACCGTATTTTTTCAAAGATGCTGTTGGACGCAACGTTACGGTGAATGGCGATCGCTATCGTTCGATGCTAACAAACTTTTTGTTGCCAAAAATGGAAGAACTGAACTTGGTTGACATGTGGTTTCAACAAGATGGCGCTACATGCCACACAGCTCCCGATTCTATGGCCATTTTGAGGGAAAACTTCGGAGAACAATTCATCTCAAGAAATGGACCTGTAAGTTGGCCACCAAGATCATGCGATTTGACGCCTTTAGACTATTTTTTGTGGGGCTACGTCAAGTCTAAAGTCTACAGAAATAAGCCAGCAACTATTCCAGCTTTGGAAGACAACATTTCCGAAGAAATTCGGGCTATTCCGGCCAAAATGCTCGAAAAAGTTGCCCAAAATTGGACTTTCCGAATGGACCACCTAAGACGCAGCCGCGGTCAACATTTAAATGAAATTATCTTCAAAAAGTAAATGTCATGGACCAATCTAACGTTTCAAATAAAGAACCGATGTGATTTTTCAAATTTTATGCGTTTTTTTTTTAAAAAAAAGTTATCAAGCTCTTAACAAATCACTCTTTATAAGTATTGGAAATTGTTACCCTTTGTGTTTATAGAAATATCGGAGTATGTGAAATTTGATTTCACATTTTTTCGGCGCTTTGTTATTCAAAATGTTGACCCATTGTGGGCCGATACATTCAATATTCATACCAGATCTTGTGTTGGTAGAAATATTGAAATATGTGAAATATGAAACTAATCGGCTGCTTATTTTGCGTTTTATGGCCCTTAACGTGATCGAGATGATGACGTATTAGTTGATTGAGAAAGAACACAGCATCCAGGGGACGATTGGCATCGGCCAGCAGTAGGGTCAAATTGAAAAGGGCACTACGAAAATCAGCTTTTAGGTGAATGACCCGTTTGAAATATTGTTCGGCGTCCTCCAATCTCTCGCGAAACATATGTCGAGCCTCTGGGCTACCCATTTCTTGTAGTAAAATTGACGAGTTGAGAAGGGCCTGTTTGTTTTCTTATTAAAAATATTGACCTCTTTGTGGGGAGGTACCAGAAGGAGTGAGCCGGTATATTCCACCTTCACATCAGACCTTGTGTTGATAGAAATATTGGAATGTGTGAAGTTTGAAAAGAATCCACTGTTTATTTCGCATTTTATGAGACTTTGGGTTATTCAAAATATTGACCTCTTTGTGGGGAGGTACCAGAAGGAGTGAACCGATGTATCCCGCCATCACACCAGATCATGTATTGGTAGAAATATTCCAATGTGTGAAGTTTGAACAGAATCAAATGTATATTTTGAATTTTATGAGCGTTTTGACTTTTCAAAAAGTTGTTGGGGACGTAACAAAAGGAGTGATCCGTTTTATCCATTCTTCATAACAAATCCTGTTTTTTGGAAATTTTGCGATGTGAGAAATTTGAAGACCATCGGACTCTTATTTCACATCTTTAAAAAGTAATAACTATTCAAAATGTTGACCACATTGTGGGGGGTACAAGAAGGAGTGGGTCAATATTGTCAATTTCCGCACCTGATACAGCACTGTTATACGTATTAGGATTTCTAAAGTTTGCACAAAATTAGATGATGCTTTCGTGTTTTATGACGTAAATTATTTTCAGTTAAAAATGTTGAATTTTTTTGTGGGGGAGATACCAAAAAGAGGGGATAGACATTGCTCACCACCGAACTCTATCTATGGTTAATAATAATATTACGATGTACCAAGTTGGGACCTAATCGGGTAGTCCCTTCCAGAGTTATCATGCACACCAGCCAGACAGACGGACGGACAACCTGAGATTGACTCCAAACATCCTGAAACGGATCTGGTCCAAAGAGACCTTGCGTCTTCATTGAGGCACGTTTTGGCGTGTTTGAAAATGCCCAGGTCTATAATTCTTTATTTTTAAAGAAAATTCTCTCAAAGACGGCCAGGACTTTAATCGCAGATAAAAAATCTTTCAGGAATGATCAGAGGTATAATCATGGATTTTTAGAGAAAATCTCTCTAAGGATGATCTGATGTAAAATGGCGAATTAAAAAAAATGTTCAGGGACATCCAGGGCATTAATCATATTTTTTTAGAAATAATCGTATTTTTTAAGAAAATTTACTCAGGGTTGTCAGGGCTATTGTCGTGGGTTTTTAAGAAAAACTTCACAGGGATAGCGAGGACTAAAATCGGGGATTTTTCAGAATAACCTTTTTAAGTATGGCAAGGAATAAAATCGTGGATTTTCATAGAAAACTTTCGCGGGAATGAACAGGACTAAAATCGGAGGTTTTTCAAGAAAAACTTCATAGGGATGACCAGGACTAAACCGTGAATTTTTAAAGATAAGCTTTCCAAGGATGTCCGGGGCTATAATCATGGATTTTTGAAAAAAAAAACTTCTATGTTGTACTCTAGCGTGGTATGCCACATTTTTGAGTTTTTTTTTTAAGAAATGTTAAGTTTTGGTGTTTTTTTTTTTTTAAATCCTTCTCAGTGATGGCGAGATCCAAAAATCGTGAGTTTTCAAAATAAAACTTTCCAAGAATGTCCGGGGCTACAATCGTGGATTTTTAAAGAACAACATCCCAAGGATGTCCAGATCTAAAATCGTGGATTTTTGAAGAAAAAATTCTCAAACATTTTCAGGACTAAAATAATGATTTTTCAAAGTAAAACTTTTTAAGAATTGTGAAATCATGGATTTTTGAAGGAAGGTTTCAAGGATGCCCAGAAAACATTTCAACGAAAGACATCGTACCAATAGAGGATTTTCATTTCTTTATATGTTGCAATGAAAAAGCCAAGAGTATCACAACTAGCAAAATTTTTCAAGCTCCTAAAAGTATGCCACAAATTTGAGTTATTTTACTTAATAATGATTTCCATATATTTTGTTTATTAGCTCTGGTTTGGTCAGAAAAAAAAAACATTTTCCAGGATGATGAAGTATAAAAATCGTAAGGATTGACAGAGACAAGCTGCAAGAATACCCCGAGTTTTAATTGTAGATTTTATAAAAAATTCTCAACATTTACTAGGGCGAAGATCGTGGATTTTTAAAGACTAAAATGAAGGTATGAAGGAATAGTCCTTCAACGACGGCCAGAGGTTAATTTGAGAATTTTTAATTTAATTTTTTTTGGTTTTTTGTATCGAAAAAAAAATGCATTTCGCCAATTAATATCACAACAAGCGAAATTTTTAAGCTCCTAGAAGTATGCCACATATTTGAGTCTTTTAAAGGAGTTTTTGGTTTTTGTTGTTTCTTTAAATCCTTCTCAAGGATGGCGAGGTCCAAAAATAGAGAGTTTTTAAAATAAAACTTTCCTAGAATGTCCGGGGTCACAATCGTAGATTTTTAAAGAACAACTTCCCAAGGATGACCAGGTCTAAAATAGTGGATTTTTGAAGTTAAACTTCTCAAGTATTTTCAGGACTAAAATAATGATTTTTTAAAGTGAAACTGTTTAAGGATAGACAAGACTATAATTATGATTTTTAAAGAGCAGTTTCAAGGATGTCCGGGGAAAATTTCAACGTAGGGCATGGCTTTATTGGTTTTGTTTTTTTTTTTAGAAAATTCTTGTTATCTTTTTTTTAGAAAATTAGCTCAGCGATGGTGAGGGATATTGTTGTGGTTTAAAAAAAAAACTTTGTCAAGGAAGGCGAGGACTAAAATCGTAAGTTGTTAAAGTAAAACATTCCAAGGAAGGAAGACCAAAAAACGGGATATTTTAAAGTAAAGCTTTTTAAGGATAGACGGAGACCAACTGCAAGAATGCCCAGAGTTTTAATTGTGGATGTTTAAAAAAATTTCAATGAATGGAGGCATATTCCCTAAACCACGCTCAGAGGTTCGTTTGAGGATTTCCATTTTTTTTTATGTTGTATTGAAAAAATCCATTTGGCCAATAAGTACCACAGCTAGCGAATTTTTTAAGCTCCTAAAAGTATGCCACAAATTAGTGTTTTTTGTTTTCTTTCATCCTTTTTTCCATTTACTTCGTTTGCTCTTCGTTTCTAGTAGTAACACTCCACCTGCCCTCTCTATCTCTCCCTCTGTTACTTACCCATTGTCCAATCACAGCATAAATCACATGGAAATAACAGGAGCCAAGAATTCAAATAAATCAAATAGCTATAGGTGAGCTGACGTATTGGAGCATCTGCAGAGGAGGCTGGATTAT
Source organism: Musca domestica (assembly GCF_030504385.1). Taxonomy (NCBI): domain Eukaryota; kingdom Metazoa; phylum Arthropoda; class Insecta; order Diptera; family Muscidae; genus Musca; species Musca domestica. The sequence goes on along the minus strand of NW_026712321.1, from coordinate 5,317,820 downwards.
CGAAACGTGTGAATACAGGTAGCTGAGAACCCATAACATAGACGCGACCGACCAACAGACAAATCGTAATGGCAATCAGAAATGTTAAACGTTTCACCAGAGTGCCAGACCATGTTATGGGCGGTAGAGATGCTAGGGGTAGTGGTGGTGCTGCTGTGGAGCTAAATATTCCTGGCGCTCCTGCATTTTGTGAAGCAGCAGCAGCCGATGCAATGAAATCCGCATTGTTTGCTGCACCCGTGGACGAGGTTGTTGCAATGTTGCCGTTCGTTTGAAGACTGACTGGTGATGCATTTTTACCAGCCTTATTTGTAGGCGATGCTGTTGTTCTCGATGTTGAGCTTCGTTCCTCGAAAAGATTCAGCAATGTCGACCACAATTGCAGCGGGTGGATGCGCTGTACCACAAATAGTTCATATGTTAGACAGATACCTGCAATGGTAATACCTTGTTCCTTGCACAGCATTGAGGCGAGTAGACAGAGAGTGAAATTGAAAAATAACATTGGCCATTGGGTGGTACGAGAGCCGGCGCATTTTGCAGATTTAAATTTCGAAAATGCACTTGAATTGAGCGAGGGATTCACCGCCTTGGCATAGCAGAGAAAGGCCAACAGAAAGAACAGTGATGATAGCAATTCAGCACGACCTACCACACCAGTCACGGCCTCACTGTGTATGGGATGCACGGCAAAGAGCAGAGAACTTACGAAGGAACATTTCTGGGCAAATGCTGGCCTTTGGGTACATTGCAGAACCAAGAGACGACTGACACGACGCCAGAGTAGACAAACTGCAATGTGCAGCAGAACATTAACAGCATGATAACCATACGGCTGCAATTCGTGCAGCCAGTAATTGAAACGAAATGTTAAGACCGTCAGTGGACGATAGGATTTATGAGAATGCTCCTTGCGCATTGGTGTACCCCAGAAATCATTGAGAAATATCTGGCGTAATGGGGTGCTCGGTCGTAAATCCTTGTTTTCTCGTATCGCACTGATATCATCGAATACCAGACCACATTGTGTTGAATTGTAATAGCCGAGCAGACACAGACAGACTATGGAAAGTAATTGAAAGAGATTTGTTGAAGTGAAAGGGGTGGTTATGGCGTTTGTTTTTCTGGCGGCTGTAGCTGCTGCTGCTGCTGTGTGTGGTGTGGGAGAGGTGCTCATGTTGTTATCACGAAATCCTGCTGCATTGCCATTTGTTGTTGTTGCTGCTGTTCCTGCAGCTGTTGTGGCTGTTGTAGTAAAGGACGTTGCATTACTAGCATGACTGCTGGAGCTACTGCCACCATTGCTGGCATTTTTGGTTTTATTGACACCATTTGTGTGTATAACTAAAACCGTCATATTGCCAGCACGATTGTTGTTGTTGTTATTATTTGCTGTTGTATGCTGATATTATTATTGCAAGTTCTTATGATGGCTGGCTGTTTGGCTGGCTGGATGGCTGTCTGACTTGCTACCGTAATATTTTGTGTATACAATGACAAGCTCCCTGGTGTACGGGCAAACGTGTAAATATTTTGTTATTACTTTACTTCTCGGTAGGTGTGTGTGTGGGGTCGCAGTTGCAGGAGTATCTTAACTATTGAACTTTTGACATGAATTTTCACCTCCGGTCTATGTTTTATTCTTTCTTTGCTTGATTTTGCTTTAGACACTTTTAAAGATTTCTCTCCGTAAAAACCAGGGCGTTTGTGTGGGTGTGTGTGTGTGTGTGTTGCACTGAAATATAAAAACAAAAAACATTAAACATTTTTACTTAAATTTTTGTAATTGTTGCCTTACATTGACCTTCAAAAATAGATGCAGCAAGCAAAGTAATAAACTTTATGGCTTTCAAAACTGGCTGGTTGAATGGGTGGCTGGCTGGTTGACTGGCTTTTTTAAAGGAGTGTCACTCACAAAAAAGGTCACTGAAATTCTTTTTTTAGACGTTCGTGTATACAAACCGTATCTGGGGAGTTATGGTCACTGCTATTCTCTACACTTCTCCACTCCTTTCCTTTTTTACTTTTTTTAAGTTTTAAAAACAATTGTTTTCCTTGTGATTTTTGTTTCTCAGTTACTTAGAGTACTGACTGAGCTGTTCTTTTTTTTTTTTACAAAAAAAATCTTCAGGTAGTTGATGTTGTTGTTGGTATTATTTTTTATATATATCCTGAGCCTTATAAACTATTTTTTTTTCAAAAAATCTATGATTTTTCCGTTTTTTCGTTTCGTATTTTTTCTTGGAACTGGGAAGAGACTTGAATAGATTATTTCAGGTTAATTGAGGTTGAAGTTGATTTCCTGTTTCGCTCTCTACTTCTTTTTTTTTTGAAATTTTATTTTTCTTTATTGTTCTTTCTTTAGGTGGATATTTTTCCGATTTCGCCTTGTTTCAGTTGTCCGGTTTTAAAGCACTTTTCCTCCGTATATTAATCAGTTTTAATTCCCGGATTTATATCTACATGACAATTGGTGGCATCATGACATCATGCTCATCATCAGCAGCATTGTATGCAGTAATATTGACCATCACCACCACCACCATTGGCTTTGGTATCTGAAAAAAATGCAAAGGAGAAAGAGACAGAGGATTAAAGTGGGGATTTTTTCATAATACCACAACATGTTAAATCTTTTGGAAATACAGAGGATTTTTTTTGGTTCTACGAAAGAGGATTACGTCGGTATGGGTTCAAAGTTAAATTTATTAATTACACAGGGCAACAAATTTTATTCTAAATGTGGGTTTAAAACCCAAAAAAGTCGATAGAACCTAGGGGAGCCTTTAAATAATTTCCCAATAAATTTTACAGACCTATGAGGACCCTAATCACCGTAGTGAAAAAAATTGTATGAAATTTTTATTGGATCTGGCAATCGACGAAATAAATTCAATTTGTTCTGTTTAAAACTGCAGGTTTTTACCACGATAACAAATTTCTCCTTTATGATATAGGGAAAAATTGTGAAGCTAGTGATTTCTTGCAGGTTCTGGAGCAGAGCAAATTTTATTTATTGAGAAAATTTCGTCGATTGCCAGGTCCTATACAATTTCATAGAATTTATTCATAATGTCCAGATTTAGGAAGTCTGCTACCCTTAGCGGGTGTAGCCAAAATCAAACCCTAGATTGTCAGGCAGCCGATTTTCTTCAACTGGAAGGGTTGTTGTTGTTCTAACAGCTTCAACAGTGCCAAAACTACTCGAGTTGGTCGGGGAAACTCTCGCTCTTCAGCTGCGATGTGAGGGGGATGGTCTCCTAGTACGTACGAAACCGCGTCAGAGTGAATACCATTCAGTCCTGCTTGATGGGCCTATTGATCTGGAGGCTCTCTCCTACACCTCTGTACGAATTTAGATGGCTATACCATCCTGAATGTAGTTGAGCCAAAATCAAACCCTAGGTTGTCTAGGCAGCCGATGTTCTTCAGCTAAAATGGAGGGGACCGACATATTCCATCTTCACACCAGACCTTGGATTAGTAGAAATATTGAGATGTGTGTAATTTGAAGAGAACCGGATGCCTATTTCAGATTTTATGATCATTTCGATTATTCAAAACTATTGTGACTTTGTGGGGAAGGTACCAGAAGGAATGGTCCGATCTCTACCATCTTTATAACAGGTCTTGTGTTGATGGAAATATTGCGATGTTCCAAGTCTGAATGGAATCGGATGTTAATTTCGTGTTTTATGAGCTTCAAGAATATTCAAAATTTTGACCCTTTGTGGGGGAGGTACCAGAAGGAGTGGACCGATATTTCCCATCTTCACACCAGACCATGGGCTACTAAAAATATTTTGAAGTATGTAATTTGAGGAGAACCGGATGATTATTTCGGGTTTTATGATCATTTCGGTTATTCAAAACTTTGACCCTTTGTGGGGAGGTACAAGAAGGAATGGTCCGATCTCTACCATATTTATAACAGATCTTGAGTTGAGGAAAATATCGAAATGTGCCAAGTTTGAATGGATTCGGACGGTAATTTCGTCTTTTATGAGCTTCATGATTATTCAAAATTTTGACCCTTTGTGGGCGTGGTGCCAGAAGGAGTGGACTGATATAATCCATCTTTACAGCAGATCTTGTGTTAGGAGAAATAATGGGATGTGTGAAATATGAAGAGAACCGAATGCTTATTTCGGATTTTATGATCGTTTGGTTATTCAAAACTTTGACCCTTTGTGGGGGAGGTACCAGCAGGAATTGTCCGATCTCTATCATCTTTATAACAGATCTTGGGTTTATGGAAATATTGAGATTTGCCAAGTCTGAATGGAATCGGATGGTAATTTCGTGTTTTATGAGCTTCACGGATATTCAAAATTTTGACCCTTTGTGGGGGAAGTACCAGAAGTAGTGAAGCGATACATTTCATTTTCACATCAAACCTTAGATTAATAAAAATATTGTGATGTGTGTAATTTGAAGACAATCGAACACTTACATCACATTTTATAAGAGTTATAATTATTGAAAATTGTGACCCTTTGTGGTGGGGGAAGTACTTGATGGGGTGAACCGATATTGTCGATTTTCGCACCTGAACTAGTACTGATGCAAATATTAGGATTTGCAAAGTTGGAGCAAAATGGGATTATCCTTTCTCTTTCTGTGAAGTAAATTATTTTCTTTGAAAATTTTGAAATTTTGTGTGGGAGGTACCAGAAGGAGTGGACCAATATTGCCCATCTCCGAACTCGATCTATGTTTGACAATAATATTACGATGTACCAAGTTTGAATCAAATCGAATACTCCCTTCAAGAGTTATTGGGCTCACCAGCCAACCAGACAGACAGACGGACGGGCAGACATCGCTAGATCGACTCCAAATGTCCTGAAATGGATTTGGTCCAAAGAGACCCAGGGTCTTAAATCGTTATTTCGATGAGACTCGTTTTGGCCGTATCAAATGATATATACCCTCTGTAGCCAGCCATATGGCTTAGGGTGTAAAAAAAAATCCCCCAAGAGAAAACTTTCAATTATCCCCAGAGGCCATTTAATAGAAAGAAGCCCACTGACCACAACATATCTCTTTCTTCCCTTTTGAAATTCAATTCAATTCAAATTATGCGGCATATTTACCGGCAGGAGAAAGTAAAACTTAAGTCATAACTCAGTGAGGCGAAAGGAAAACAAACATGGCTTCTTTTCTGGAATGTTTCCAAAAAATAATTGTTAGACTTGCTTGATTGGCCTTGAATACACCAGAGCAAAGGAAGGAAGCAAGGAAGGAAAATGACAACCACAAACCAAGTGAATATTATTTATTTGCCTTTTAAATAATAAAACTATTTGGAAAATGCAAATTGATGAAATTTTCAGGTTAAGTGGAGAAGAGAAGATTTGAAAATGTGTATTCCTGAGGGGGAGGGGGAGTTGAGAGGTGGGACAGCTTTGCCGGGTGTTAGTAGGAATACACAAATAACACACATTTTCATAATGCTAAACAGCTGAGGTGGCAGCAGCAGCGGCAGGCGGCAGGCGGCATGCGGCAGGCGGCAGGCGGCAAGTAATGACTGCAGTAAAGACAAATAGCAACAAAGTGCAAAAAAAAAACAACAGCAGAAAAAATCAATACATAACCTCATTTTATGCAAAACAAATTGGAGTGTCAAGCAAAAACTATGGGTTTCTTTTTTCTAAAATGGAATTTCCATAAACTCAGTGAGACCGAGGCACCACACAGTAATCAGTAAATTCCCATAAGGTGCAGTCAGCCAGCCAGCCAAACTCCCACCCACCCAACACCACCAAAACCACTCCCTTTGCTCTACTTTTTAACTAGACTGGGAGGTTTACTTTTTGAAAATAACATGTAAACAAATTAAATTCCAGCAATTCCATTTCGAAATTTTAAATTGAAATCAATTCAAACTTACCGCATTGGAAATAATGTGTATTTCGATTTCTAAACTCTATTCAAAGGCTTTTTCTATACGAGAACACACACCAGGACCAGTTTTGCAATATGCAACAAAGTAAATAGGGAAACAAACTACAACTGAAATGCTGTATTTAAAACTGAAAACTTACTGGTTGTTGGCATGATGGCAGACTACGACGACGATTGCGATGGCAATGACGATGACGACAACGACAACGCCGACAGATTGCAGCAGTAAATGTAGCTGGATGGTTGGTTGGTTGGTTGGCTGGCTGGTGGCCTGCTGGGTTGGCTCATACACACACCTCCTCACATAGCTTTGTGCGGGAAAGTAAAGGGAGCCTGAGAATGAGGAATGTTGCATGTAATGCAGCACATACAAATATTGCTGCTGCCACTGCCACAACAGCTGCTGCTGCTCCTACTGCTGTTGGTGCCCAAAACGACAAGAAAAGGGCATAATGAAATTGCAAAAAAAAAAAAAAAGAAAAACAGAAGAATACGAAAAAAAAAACACAAAAACAAACGTATGCACCAAACGACGACAAACGTTGAAACCAACGGAAACCCTAAAAAATGCACAGAGAGACAGACGGGTTGGATGGACAGTGGATTATGGCAGGGAAACCCGAAAAACGGATTGAAAAATCCGGGAACTAAAAAAATGTTATACAAAACTTCATCCCGAAGATCAATGAAGATTTTTCTATAAAATTTTATGATTACGGGGATCCATAAAAACTCCCCATAAAACCCAATAAAATAGTAATGGTGCCGGTGCTTTCTCAAAATTTTAATGTAATTTTTTAGGTCTTTGAAGCTAAACGAAACAATTTCGTGTTGCGAAGTTTTTAGCTCTGTTCCAGAATCTACAATTTTTTCCCATTTCATCAATCGATTTTCCATTGCAGGCTTACAAAATTTTAAAGATAGTTGCCCTGTTCCAGAACTTGCAAGAATCAACGAGTTTTGCATTTTTCCCAATATCATATAGGAAAAGATTCTTGCAAATTCTAGAACATGGCAAATGTCTTTAATGTTTTGTAAGCCCGCAATGGAAAATCGATTGATGATATGGAAAAAAATTTTAGATTCTGCAAGTTAAACTATCTACAAAAAATTGAAATCCTCGCGAAAGAAATAAATACCAACGTAGACCCTGAAAAATACACAGAGACAGGATTAACGAGATTTCTACTGTCCCTATCTACTATCTAGCGAAACCACAGCCAAGGGAACGGGCTTGGAATAATTAGCGGGGAAAGAAGACTCTGCTTAATGGCAGGAAAACAAAAAAATGGATCGTAAATTCCGGGAATTTTGACAAAAAAAAAAATGTAAAATGTTATACACATCCCGGGGATCAATGAAGATTTTTCTATAAATAGTTATGATAATGGAGACCAATATAAATATCTTAAAAAATGTAATGGCTCCGGGGCTTTTTCATTTTTTTTGGGTCGTCGGAGCCTTGGAGCCAAACGAAAAAATTACGTATTGTAAAACTTTTCATACCCTTTATACCCACGGCTAGAGAGGGTGAGGTAAAAAAAACTGCGAAGTCAAACTTCATAATTTTTATACCCTCAGCCATATGGCTAGAGAGGTTATATATCATTTGATACGGTCAAAACGTGCATTATCAAAATAACGGTTTTAGACCCTAGGTCTCTTTGGACCAAATCCGTATCAGGACATTTGGAGTCGATCTAGCGAGGTCCATCCGTCCGTCCGTCTGTCTGGCTGGCTGGCTGGTGCGCACGTGTATCCAATTTGCTCCAAACTTGGTACATCGTAGTATTTTTATCAAACCTAGATCGAGTTGGGAGATGGGCAATATTGGTCCACTCCTACTGGTATCTCCCACACAAAATATCAAGATTTTCAAAGAAAATAATTTACTGCACAGAAAGAGAAAGGATAATCCGATTTTGCTTCAACTTTGCGAATCCTAATATTTGCATCAGTGCTAGGTCAAGTGCGAAAATGGACAATATCGGTCCCGTCCATCAAGTACCTCCCCCACAAAGGGTCAAAATTTAGTATAATTATAACTCTTATTAAATGTGATGTAAGTGTCCGATAGTCTTCAAATTACACACATCAAAATGTTTTTTTAACCCAAGGTCTGACGTGAAGATGGTCCACTCCTTCTGGCACCTCGCCCACAAAGGGTCAAAATTTTTAATATTCATGAAGGTCATAAAACACGGAAATAAAATCCCATTCCATTCAGACTTGGCACATCTCAATATTTCCATCAACTCAAGATCTGTTATAAAGACGATAGAGATCGGACCATTCCTTCTGGACCATTCCCCACAGAGAGTCAAAGTTTTGAATAAAAAAACGATCAAAAAAATCCGAAATAAGCATCCGGTTCTCTTCAAATTGCACACATCACAATATTTTTATTAACCCAAGGTTTGGTGTGAAAATTGGATATATCGGTGCACTCCTTCTGGTACCTCCACCACAAAGGTACAATATTTTGAGTATCCATAGAGCTCATAAAACGCGAAAATAACGTTGGGGGTGGTCTATACGAAGACGTATTCCTTCATAAGCAATTTTTTGTCATAGGCTGTAGTACCGATTCCGAACTTCAAATACGAAATTTGAAGCAAATCCGGTGAATAATATCGCTAAAATCATCAAAATACCGAATATCGGGAGGTACCGTTATATGAGAGCTATACGAAGACGTGAGCCTGCACAGACAATTTTCTGTTATAGGCTGTAATATCCATTACGAACTTCAAATACCAAATTTGAAACGATTCCGGTGAATAATGTCGCTAATATCATCAAAATACCGAATATCGGGAGGTACCGTTATATGAGAGCTATACGAAGACGTGAGCCTGCACAGACAATTTTATGTCATAGGCTGTAATATGCATTACGAACTTCAAATACCAAAATTGAAACGATTCCGGTGAATAATGTCGCTAAAATTATCAAAATACCGAATTTCGGGAGGTACCTTTATATGGGGGCTATACGAAGACATGGACCCTTACCCACAATTTTCTGTCGTATGCTGTAATATTCATTACGAACTTCAAATACCAAATTTGAAACATTTCCGGTCAATTATGCCGCTTAAATCACCAAAATACTAAATATCGGGAGGTACCTTTATATGGGGGCTATACGAAGGCATGGACCTGCATGGCCCATTTTCAATACCAAAAGTCCTCCAGACGTAAGTAACATTTTATTAACCTATTTCAGTTCGTTCGGAAGCTAAAGTGATTTCCACAGACGGATAGACAGACAGACGGACGGACATGACTAGATCGTCTTAAAATTTTATGCTGATCAAGAATATATGTACTTTGTGGGGTCTAAAATGTATATTTCGAGGTGTTATAAACGGAATGGCAAATTTAATATACCCTCCAGACTATGGCGGAGGGTATAAAAGTATAGGTCCCTAGGACTTTTCAGCCGTGTGTAGTAAAAACCAGTTTTCACCATAAAGTATGTATTCTAAAATGTTTGACATAGGCAGATTTCTCCTCGCATATTTTCCTTTTGACGATATTTTTCAGTTTAGCAAGACTTCAGAATTACTGTGCAAACCCTTCAGATTGATGGTTATATGAAAGCTTGCATAAATTTTTTGGCATTTTTCGTGTTGAAATATGCAAAGGGTTCTGTGGAGAGAGAGGAAGAGAGGTGCCACTGCCTGGGAAAAAAGGATATGCCAAGCAAATAGAGTTGATTTGCCAAGGGTTTTACTGTACATGCATACACAGAGTCAGCAGAGTAGCAGCAACAAAGTTCAGAAAGAAAATTGCAAAAAAAGAAAATAACGTCAACGAAAATTTAAGGACCTGTCATCGTGGCCATAACAAAAAACAAATCCAACCTCCTCGAAAGCATAGCAAGTACATGGGTTTTGCTAAAGATCTTTTTAAATGAGTTTTAGAAAGCGCAATTCAACACGAATTGTTTATGCCTGGCATTTGCCAAGGAGTAGTTGTCTTAAGGTTACAGGATAAGCGAAAAAACATATAAAAACACTTGCTGTTGCTCTTGTTGCCTCTTGAAAACACAATAAAAACAAAAATTCTCCTTGCCATTGTTGGCCAGAAAACTAAGGAAAAATGCAATCATCCAGGATAATAATGAGAAAAGAAAACAACAACCACGAAAACAACAGCGCCAACAAGTAGAAGAAAAGATGTTGTGGTCGTTAACCTCGACATTTACAGCCAGCACAAGAAGAAGAAGAAGTAGAGTTGTAACAAAACAACAACAATGGGTACAAATTTTACAAAACAATAACAAAAACAAAACGTGGAAAGAGCAGAGAAGAAGAATCAAAACAACCAGCCAACCAACCCAACTATCTCTCATCCATACAAATCATCAGCCATGTTGTTGATGATTTGACGATGCAGCTGCAGCAGCAGCAGTTGCTGTTCTGCAGCCATGGCCCCCTCATCAAAATAGGAGCAACAGCAGCACCTCATTTGCAACATTGTTGCTCTCAATGTCATCGATTTTTGTGTTTTGTTACACCAACCACATGTTAGAATGAATCTCCTCTATGCCGTACCGTGCTTCGTGTTTATGTCCTGTCGACTCGTGGTTCGTTGTTGTCATCGTTTTTCGTTATTTTCTTTTTTTCCTCCACAGCTTGGTGGGGTGAAAGTGTGTAGATGACCGACCGAGTATACAGCCTGGCCAGATGGAAAGCCAGCCGGTCTTGGTCGGTCGTTTGCTCGTAAAATAAGAGTGAAATCAAAACATTTGGGTGAGCACAACATTGTTGCAAGCCTCTGGTCTCGGGAATATGGGAAATTTTTCTTCTCTTCCAAAAATGGGATGTAGAGAAGGAAAGAAAAATAGGGTAGCCAAAATGGGGATATGAAAAGATGAAAATTTTGGAGGAAATTTTATAACAAAAATATCACGATAATTGGGACAATGAATAGGATTCTTTGTGGGAATAGAAGAACTTTTAAAGGCCTCAAAGAATCTGTTCAAAAACTTCTGGGGGAGGTACCAGAAGGAATTTTTCGATCTCTATTATCTTAATGGCAGATCTTGTGTTGATGAAAATATTGAGATGTACCAAGTCTGAATGGAATCGGATGTTAATTTCGGATTTTACGATCCCCATGGATAATCAAAATTTTGAGCCTTTTGTGGGGTAGTTACCAGAAGGAGTGGACCGATATATCCCAATTTCACACCTGACCTTGACTTAATTAAAATATTGTGATGTGTGTAATTTGAAGAGAACCGGATGCTTATTTCAGATTTTATTAACGTTTTGGTTATTCAACATTTTGACCCTTTGTAGGGGGGAGGTATCAGAAGGAATGGTCCGATCTCTACCATCTTTATAACCGATCTAGTGTTGATGGAAATATTGAGATGTGACAAGTCTGAATGGAATCGGATGTTAATTTCGTGTTTTATGAGCTTCATGGATGTTTAAAATTTTGAACCTTTGTGGGGGAGGTACCAGAAGGAGTGGGCCGATATATTCCATCTTCATGGCAGACCTTGGGTTAATAAAAATATTGTGATGTGTGTAATTTGAAGAGAAAATTTGAATTATTCCAAATTTTGACCCATTCCATTTTCGCACCTGTCCTAGCAATGATGCAAATATTAAGATTCGCAAAATGGAGCAAAATCGTATTATCCTTTGTCTTTCTGTGTAGTACTTTTTTTTGTGAAAATTTCGACCTTTTGGGTGGGAGATACCAGCCAGATACCAGCCAAACATACAGACGGACGGGCATTACCATATCGACTCCAAATGTCCTGAAACAGATTTGGTCCAAGGTGACCTAGGGTCTAAAACCGTTATTTCGATGAGGCACGTTTCGGCCGTATCAAGTGATATATACCCTCAATAGCTATATGGCTGAGGGTATACAAATGGTTGACCAAAATCTCGAAAACTATAATCTCGTCTTGTACGACATGGACTTCTCTTAACCTGCCCATTTTGTAGACTTAAGAAGCATTCTCTGTTATTAGCGACAAAAATGCATTTACAATGCGACTTCTCTTAATCTGCTCATTTCCTAGGCCTTAGTAGCGTTCTCTGTTATTAGCGACAAATTAAAGTAGTCGAATACGGAATCTTTATGCTTTTTCAATATGATCCGGCTTTCCGCTCGGACCGCACAGTAGATGACGTAGCTCTTCGAATAATATTTGCAACACCCAACACGGATCTCCTCTGGTCTGGCGGGCATTATTCCCAAATGCTAAGCAGTATGAGTTCACTTTAAATTTCATCGGTGGAATATAGGCCTATTTTTTTCAAGTATTCCTTCCAAACAATACCTCTTGAAGACCTGATATAGAATAAAATATCCCAGGAATGTCCAGGACATCTAAATCTGTTAAAGGTCTTCTAATAAAAATTATTATTCTTAATTTATTATTTTTTAATTAACCACCTTTTAAAATGACACTCCTGTTTTGTGACGGCAGCCCTATATCCCCAATTGTTTTGCTTCATTCATTCTATACTCTACTCTCTCTCTCCCACTTCCACTCTCTTACATTTTTACATCGACAACTTTCACTTGTTATTTTGCAGATATCCATCTGGCTGTAAACATGTCAAATTAACATTGTTGCCAAAGGATTATCATTAACACCCATTACAACAAGGCAACTTTTACGCTCTTCAAGGACTTCTATCTTGCTCTCACTCTCTTTCATACTCTTATTGGAAATGCGCATGTCACAAACAAAAGCAAAACACCAAAACAATGCCCCGTTTTAACCAAACATTTGAGGTTAAGTTGCATCATGTGAGAGGAGGTAGCAAAAGGATGTTGTCTTTGCGCATGTCCCGAGGTGACGTACATTGTTGTGTTGCTGGAAAATACCGGCGATGAGTAGAATACCACAACACTGAATAACTACTGGATTGACTAAAGGGTACTGTTGTTGTTGTTGCTAGTATTCTCATTTGAGGTTCTGCAATAGTGTTGTCGCATGCTCCGGGTGGTGGTGGATGTGGGCCTGCAACATTGTTGTTGCAAACAATAACAAAACAGAAGCAGCAGCAACCCAGCTCCACTAACAACAATGTATTCCAGTAAACAGAAGCAGGCAGCAAAACACAGTTGAATTTGTAAAATTACTTTGACCGAGATTTCCGCTCTTTGGGGCTGGTTTGCCAGTTTGGCTGGCCGATGATAATAGAGCCATATTCAAAAAAAGCTTACACTACTGGAACACCTCTCTTCAAGTTTTTGTAAATTTACTCTTACTCCATAACTATAAGGGGGCCCACAAAGAAATACTAGATGGAATTCAAATGCAAAGAGGATGCATGGATGGATGGATGGATGGGAGAATAGGATATTATCCAATACAGGAAACGATGGGATGGGTAACCACTCTATTTGAAATGCGTATTATGGTTATGGCTTCATTAATTGGACACCAAAATCCCTGATTTCATCATTGAATAATTTATGTTTTTATCTGTATCCCTCTTGAGGTCCTTTTTGCACAGACACACACTCACTCACCCGTTTACACACACGCACACATTCTTTTACATTAACTTTGTTGCAAAAAAAAACGACGAACACGAAGAAGATAGGTGAAAATTACAAAGTTGCAAATACTTTTTGTTACATTTTAGTTACTTTGTAGCATTTTCATGGAAATTACTTACATTTTCCACCAATTCAATGTCCAAAAACCTGCAAACACTTTTATTATTGATTTATATTTCCACTTTGCAACATTTTTTTAAGGAATTTTCTACGTTTTTGACGCTGCTGCCTGCCTGCCAACTTGCTTTGCTTTTGTGTTCTCTCGTTCTCGTTGTTTTTTTTTTCGAGCCTGCTTTTACTTCTTACTTTTACTTTGTTAGGCACTGGTATGTTGTTGTAACGCGCGTGTTTTTTCCCCAATGTAGTGTTACGGTTAGGGTTAAGTAGATCGATTTTTGGTTAAGTGATTTATCGATAACAACAAGGGGGTTTGTAAAGTTTTTGTGGGATTGAGGACATGTGGGGAGGAATAATGTGGCAAAAATACATTTCAAGAGGAGGAGAAATGTCTACTCATTTATTTATATTTTTAAAAGGTTAGTTTTTTCTTTTGAAAATGTGTGGATTTCTTATATCGATGATATCACAGATTACTACTACGAAATCATAAAAAAATCGGCTTACAAATCCCTAATAAATAAATAAATAAAATAAATACCAAGGAGCTGTCCAAAAAGGATTAAGGTGGAGAATGACTTGTGATGAGGACATTAAATGACCAGCTAGTGTGTAAAATAGATGATGCATAACATATTCCATCCGGTACCTGTACATATATGGGTTGGTTGGTTCGTTTCATAAACTGCGTAAGACTTTTCTGCGTGATTCTGATGTTTGGATATGAAAGTATAATAAGATAGGCAAAATGAAATGCACAAAGACTGTGGAAACAGTACCTTCAAGCTCCGAACAAAAAAGATTCACAGACAGATGACGGCAATTCCGGCTAAGTGCAAGAAGCACAACAGCCGAAATGGAATCACACGGTCTTTCAATAGGGTGTTCAGGACAAGGAAGATGGTTGCCCCGGTAAACGAGGAAAAAGGTTGAGGCAGAGTTTCCTTGCAGCTCAATGTAATTAAGTTTGTGGACGAGTTCCCGAACGGATTATTAGAATTGAAGTCTTGAGAAAAATTTAAATTCCATATATTCCACAATTCTGATTTTGAAAATATAATTTTGAAGCCTTTAAATTTTAAAAAAATTCAAAATTTTGATTTTGAAAGAAAATTATCAGAAACCGCCGCTTTTGATTTAATATTACCATGGAAAGTTGTTTGAAAACTACAACCTGTTGTTGCCTAGGGTTGCCATGGTGCTTAGCACTTGTTTGCTGGATGTTCCAGTGACCCATATGTCAGAATGTTTTTATAATTGTTGTCAAATTAACAAAAACTTGAAAAGGATTTCATTCTTGGTCACGCACAAAAAATGGACGCTAATAAAAATAATTCGGTAAAAATCTGCTCAAGATACAAAAATTATTCTCCCCCATTAACATCTTCAGTATTTTTTCAGAGTAAACGTACCATTGCCTATGTGGAGGAGGTCTATCGTCAGATTCAACAAAAACCCGACATTGCTGACATTATGATACTCAACAGCAAAGGTAATCCCATCAAGACCACCATGGAGAAATCTGAGGCCATACAATTTGCTGGACTCTACGAGAGTCTGAGGGACAAGGCAACCATGGGATTGCAGAAAATCGATCCCACGGATGAAATAACAATGCTGCGAATACGAACAACTAAAAATGAATCCCTGATTGTGCCGGATGGTAAAATTACGGTTGTGGTTATCCAAAATGCCAAGGATCTTTATTGCAAATAGAATTTGTTATGAAAAACTGAAATATATTATTCGTTATTGTACCACAACAATTGTAAATTCCTCTTCGGGAGCAATCAAGTATTCACATTTCTTTGTGGCCACTCGCAAAAAGGTCAAATCATTGGTACAATCCAAATCCCGAACTGCACTGCGTGCGGTGTCCACCAATGTGCCACACAATAGCTTGATTATACCCATGGAAATGGTGTTGTCATAGGTCGATGTAGCAATCGTACCATGCAGATTATTTGAGATCACATATCCTTGGGTATTTTGCGTAATGCGTTCGGTATTCTCGGCGTTTTCTTTTATAATGGCATCCAAGTTGGCCTGAAAACGGGGAAGGAGGTTGCAAAAAAGGAATCATATACAGATTTGGTCAAGGGAAATAATTATTTTTACAAAATTTACCATTTTTAAGTGTATTATTGTTGCTTAGAAATATTTTTGTGACAATGATTTCTAGGTTATATTTCCAAAAAAATGTAGTCAAACTTGGAAAAATTATGTAAAAATCTACAAAGAGATTAAAAATATGATTTCTGAAAAAAAAAACTCTTTAAAACGCAAGATTTAAGACCTGCAAAGTCTTTATATAGAATATCTCCTCCATTTATTAACATTTGAAAGCTGTAACGTTTAACGCCTTCATTTAATTCATTGCTTTCTGCCTTGAGGCATTTAATTAAACTTGGCAGCATTTTTTACATACTACTTTCAACATACAACTCTGGCATCTTTAATCAACCTACTCTCCCTCTCTCGCACACGCACACACAACACAACGAAAATTTTGACATTTCTGTGAAAGTGCCGCACCGCAAACCAACAATCACTTGGTAAAATAATAAATAAATTAACAATAAAATATAATAAGCCGCATTAAAATTATCTTATATCCACAGAATAGAAATAAGCGGCATTATGTCAACAGAAGATTTCTACTTACGTTACTATGTGGGGCACAAGGGCAAGTTTGGCCACGAGTTTTTGGAATTTGAGTTTCGACCGGATGGTAAATTGCGCTATGCCAACAATTCCAACTACAAAAACGACACCATGATTCGCAAGGAGGCATTTGTGCATCAGGCCGTGATGGAAGAGTTGAAACGTATTATTTTGGATTCCGAGATAATGGCGGAAGATGATTCACCCTGGCCGCCACCAGATCGTGTGGGACGTCAGGTATGTAAACACTTTTCACTTCACTGTTTAATGAAAATCACTAATGTTTTTTGTTTGGGAATTTGCCGCAGGAATTGGAAATTGTCATTGGCGATGAACACATTTCATTCACCACCTCCAAAACCGGCTCCCTAGTCGATGTCAATCGTTCCAAAGATCCCGAAGGCTTGAGATGTTTCTACTATTTGGTACAGGATCTTAAGTGTTTGGTTTTTTCACTCATCGGCTTGCACTTTAAGATTAAGCCTATATAATTGTCAACAACAACGTTTGTGGTGGCCGAGCTGCAGGAAGTGTTAGCATTTATGGACAATGTCACGGTGTTGTTGCACTTCATTTTCTTTAGTTTAATAATAATTTCATCGGACTCTACAGTTTATTTACATCGATGACAATTCTCATGGTATTCTGCTTTTTTTGTAACATTAAATAAAATCTTAAAACTGGAAACGATTTTGGGATTTCTTGTAATGATGGGGAGTGTTGTGATTTATTTGTGTGGGCTATAAATAAACTTTAAGGAGCATTGTTTTGTTGCTTTTTTGTGTCAAAGGATATTTTGCTCTGCTGGTACATGGTTGTTATGTTAAGGAGTAAAGTTTGGTGGTGCCCAAAGAAAAGGGCAGTTAATTTTGAATTGAAAGGATATTTATTTTGCTATGAAATTTGAACTATTTAGAATGGGAAATAATCATTTTAGCAAGTATGGAAAAAAAGTAATTGATATATTTGGGGGTGCACTTGGCATTTTCCATAAACCAAACTGGTGTCTGTACAGCGAAATTTTAAGAAAATTTGTAACAAGTTGGGTAAAGTGCTAAAATTTTTCAGAAATTAACAGGCATTTTTATTAATGCTATTTTTATGGTAGATATGAGATATACAAATATCTTTTGTTCAGAGACTCACAATGAAATTCGATCTAGAATAATTCCTACTTTGACACTTTCCCCAAAAAGTTTAGTATAAAGGGAGATTTTGACTCGAATTGAATATGTATTAAAGTAACAGTGATAAAAGCGAACACATAATTTTCACTCTAAGAACATACATTTTAAATTTTCTTATAATACTATTGTACCTAGATATATGGTTTATTCTGAAATTTTTAGTGAAATTTTGTGTAGAATATTTCTTCTTTTAAAAGCTTTCGTCTAAAACGAAGGTTTATGTTACTTTCAGTAGTCAACTTGATAAGAATCACAGGAAAAAATGTTCAAAAAAATTAGGGAATATTTTCTAATTTTTTTGGATCTTATTTTCATAAAAACTATTGTACATAGATATATGGTTTATTCCCGCCTAAAATAAAATTTAATGTTACTTCCAGGGGTCAACTCGAAAAGAATCCGAGGAAAATTGTTTAAAAAATTGTGGAATATTTTCAGATTTTTTTAGATGTAATTTTTTCATAAAAACTATTGTACCTAGATATATGGTTTATTCTGAGATTTATAGTGAAATTTTGTGTAGAATATTTCTTCTTTTGACACCCTCCACCTAAAACGAAATTTTATGTTACTTTCAGGCGTTAACTCGAAAAGGGAATATTTTCACATTTTGGATGTAATTTTCATAAAAAACTATTGTACCAAGATATATAGTTTATTCTGAGGTTTATAGTGAAATTTTGTTTAGAATATTTCTTCCTTTGACACATTCCGCCTAAATTGAAATTTTATATTACTTTTAGGCGTCAACTCGAAAAAAGTCCCGGTAAAAATTGTCCAAAAAATTAAAGAATATTTTTGGTTTTTCTTTTGGGAACATTGATTCACATTTTTTTAATATCCAATGGAAATCGAGATTTTCTTTCCTTGGTAACTCGTAGTAAAATTTGATGAAGAATATTTTTGTCTGTGACGACATCCTTCAAAAATTATATTTTGTTGGAGATTTTTGCACAAACTCACACAAAGTACGGCTTTAACCCTAACACGTGTTTTTCATATATTTGAATTTTTGGCGTTTTGGACTTTTGTCGTCTTCTAGGACCTATAATAGATTTTAATGACAAATAATTTTCTTGAATGTTTTGACTTGCTGCGATCTCGTTTAAAGGGAGTTTTGAACCAGACTTTTAAAGGAAGACCAAAAAGACGCCTTCGGACACTCGCATGAGGTTTAAAATGTTCGACCTAAATAATCCTCGTATTTTTATCTGTTATATTGCCAAATACAATATATGCCTAAAATGCATGGATTCCGAGGAATCGTAATCTGAAAATTTCCAAAAGTGCGAAATATTGGGGAACTTGCTGCCCTTTTTTAAGTTATTTTCCCATTCACGTATCTTCCTTTTTAAACCCTCATCCATATGGCTAGAGAGGGTATACAGGATGAGATAAAAAAAACTGCAACAAATTCAAACTTTTTATACCCTCACCCATATGGCTAGAGAGGGTATACAGGATGAGATAAAAAAAGCTGCAACAAATTCAAACGCCATAATTTTTATTTTTTTTTTAATTTTTTGAATGAATGCAAAAAATGTCGGAAATAGCATTAAATTTTAGAATAAGTTTAGATTTGTTCGAACTGGTCACCTTTGGCACGAATTATGGCCTACCAACGGCCTCTCAAACCGTCATACGCTGTCCGAATGTTGCTCTTTGGTATTTCGGTCCATTCCCGGCGAGGCGCTTGGTTTAGGTTATCGACACTTTGGTATTTTTTGGAGCCAACCATGCTTTCCAAAATACTCCAGACACAATAGTCCAACGGATTGGTATCCGGAGGTTTTTTTTTTGCGCTTGAAATGAATCGAGGAACCTCATTTTGTAACCATATTTGGGTGGCGAGTGCTGAGTGCGATGGTGCTGAGTCCTGTTGGAATGTCCAAGGTCTGCGGCCAAAATGTTTGCATGTCCAAGGCTTTAATACACCCTCCAGAATATTTTCGTGATAATATTCGGCATTTATTCTGACCGGCTGTTATGGCGGCCCACACCATCACCATGGCCGGCATTTCAGCTGACCTCTTTGGCAAGTAAACACGATCATTTTGTTTTAGAAACTACTGGACAACGAATGTTTTCTCATCGCAGAAAACCAAATTCGGCAGTTAACAACTTTCGGTCATCGGCCAAGCGAAGCAACTCTTTAGCTCTTTTTAGTCTATTTTCTTTCTGTTGCGGTGTAAGTTCTTGAACTCTTTGGAACTTCAATAGCTTTACCCCGAGCTAATTTTTCAATATTTGCCGAATGGAATATAACATTTCTGCTGATTTTGCTGCTTTCTTCTGTCCATTTCCATGACGAGCGATGGTAGGAGACACAAAAGATTTATTCACATTTAAATGCTGTAGTGCTCTAACGATAGCCACTTATGGTTTTCCAGCCAAATATAAAGAAATCACGTTTGAATTCCATCACGAAGAAATTTTTTTCTGAAAAATTCTCAGCAAAATGCTTTTGTACGCTTCTGAGCTTATAATGAGCTGTCACTGGAATAATTTTAACAACTGTCGTACAAGTGGCTTAGAAATGACAGCCGTCTGAAGTTGGTTGCAGTTTTTTTATCTCACCCTGTATATGTTACCCCACGCATATTTCCACAAGTAGTCGATATAGTCCAAACCTCACACCTTGTAATATTTATATCAGTCTTAGTTCAGATATGAATTGGTCAATATTGGCCAACTGCTTCGGAATCTCCCCCATAAAGGGAGGGTAAAAATGATCATCGTTCTCCACTAATAAACAAACGTTATTTTTATAAAAACAACAATAATGGGATTAAGCCTGACCATTTTGCAACAACATTATCAGAAATGTTAAAATTATATCAAACCCCCCCCCCCCCCCCCCCTTTTTTTTAAAAAAAATTATCCAAATTTTATCCGAAGTCCATATTGACTAATTAATTATTATGTTCCCTTTTTAAAAATTTTCTAGAAGTTGTCCGGAGAATTAGCATTGGTTTCGAAATAAAACAACATTACGAAATTAATTGTATTATTATTTGTATATAATTTATTTTGCGTAAATATGTTGGCATACCTACACATATGGTGTATGTATGTATGTGTGTGGCTGTGTGTTTGTTTTGAAATTCGTAATCATATAATCATTAAAAACTATTCAATATAATATAATAATTATTTCTATGCAATAACATGTTTTTCGTTTCGTTTGTGTGTTTTAAACAATGTACAAGGCAAATGGAGCTCTAGAATAGAGAGACAAAGAGAAAGAGAGAGAGAGAGAGAGTGTGTGTGTCTGAGAGAGATATGGAGGGGAAAACTACATACTTATCAAATATAACACTTATGAGACAACATTATTAATTATAATTTTGTTTGTATTCTAATAAACTATTAAATAACTAACAAGATAAACTATTACATATTGAGAAATTGGTTTTTTAAATATATTCTTTTTTTTTTAATTTTTCTTTTAAATGGTTTTCAAATGTTAGGTTAGTTTTTCGTAACCTGGTAATGATATGTTTTTCTAATGTCATCGTTTTGATATGTGTTTTTTTTAATAATGAATTTAAATTTAAATAATTTTTCTTATATTGTTAAAAGTAGTTACAGTTTGTGTATATAAATATGTGTACATTTTTGTGTATATATATAAATGTAAAGATTTAATATTTGTAATTTTTTTTTTGGAAAGTCAATATAGCATTTTGTGTCATATATATATTTATGTTGCATAAAACAAAACAAAATACATCAGGTTCTAACATATTTAAGAGTCATCAGTCTTTGGATAAGGGAAAGGTCTATATAAGTATAAGTGGCAATATGGTTCGTTTCGATTTTCATTTCATAATTTTCATAATTAAAATATTCTTATAACAGTTATGGGTCCATAGTATAACAATTCTTAAATTCTATATACAAAACATTGTGCATTATTAAAAAAAAAGATAAAAATGAAATTCAATTATTTCCAAAGGTGGGTGGGTAGTTCTGGGTGATTGTTTTGGAATTCTTCTTTTTTTAGAATTAAAAATTCAAAAAAGTGAAATAGTTTTCAAAAAGGGACCCTTTACTAGAGAAAACTCTTTAAGAGTTTTATACGCAATTCTCAGAGTCATAATTGTGGTGGCAGGGCGCTGGGTGACTGTTGGGCGGACATATGTGTCGATGAGGAGGCGACCGAACCATTATTGGAGCCCGCACTCAGTAGAGGCCTTTCAAAATAGGGGGTTATATTATTGTCATTGTTTGCAAGCAATTGTAGAGGCCCCCCACCGGCACCCGGTGGTGTCTGGGACACCTGACCCGGCGAGGCTTGAGCCGAATTGATCAATAAACCACCACCTCCTCCCGCCGTCGCTGCCGCCATGGAGGAGGGATTTGTGACATTACTACCGGCCGGCATTGTGGGTGCAGCATTAATAATGGCTCCCTCCTTGGGGCAGCCAATGGTTAGGCGTACATGTAGACCAGATTCTTTGATGAGATTCACAACATCTCCGTGGGACATGCCGGCAATGTCAATGCGATTTACAGCAATTATGCGATCGCCCACCTTGAGTTCGCCACAACGATCGGCCGGGCTGCCGGGAATGAGTTTTCCTAAAAGAGATGCAAAAAAAAAAACAAAATTTAAAAATCTTTCCCCTTTCCCCCCTCTCACAAATACTTACCTATCGTGGAACCATAATATTGATTGGACGACGAGATTATGACAAAACCGAAACCCTCGTTTTCATGTCGGCTCACAATCACATCATAGGGATAACGTAAGGGAGCCGCCGCCGCCCCCGCTGACGTTGGCTGATTGCGTAAGTGTAAGGGTAATTGATGATGTTGGGCATTGGAGAGCAACTCCTGCATCATGGGTTGTTGGAACATCATTGGCATTTGATGGGAAGCCATGGTAGCATGTGGGTGTTGTTGATGCTGTTGTAGTCCAGAATTACCCATCCCTGCATGATGTTGCTGCTGTTGTAGATTTGTGTTTGGTGTCCGGCCAACTGTGCGTCGCCGCAATATCATTGTCACTTGACCACGCAGAGCTGCTTCGCCCATCAGCGAAACAACTTTGTGGTGTGAGGCATTAACCTGGGAATTGGGAAATGGGAAAATATGAATTTTGGTATAACAAGAAAAAAATGCAAAAGTGGGGTTAGGGTGAATGAGGATTTTTGTGAAACTTGAAATATTGGGGATTAGAAGAATAGAATGGTCCAAAGTTCGTCATGCGACAAAAAAGGAGCTAAAAAATTTGTTTAACTAAATTTAGTTTAAGGGTTAAGTGAGGTTATGTTGGTTATCCATGGTCATAATAATTTTCAAATATTATCCACTCTCTCAAATTGTTATCCGGAAATTATCCCAGGGTCTTCTGGAAATTTGAGGAGTTATGCGCGATTTTATTTTTCTTCCGAAACTTATAGTACCGATAAATATGTTATCCGCACCATTTCCTTTTTATCCAAAATCTATCAAAGACATATCAACTATTTAGCAGTTATCCGCTTCTTTGAATTGTTATCCAAATATTATACAGGGCTCATATAAGTTGTAAGAATTTTATCCAACCGGTTTTCTTAACCTTTGACATATGATCCGAGTTATACGAAGCCAATATTACGATTAAAATATTATCCGCGACTTCTAAAAATTATTAAAATTTTTAAAAAATTATCCGCAACTTCCAAAAATGATCCAAACGTTATCCAAAGCCCATATTGACTAGTAAAATAATATTCACAACTTTTATGAATTATTCGAATATTATTAAAAGCATTAAAATGTTATCCACGTCTTTTAAAAATTATCCAAGTGTTATCCGGAGCCCAAATTGCCGAGAAAAATATTATCCGCAACTTTTATGGCTTATCCAAATATTATACAGGGCTCATATAAGTTGTAAGCATTTTATCGACCCGGCTTTTATAGCCTTTAATATATAATCCGCGTTATCCGAAGCCAATTTTGACTTTTTAAAAATTATTCCCGACTTCTAAAAATTAACCAAACATTATCCGAAGCACTAAAAACGCATCCACTTCTTTTAATAACTATTTAGACGTTATCCAGAGTCCTGATTAACTACTAAAAAAAATATCCGCAACTTCCAAAAATTATCCAATCGTTATCCGGAACCCAAATGTACTTATAAAATATTATCCACAACTTTTATGAATTATCCGAATTTTATTCAAGGTATTAAAATTTTATCCACATCGTTTAATAACTATCCAAATGTTATCCAGAGCCCATATTGAAATATTATCCGAGCCATGGCCATATGAGCCATTTTGACAATTTTAAATATTAAAATATTATCCGTGACTTCTAAAAATTATCCAAACGTTATCCGAAGCATTAAAATTGTATCCACCTCCTTTAATAAGTATCCAAACTTTATCCGAAGACCATACTGTCATTTTCCACATTATCCTCGTTTTTATAAATTATTTAAATAATATCGACAATTAACATTTTATCCACGCCTATTATAAAATATCCAAAAATTATACGAAGCATTAAAATTGTATCCAAGACTTTCCAAACGTTATCCAAAGCTTTAAAATTTTTGATCCACGCCTTTTACAATTTATCCAAAAATTATCCGAAGCCAATAATAACTGTTAAAATATTATCCGAGATTTTTATAAATTATCCAAAAATGATTTAAATGTTATCCGCAGGCAATATTGACAAACAACATTTTATCCACGCCTAATATAAATTATCCAAACGGTATCCGAAGTATTAAAATTTTATCCAAGCCTTTCCAAACGGTATCCGAAGCTTTAAAATTTTTGATCCACGCCTTTTACAGTTTATCCAAATATTATCCGAAGCCAATAATTACTGTTAAAATATTATCCGAGATTTTTATAAATTATCCACAAAAGGTTTTAAATATTATCCGCAGGCCATATTGACAAACAACATTTTATTCAAGCCTTATATAAATTATCCAAAAATTATACGAAGCATTAAAATTTTATCCAAGCCTTTCCAAACGTTATCCGAAGCTTTAAAATTTTATCCACGCTTTTTACAAAGCCTCCAAACGTTATCCGAAGCCAATAATAACTGTTAAAATATTATCCGAGATTTTTATAAATTATTTAAATGTTATCCGCAGACCATATGTACAATTAATATTTTATCCACGCTGTTTATAAATTATCCAAACGTTATCCGAAGCATTAAAATGTTATCCAAGACTTTTCAAACGTTATCCAAAGCTTTAAAATTTTTGATCCACGCCTTTTACAATTTATCCAAATATTATCCGAAGCCAATTATTACTGTTAAAATATTATTCGAGATTTTTATGAATTATCCAAAAATTATTTAAATGTTATCCGCAGGCAATATTGACAAACAACATTTTATTCAAGCCTTTTATAAATTATCCAAAAATTATACGAAGCATTAAAATTTTATCCAAGCCTTTCCAAACGTTATCCGAAGCTTTAAAATTTTATCCACGCTTTTTACAAACGTTATCCGAAGCCAAAAATGACTGTTAAAATATTATCCGAGATTTTTATAAATTATACAAAAATTATTTTAATGTTATCCGCAGACCATATTTACAATTAATATTTTTTCCACACCTTTTATAAATTATCCAAACGTTATCCGAAGCATTAAAATGTTATCCAAGTCTTTCCAAACGTTATCCGAAGCATTACAATTTTATCCACGCCTTTTATAAGTTGTCCCGACGTTATCCGAAGCCAAAAATGATTGTTAAAATATTATTCGCGATTTTTATAAATTATACAAAAATTATTTTAATGTTATCCGCAGACCATATTTACAATTAATATTTTATCCACACCTTTTATAAATTATCCAAAAATTATACGAAGCATTAAAATGTTATCCAAGTCTTTCCAAACGTTATCTGAGGCATTAAAATGTTATCCACGTCTTTTATAAGTTATCCCGACGTTATCCGAAGCCAATAATTACTGTTAATATATTATCCGCGATTTTTATAAATTATCCAAACATTATCCATGACTCATATTAGCTTTGAAAATATTAACCAAAACTTTAATTTGTTATCCACACTTTGTTCGAACCTCTAATTTCTATTTAAATATTTATTCGCTTCTAAATTTAATATCCAAATATTTTTATTATTATCCATGACTCAACTTAGCCATTATCCGCGCCTTTAAAAATTATCCGTAATTCCCCTAAGCTATTAAAAAATTATTCAATTTTGTTAATGGGACTTGTATATGTTATCCACATGTTATCGGCGGCTTAAATTGACATTCAAACTGTTATCCGCGTCTACATTTCAGCATCCAGTTTTTTCTAAAACTTTATTCATATTTTATCCAAACCTTAAATTGTCATTTAAACTATCATCCGTATCTCTGTTATCCGTCATTTAAATGTTAATATCCAATATTATATATGTAACCTTTATAACCTCTTTATCCGCGGTTATCCATGCAATATATTAATGATTATAATATTATTCAAGTTAGTTTTTTTGTTATTCTAATGTTATCCGTTAGTTGCTTTTACTTTTTAAACGTTTATCCGCATTAGTTTTTATACAATTGTGTTAAAAAAAAGTATCCGTATTCACGGGAAATCCAAATAGTTCTGTACTTATTAAAATATTATCCACGGTTATTTTCAGTTAATAAAGGGTTTTTAGTATCAAAATATTATCCAAGATTTATAATCAAAATTTATCCTTTATCAAAAAGTCTTTATCCACACCTTTTTTGTATTATCCAAGAGTTCTCATTGTATTGCTAAAATTTTATCCACAACTTTTTATTGCTTATCCAAGACCGATTTTAAATAATCTTTTTTATCCGTAATGCATACACGATTGACATTTTCAATATCCATTCTCTAATAACTACTTATCCAATGTTTTAGTTCCTTATCCATTTAGTATATGTTAGCCTGATGGAAAGAGATGGAGGGGGGTGAATTTGGAAAAAAAATTGAAAATGGGAATGTGATGGGAATTTCGTTATATGTCTCCCCTCAAAAATATTTGGGAGCGGATTTTTTCCTTGGAAACTTACCACATTAATGCCATCAATGCTTAGAATTTCATCACCCGTTGTGATGCGATGATCATTATCGGCCGCTCCACCTGGTACAATGTGGCCCACTGTAACCTGAGATCCCTCTTCGGTGCCGCCGACAATTCTAAAACCAAAACCCAATGCCTGGCGTTGTAGCGTTACTTCGGACAACACACACTGTTCCCCGGAACCATCTATGATATCCGATGAAATGGGATAGCCACCATTGTGATGGATTATTTCCGAAGCACCAGCGGGTTGTAGAATATTATAACCCATTGAGTGATTATTACCCCAGCTATTTAGACCTGCCGAGGCTTGGCCATGATGTGCCATCATTGAGGAGGAGACGGAGGAGGAGTGCGGATGTTGGACCTGGGATGCTGATGGGGAATAACTGGAAACTCCCGTATTATGGTGATGATGATGCTGCTGTTGCTGCTGCTGCTGATGTTCCAGTGGGGAAAAGCCCACTCGCCTTCGATCGTTTAGCAGCTCATTTACCCGTTTCTGCATGCGTTCATTTTGTATGTGTGCCGCTTGTAAACTGGCTGAGGAGGCGGGAGAATATTGGGCTGGATGCTGCCCGGCATAGTGGTTGGCAGCATAATAGCTTCGCGGAGAGGGTTGTTGATGCTGTGGCGGCTGGGTATTGAATTGATTGAGACGATTGCAGCGAAAATCTTGACATTCATAACAGAAACAAGATTCATGATGATGGTGATAGCTGTTAGAGGCGGGAGCCATTAAACCTCCACCACCACCGCCACCCGGTGAAATTCCCGCCGGCGGCCCATACAGAGCCCCACTCAATGGACTCATGGTGGGTGGCATTTGTGAGAGGCCATAAATGGAGCTATAATTTCCACTACCACCACTAACATAATCACTTTGGTTTTCATAGTTGGCCACCCCAGAGGCTGTGGTCCTCAAGTAGCCACCCGTCGCCGTTGAGGCTGCCGCACCATTATCATTCTGCATGGTCACACTGGCCAAGCGTTCACTTAAACTTGTCACCATTTTTGGATAGGGATCCATAAAGGGTATATCATGATTGATGGCATCCAATTCGGAGAGAGAATTCTGGGATTTACTGCCCTCGTTCAAATGAGATTTACTCTCGGCCAGGGAGCGTTCCAGAGGTGAATCTGTTTCATTTGATTTGTTATTCACTGCCGCCACTTCATTGTCTTCATTCAGCTCCATATTGGGTGTTTTAACCCTGGCCCTTCGTGTATCCACCAGGGGTGTTTTTGGCCTTATTGGTAAAATTTCCTTTTGCATGGTACTATACAAATCGGCTGTGGGAGTTTTGCTGCGAAACAGGGCATTGTTCCCAATGCTTGTGGTGCCACCCAGGAAATTTTTCCTCAGCTTTGAAACACCGGAATTGTTGCCATTCGGCGAGGTGGTATTTACAGGCCTTTGAATCTTTACCAAAGTTGGCTCGGTTTTGGAACAATCCTTAAGAATTTGTACCACATCCTGATGGGATTTATTCCTAACCATGTGATCATTGATTTCCAGCAAAATATCTCCCTCCTGCAGCTCACGACAGCATGAACGATCGAGAATTTTCTTTACTTTCTGGCCATAGGAGGAATCGGCAATGGTAAAACCAAAACCCATGGCCCCCTTGATAATGGAAAAGGTATGGACCTCGGGTTTTTTCATCAAAATAAAACCGCTGTTATCCAAGGTACCTCCACCACCACTGCCGCTGCTTGAACTTAAATTCAGTTTATTTCCCCCACCTCCGCCATTACTGCTTGCCGCAGAGATATCCAGGAAATTGTAATTTCCATCCATATTGAGATCCATTAGCATGCGTCGCTGCTTCTCCGCATCATTGGACATGCCATCCACGGCAATGGTGGTCACCACTTCGGTATTTGGATCATTGGGATCAAAGGGCAGGGGATAACCACGACAAACCTCCAGGGTAACGGTGTCACCCACCATAATGGATTGGAAGATGTTTACCTAAAAGGAAGAAGAGGAATTTAAAAAAATAAAGAAGTTTGGAAATAATCAAATATCCACCCACCATTTCATGATGGCTGAAACCCAAAACACACGTGTCATTCACATAGACCAGGACGTCACCCATTTGCAGCGTGCCATCCAACCAGGCGGGGCCATTGGGTACAATGGATTTAATTTGGAGAAATTCCTCAACACCATCCCCATCACCACCCACAATGGTTATGCCCAGGCCTCGGGCCGATTTCAGTAGCGTTGTGGTGATGCGTTCCCCTTGCATTTCCGCAGGATTGCGGGTAAATTTATAGGGTAACATTCCCTTGGGGCTACTCAAGTCTTGCGCTGCCATGGGCGGTGGGGGTTGCATGGCTCTTTGGGATATATCCACTGTGGATAGGGTGGAGGCTGAGGACACTGAACTTAAGGCAATACTAGCACCGGCACCATTCAGAACACTCGATGAGGAGGGAGTTTGGGGTCTCTGTAAATGCTGCTGTGCCTGGGCTTGGGCCTGTGCCTGTTGTTGGGCCTGAGCCTGTTGTTGTGCCTGCTGT
Organism: Musca domestica; assembly: GCF_030504385.1. Lineage (NCBI taxonomy): Eukaryota > Metazoa > Arthropoda > Insecta > Diptera > Muscidae > Musca > Musca domestica. The sequence goes on along the minus strand of NW_026712321.1, from coordinate 5,288,817 downwards.
TGCTGATTTTGTTTTTGCTCCGCCGCCCGCCGTTTGGCTTCCAATACCGGATTCTCATATTGGGTCTTGCGATTTACATGATCTATGTAATAGGTCCCATAGAGGGAATCCTCAATTTTCTCCCAACCATAGGGTAATTCACCTTCGGTACATTCCTCCAAAGATTTCTTTTGGAATTTCGATAGCCGGGGATCCAGCCAATGTGAGGTGCCCGTATTGTGACTAAAAATCATAAATTTTTATTTTTATTCAATTGTTGTTGTTTTGTTGTGAGAACTTACTCAATAAAATATAGCTCTCCTCTCTCCGTATAGGCTGTCTCCCATTTTGGCGGCAGGGGTCCCAACCCATCTCCGGGATCATCTTGTTCTATGTGATTACTGGAATTGGTACCACCTCCAGTTTCACTGCCTGTGGTACTGCCACTAATGCTGCCATTACTGTAGCTATTTTGCAGTAGATTTTCTGGAAGAGGAAGAAAATACAAAAATTATTTAAAAATTAAAAAATGTGTTTTTAATAATTTATAACAAAAATCACAAAATTTAAATGTAAGAAAAAGGCTCCTTTTTATTTATTTTATTGTTTGATCATTTGAATTTTCTTCTTAAAACTTCTTAAGACGATTAAATTTATCCTGTATTACAAACTCTTTGTTCCAATTAACCCACGGTATAGTATGGATTACTTTAACCTGTTCTTAATCTGCCATATATTTAGTAATTAATTTTTATTTTATAATAGTTTCTGTTTTGGCGGGCTATAAATAAATCCAACTATAAATAAGAAGTAAGGCAAGAGAGTCAGTCACAGGTGCTTGATTTTACTTCTCCCACAACAGTAACAATAATAACAACAACATAACCTGTTATCCCCCCCAACACAAACAAAATTAAGCAGCACCAGACAATGTCAATCGATGAGAGGTGAGAAGTAATTAAAGATGAGTTGATTGATTTAAAGGGGTTACTATTGGCCAAATGATAGGGAGCGAGACAGAGACACTCATGAGAGAAGCGGTAAATTTGAATGGCTGATTGACCGCCTTTTACGGAAAGAATAAACCTAAACTAAACTACAAAGAAAGAAAATGAAACAAATTAACAGACCATAAACAAGGATGTGGGTGTTGAAATGGATGGAGAAGAGGAAGAAGAATAATAGGAAATAGTGGGTATACCATAAAAATGATGTGACAAACAGCCAATAAATTAACAATTTATTATAGTTTTCAACTAACTGAACTAATGACCCACATCTAGATGTGGAAATAGAGAAAGAGAGAGAGAGAGAGGGGCAGGGAGGTAGACACACACTCATGCCAGTGTGACCGCTGGAAATTTTCAAAAAGTATCACAAAAAGTATCATTTCTTAAAAAAAGTGGCACATATCACTTTAAATGGTGGCACAGAAAGTGGCACAATTTATTTCACATTTTATTTAAGTTCGAAAAAGTTCGAACTTTGAATACCCTTCAAAGTAAAAATTTGGCAATTTTCACAAAAAAAAATAATAATAATAATAAAATTGGGTAAAAATTCTGTTAAAATCTTAAAAATACCGAATGTAGCCGTATATTAGGGTCTATACGACGACGTGGACCTGCATAGGCAAATTTTGTCATAAACTATTATAATATTTAAATGCGAAACTTGAAAAATAATCTGTTTACAATGTAGCTAAAGTAAATAAAATACAGAATATAGGGAGGTGTATTGGGGTTATAAAACGTGGACCTGCACAGACAATTTTCCGACATAGGCTGCAGTATCCATCACGAAGTTCAAATACAGAATTTGAAATAATTCCCGTAAATAATGTCGCTAAAATCATCAAAATACCGAATATCGGGGTACCGTTATATAGGGGTTATAAGAAGACGTGAACCTACACAGACAATCTCCTGTCATATGCTTTAGTAATTATTACGAACTTCAAATACCAAGTTTGAAACAATTCCGATAAAAAATGTCGCTAAAATCATCCAAGTGCCGAATATCGGGGATACCGTTATATGGGGGTTATACGAAGACGCAGATCTGCACTTACTTCAACTTACTTCATTTTGTTCGGAAGCTAGAGTGATTTCCACAGACGGACGGACATTGATAAATCGACGTAGAATTTTATGCTGAGCAAGAATATATATACTTTGTGGGGTCTAAAATGTATATTTCGAGGTGTTACAAACGGAATGGCAAACTTAATATACCCTTCCTACTATGGTGGAGGGTATAAAAAAGGTGGCACAATGTATAAAAAAGTGGCACAAAAATTCAAAAAAGTGGCTCATTTAGGATCAAAATAAAAAAGTGGCACAAAGGTATTAAAGCCCAAAAAAGTGGCAAAATTGATACTTTAGTGGCACAACGGTCACGCTGACTCATGCATACATGTATGTAAATTGGTTAAGAGGAAATTCATTAGAATTTCAATGGAGCATTAAAAGAGATTAACAGACATAGATATAAAAATATGCATGGATGATGAAAGAAAAAAAAAGAAGGAGGTGGGAGGAAGAGGAGCTTTATAATACCCACAATATAAAAATTAATGAAAGCTAGAAGAAGGATGAAGCAGGCAATGAGACAGCTTAATTGTTGTTTTATTTTGCCTAACAAAGAATTTTATTATTGTAAGAATTTGCCAATGTCATTTAAAAAACGGAGGAGTGTGAGGGGAAATAATGAATATTTCATCAGGCAACATCAAAGGCGCATGCAAATACCAGTAGTTGTAAACGTTTATTTATTAATGATTGACAAACAATATTTTCATCATCATAATCACCATTATTATTCCGTTTCTTCTTCAACACCACAACAAAGTGAGAAATGAGAGGGGGGACTTTACATGGGATTAGGTTAGATGTTTTTTTTTTTTTCAATTTATTTAGAAATTAATAATTAATCAAATGGAAATTTTAGTTGATTGATTTTGTTGTACGAACAAAAAGAGTCCGGAGGCAATTTTGCATATTGTCTATTAATTATGGTGTTGTGTTTTGCTTAAGCATGACAGGTTGAATGCCTTAAAGACAAATATGTAGATTTAATTAATAGTGATAAAAAAAAATTCAAAAAAAAAAATAGAACTCAGAAAGTTTGATTGAAAATATATTCTTTAAAACTCAAAACAAAAAATCAGGAAAATTAACATAAAATATATTTTTGAAGAATATTTAAAATAAAAACAAAATCCAAATTGTTTTATGTATTAATTTTTATATTTTATTTTTTATATATAACAATTTTTTTTTCTATATCAATGTCTAAATTTTTAAAAAATTATTTTTTAGAAATTCCAATTTTTTAAATATGTCAAGTATTTTTTGTTTTTGATTTTTTTTAAATTGCAAGCTTTTTTGAATTTTTTTTCTTTTTTTTTCCATGTATTTTTAATTTTTTTTAAATACCATGTATTTATAATTTTTTTCTTTAAGAAATTTCACGAAGATTTAATTTTAGATTTTTTTCTTTTAAAAATTCTACACAATTTTAGTTTTTGATTTTTTTCCTTTTAAAAAGTCTGCGAATTTTTAACTTTTGAATATTTTTTTTTAAATTTTCAAATTTTATTTTTTTTTCTTTTTTCAAAAAAATTTTAATTTTTAATTTTTTTCTTTTAAAAATTCTACGCATTTTTAATTTTTGAATATTTTTTTTTAAATTTTTATTTTTTTTTATAAAAAAAATTAATTTTTGAATTTTTATTTAAAAATTTTACGCATTTTTAATTTTTGATTTTTTTTAATTTTTCAATTTTTGATTTTTTTCTTTTAAAAATTCTATGCATATTTAATTTTTCAATATTTTTTTTTAATTTTCATTTTTTTATTTTAAAAATTCCACGCATTTTTAATTTTTTTAATTTTCTTTAAAAAATTCCACGCATTTTTATTTTTTTAATTTTCTTTAAAAAATTCAACGCATTTTTAATTTTTTTTTTAAATTCCACGCATTTTCAATTTTAGAGTTCTTTCTTTCTAGAATTTTACGCATTTTTCATTTTTGAGAATTTATTTTTTGTTTTCAATCCATGTTATTTCAAAAAAACACTTTTTTAATTTTTTTAAAATTTTCCCTAAAGAATCCAAGTTGCTCAATTTTTGAACATTTATTCCTTTAAAAAATCCCCATGTATTTTATTTTTTAAAAAAATTATTCTTTTAAAAAATCCAAGCATTTCAATTCTTTTAAAATTTATTCTCTTGAAAAATCCAAACCTTTCAATTTTTAAAAATTTATTCTTTTTTAAAAACCACGTTTTCGTTTAATTTTTGAAATGTATTTTTTTAGAAAATCCACGTTTTTTAATTATCACGTTTCTTTATTATTCTTTAAAAAAATCAAAATTTAAAAATACCCACCTATTATTATCATTATTGCCCTTGTGTATTGTGAGGATAATTTCTCTCTCTCTCTCTCTCTCAATTTCTTTAGTATGTATTTCCGCTTTCACTTGTTAACATAAAACAACTGTTCATTTGAATATGACAGTCTCTTGCAAAACAATTAGACTCAGTTATTTAAGCCCTCTTACTCTCTTCTCTTTAATGTAAATTCCTTTATCGTTCACTGAAGTAAAATATGTATTTCATATTTTTATTTCACAATTATTTTTTTTTTTTATAAGAAAAAAACACTTGAATTTGCTCTCTTTTGAATTTTTATGAGCAGGTAGGTATTTTCTTCAAAACAATGGTACTAATAATCCGTTTTTTTTCTTCACAATTCAAGCTGATCTTTGTCTTACAAGGGTTCTTATGGAAATGCCAAAGAGTATGGTTGTGTGTTTGCTTCATCCCCGTTGTGAGAGATTTAACAATCCTTAACAAGAGAAGAGAGTAGAGATAACAATAATAAGGAGAAGGGATCATAACGCACCATGAATGGCAATCAGACCAAAACAAAAACAAAACAAGGTTGCCAGATCGCTGCTGCTGCTGATGTTGATGATGGTAACGATTGCATGAATCATATATAGAAATATGTCCACGCAAAGAGAACCAGCTACAAAAAAGGAAACAACAACAAGATAAAATTCTAAAGAAAGTGTGTAAAATAAACACACACACAATCAATGTTTACAAAAATGGTTTACAAAATATGGAAACCAGTTTTAAGCCATTCCTAAAAAAATAATAAGAAAAAAAAAAACAATAAAAACAAAGCAAAAGAAGAACACACAGATAAACCCATAAATCATTGGGGTTAAGAAAGAAAACTAATCACAAGTGAGGAATTTTATCTCAACTTCATCGCAGAAAAAGGAATGTGTTTTTTTTGTACAAGAGGATTGGATGGATCATTTGTGGTGGTGGTGCGTCATGGCAAAGGAATGTTTGTTGGCGTATCCTCACAGGAGAGATAATGAAAAATGAGTGTAAATATTTGTGTCTAGACAAATTAAATAGTTTTATCGAAAATATATGAACCCTTTTAATAGATTAAAAAAAAAAACAGAAAATATTTCCTAATCTTATTTTCTTGTTAAAAAAAACACCTAATTTATTTTTGAAAAGATGACACTTTTTCCAAATCATTCCGAAGTTTCGTATTCACTATCCAATAGTCAGTCTGGGTTGTGGGAAATTTCAAGTGGGTATGGTTGTTGTTACTTTTCGATAACCTCTACTGCTGCTGGTGGTATTAACCCACAAAACTACTGACCACCAAACTACTACATTTTTTTAGCAATTCATTTGATTAGATGAAGCCTATACCTCCACCACACCTCCCCATAATTGCTACTACCCCTAGTTGCTTTAACTAAATTCAAAACCCGATTTTGCATTAATGCTACATCTGTTTTCCATTTGCATTTGCTTAAAATGTGACGATGATGATATGTTGTAAATGAAAAAAAGTTGTGAATTCATTTTATTTAGTTGTCAACTGGTGGTTTATTTCTAGGGTAACATGATAGTTTTAGATGAGACTCAATCAGGCTGGGAAGGCCAAACTAAGTGGAGGTTTGTTTTTCCAATTGTGTCTGGTTTTGGGTTTAGCAAGGCCTTTACAGTAAAACGTTAAGTGACTTAAGTCAGGTCTATTGGGTTCCAAAAGACCTTACAAAAAAAGGTTAATCATAAGTCGACCTATACACCCCTAATGCGCTGCTGTAAAGAATTTTCAAGATTTTAAAAATTACCTGTCATTCCATCAACCCAAAATCAACTTCCGAGCTATTGTGTTGTTATAATAAGTCGACCTACACTACCCTAATGTTTTGCTGTAAAGAATTTTTAAGAGTTTTGAAATATATGCCATTTCCAACTTAACACTAGTCCGATTAAAATCGATTTTGAGTTTCCAGGTTTCGATGATGAAATTCAGTTTTGTGATAGCTTATAACTTTTTCCAGCAAAAAAGTAAAAAAAAAAATTGTTTAATTTCCCAAAAAATCGTTAAATTTCCAAAAAAATCGATTAGTCAAAATTTACGCCAGTAGAGTTTTTTCTGTTTTTTTTTTTTTTTGAACAGCTTCTAACATTTTCAAGCATAAGAATTAAAAAATAATCATTTAATTTCTAAAAAACGATTGGTCAAAATTCGACCTATATATCTCTCATATATCTCTCATTTTAGATTTTTACTATGTCCAAAAAACAACTAAACGTCGATCTCAATATACCACAGTCTTCGGTTTATACCAAAGGCCACAAAAGTCGCCAGAAAAGGCGTTCTAGATATCCGTAATCAAAAAGGCGATTAAACAAATAAGGAGATCATTCAAAAGTAGGCCTACACATCCGCAATCCAAAAAAGTGATTTATCAAAAGTCGACCAACATATCCCTAATTTATTTTTGTATGGTTATTTCGCTTTACACATTTTCAGATGTCCTGTAAACAAGCAAAAAATCACCTAAAAGTTGATCTACTACATATCCGCATTGTGCTCCGCAACAATCATGGTAGAAGAATGCAGGTAGATGCATCAATGCTTGAGATCAATATTCCCAATTTTTTTTAAAAAAAAAATGTAAAATGTTTTATCAAAAATAATTAGATTTTTATATGTTTTCTTATGCGACGTCAATCTGAGGTTGTTATGATATTCATTTTTCAACAGATTTCATAAAAATGTCAATATTTTAATTTTTTAATTACTCAAAAGTCGACCTACATATCACTAAATCAAAAAAGCGATCATAATTTAAAGTCAGCCTATACATCACCAATTAAAAAAGTGCATAATCAAAAGTCGACCAACATATCCCTAGTTTACTCCTGTACAAAGACCTAAAATGGTAAAGACTAGACAAAATGCATTCTGAGCAAATGGTACTACCTTGAATAACAGCTCATGACAGAGGCATGTAAATATAAAAAACACAATTATAGGAAAGAATGACAAATAGAAGTTTGGATAATCCAAAATATTGGTTTTTAAAATTCTATTCCAGATACCTTCCCAAATAATTACACACTGCCTTAGCGGTTTAAATTGCTTAACATTGGTAACTATGTTGTTACGATATCATAACATAGGTATTTTTCACAGGGTTGCCATATTTTGACTCTGTCTTGTCCCATCTTTATACTTCTATGTCTTTGTCCTGCATAGTTACATTGGTTTACACATTTTCAGACATGTCCTATAAACAATCTAAAAATCACCTAAAAGTCGATCTACATATATCCCTATTATGCTCCGGAACAATCTTCTGATTAGACTTTTTGAACCACTTCCTACAAAGAAACAAAAGTCGCCATAAAAGGCGTTTACTCAAAAGTCGACCTACATAACCCTAACCAAAAAGGCGGTTAGGCAAGCATCGGTCTACATATCACTGATTCAAATAGGAGAGCAATCAAAAGTCGATTTACACATCCCTAATTAAAAAATGGAGATCAATCAAAAGTCGACCTACATATCCCTAATTTACTACTGAACAGTCTCTTCCGTTTAGACTGTTTTGTCACTTCCTGTAAATCTCTTAATTTTTTAGAATTCAACGTTTCTTAGGCCTTATCTTGAACAAATTTCAGTTTTTTCTTGTTTTAAGAAATAAACCTCCGCAATGATCGTTTTATTTGTAATGTAAATATGGATACTAAGCTTAAGGTTTAAATTTTATGTCAAAAAAAAATCACAATAAAACATCACTGCTTACATTGGCACAAGGGTGGTTATTTATTGTTCAAAAACAAAAATTAATTTTCTTTGCACCTGTTCCACTTTTATTTAAGGTAAATCAACAATTATTTACATTATATCGTCAAAGAATTAATCAGTGCAATCATATGTTTAATTTTTTTCTAAATTATACTTTTGACCCTATCTCACTGTCAAAATGTATGTAGAACTATTTGCAGGGTTAGAGGATTTCAAGAGGATTTTATTTGAAGTATAAATAATGGAAATGGCAATTTTAATTCAAATCCAGTGGGTTAACCCATTTATATGTAAACGTACATTTAACCTCTATTTTATTCAAATAATCCCCTTGGATGAATACATTTCAAATTTAAACACTAACGATAATCTTTAAGTTTATTGTGTCATTTTAAATAATTCCACTGTCACTTGACATTTCAAATGTAAACGTGCAATGTTAAGCCTAAAAGTTAAAAATGTATATTGTTTGTATCGACATTATTTAAATATTTTACCCTCTTTCTTTGAAATAACCCCATTGATCTTTACATTTCTAATGTAAGCACTTACGTTAATCATTCCGTTTTTATAACCCCAATGTAAACGTGCAACATCAACCCTAAAGGTTAAACGTTGCTGTTGTTTAAACCCATGCGATCGTTTTTTTATTAATAACCCAATTGATCTTTACATTCCTAACCTGAATACTGACGTTAAATCATTCCGTTTTAAATAAACTCACTGCCTTTGGTTGCTTCAAAAGTTCTAATGTAAACGTGCAACCTAAACTCTTAAGGTTGAACATTCCTGTTGTTTGTTTGTTTCCATTGATGCTTTTGTTGTTATTGTCTCCATAAACCACCAAATAAATGTCAATTCACTCACATTTAAGCACCGTTAAGCATTCATTACTACGACGAACGCATGCCGATTGTCTGTCTGTCTGTCGTCTTCTTTCTCTGTCTCTTTGGATTGTTGTCTCCATTACTGTTACAATTAACCACAAATCAAGAGCGAGAGCAGCTCGTGTCTCATGTAAAATTGAATGCATTTCTAAACAACAGCAATAGCAACAACAAAACAATGCAACTGTGGTAAAGTCATTAACATGTGTGTTCTCCTATAGATTTCATTAACTCCCCTTACCCCCGTCTCCGCCACAACACCCATCCATATTGGCCATCACCTTCTTTTGTTTGTTTTCATCTCGTTTTCATGACATACCACCACAACCCACTTAATTATAAAGGTAAACAAACAATCGGTTGTTACGAACAACGACGACTACGATACATAACGGACAGTACCCCACTAACAACATGAGTAGGAGAATTGGGGAGATTAACTAAAATCGTGGGGAGAGAGAGAGATCTATTGTTACGGTTATTTAAATTAGTTTAACACACACAACAACACCGCTAATGACCGACCTCTCGTCTAGTTAAAAGAGATAGCAACTAAATAACACACACTGAGAGCTGCTTGACACATTTATCTCACATCTAATCCCAAATGGAGGGGGAGGGGTGGGGGTTTTCTTTATGGGTTATTAACTCCCTCTCACACCACTACCACCATTACTACTAACACTACTCGTAAAACAAAAACAATGTTAACGGCCGTTTTCATTGTTGTTATTATGTTTTTGATTTGAAATTTATGAATGGACAATTAATGCAGTTTTTGTTGTTGTAGTTGTTGTTACTATTTGTAAAGTGATTCACAGAGACCTTGTTTGTGTTTGATTTCGTTTGTTGTTGTTTTTTGCTTCTTGTGCCAAAAACAAGTGGGGCCAAGGTGTAAAATGATCTCTTCTACACAAAACATTTGTGGGATAATTATGATGATTAATTTAATAACATTTAGGTGGTGTGAGAGAAAAATAAAACAAACGACAAAGAAGAAGACAATGAGAAGGCGTTAATTTTGGTAAATTCATCGCATTTAGTAGGTGGGGGCCTATTTCATTTATTTTATAGATTTAATTGTAGGTAAAGGGTAAAATAAAGCAAAACCGGAAAAAATGGAAAAAATCGAATCGACAAAATTATTATCTAAGTGAAAATTATTATTTTATTTTATTAATTTTTAAAAATTCTAAATTTTTTATTTCTTGAAAAATATTATTTTTAGTGTTTTGAATATTTCTAATTAATCTCATTGGTATATAATAAATTGATTTCCCCATATTTGCTTTGGAAATACCAAATAAAACGAATTGAGTTTCTGTGTTCTGGCTGTTACCAAATGCATTCGTTTCTATTTTTAGAATTCAATTCTTATCCAAAACATATTTGGAAATGAAGTTGTTTGACTTTGGATTGCCAGTGCCTGGCGTTGGCTGCTCTCTTTTTTTTTTTTTTTTTGGTAATTCAAATGAACATATCGAGTTGTTTTGTTTTGAACACAGAAATTGGAATAAAAAATTACAAAATCAGTTTCTAATTAACAAAAAATGGGGAACTGAAGTAAATCAACAACCACAACAATACCAAGAACACTACTCATACAATATTTGTTAACAATGAATATTTAGAACTGTTTTTGGCTTCCGATCCACTTGTGTGAATGATGGCTGCCGAGAGTAGAGGGCAGGGGTTACATAGCCTTTGCATTGCAATTGTATTCTAAAATAAATACCAAGAAATATAAACCATTTTTTTTTCAAAATCAATAAAATTTCCAAACAATTGTTTTTCTTTTCTGTCAGTTCGAATTGGTGTTTGCTTGTAGATTTTGTAGGAGGATGGGAGGGGAGAGGAGGGATTTATTGTTGATGACCATGCAGCAGTATTTTGTGTGTACTATTTGAGCGTATTTATTTGTTGTTGGGGAAAGTAAGCCCTCTTCCACATTTTTGGACATTTTCGGAATAAGATTCCTCGGAATCCATGCATTTTAGGGATATAGTGTCTTCGGCAATATTGCAGGCAATAATACGAGGTATATGTTCGCCAAGAAATTTAACCCCCCATCGAGAAACCAAAGGGGTCTTTTAGGCCATTTTTGCGAATTATGGCTAAAAACTACCTTTAAACGGCGTCGTAGCAAGTCAAAATATTCCTCAAAATTATTTGTCATAAAATTTTACTATGGGTCCCACAAGACGTCAAGAGTCTAAATCTCACCCGGAGTGCTTTAACGATAGCCACTTGTGGTTTTCCAGCCAAATATAAAGAAATCTCGCTATAGCGCTTGAATTCCATCACGAATAATATTTTCTCTGGAAAATTCTCACCAAAATGCTTTTGTACGCTTGTAGACAATATAATGAGCTATCACTGGACTAATTTTCACAGCTGTCGGACGAGTTGCTTAGAAATGACAGCAGTCTGAAGTTGGTTGCAGTTTTTTCATCTCACCCTGTATGTGGGTGCTATATCCAAATCTGAACCGATCTCGATAACATTTGGCAAAGGTATTTCTGAGCTAAATTTGATATATTTCCCCAAATATCGTTGTTATGCAGGGCATATTACGGCTGTGGAGGACAAAAATAACAAGTCGGATAAATAATATATATGGGAGCTATAGCTATATCTGAACTGATTTCGATCAAATTTGACACACTTGTTTCTAGACTCAATTTGGTCGTAAGTGCCAAATTTCATTCCATTTGGACTAATTTTACACCTTTGGGGCACAATAAAAGGCAAATGGGACGAAGATGTATATGGGAGCTCTATCCATATCTGAACCGATCTTGATAAAATTTAGCAGAGGTATTTCTGGGCTGTATTTGATATCTACTACCAAACATCATTCTTATGGAGTGCATATTACGGCTGAGGAGGACAAATATAACAAATCGGATGAACAATATATATGGGAGCTATAGCTATATCTGAACCGATTTCTATCAAATTTGACACACTTGTTTCCAGACTCAATTTGGGCGTAAGTGCCAAATTTCATTCCATTTCGACTAATTTTATACGTTTGGTGCCCAATAAAAGAAAAATCGAACGACGATATATATGGGAGCTATATCCAAATCTGTACCGATCTCGATAAAATTTGGCAAAGCTATTCCTGAGCTGTATTTGATATCTGCTACCAAATATCATTCTTATGGAGTGCATATTACGGCTGTGGAGGACAAGTATAAAAAATCGGATGTACAATATATATGGGAGCTATAGCTATATCTGAACCGATTTCAATCAATTTTGACACACTTGTTTCTAGACTGAATTTGATCGTAAGTGCCAAATTCCATCCCATTTCGACTACTTTTACACGTTTGGCGCCCAATAAAAGAAAAATCGGACGAAGATATATATGGGAGCTATATCCAAATCTGAACCGATCTCGATAATATTTTGCAAAAGTATTTCTGAGCTGTATTTGATATCTGGTACCAAATATCATTCTTATGGGGTGCATATTACGGCTGTGGAGGACAAATATAACAAATCGGATGAACAATATATATGGGAGCTATAGCTATATCTGAAGCGATTCTCACCAAATTTGACACACTTGTTTCTAGACTCAATTTGATCGTAAGTACCGAATTCCATACCATTTCGACTAATTTTACAAGTTTGGTGGACAATAAAAGGCAAATCGGACGAAGATATATATGGGAGCTATATCCAAATCTGAACCGATCTCGATAAAATTTGGCAAAGGTATTTCTGAGCTGTATTTGATATCTGCTACCAAATATCATTCCTATGGAGTGCATATTACGGCTGTGGAGGACAAGTATAACAAATCGGATGTACAATATATATGGGAGCTATAGCTATATCTGAACCGATTTCAATCAAATTTGACACACTTGTTTCTAGATTGAATTTGATCATAAGTACCGAATTCCATACCATTTCGACTAATTTTACACGTTTGGTGCCCAATAAAAGGCAAATCGAACGAAGATATATATGGGAGCTATATCCAAATCTGAACCGATCTCGATAAAATTTCGCAAAGGTATTTCTGAGCTGTATTTGATATATTTCCTCGAATATCGTTGTTACGCAGGGCATATTACGGCTGTGGAGGACAAATATAACAAATCGGATGAACAATATATATGGGAGCTATAGCTATATCTGAACCGATTTCGATCAAATTTGACACACTTGTTTCTAAACCGAATTTGATCGTAAGTGCCAAATTTCATTCCATTTGGACTAATTTTACCGGTTCGGTGCTCAAAAAAAGGCAAATCGGACGAAGATATATATGGGAGCTATATCTGAATCTGAACCGATTTCGATAAAATTTTGTAAAGGTATTTCTGAGCTGTATTTGATATCTGGTACCAAATATCATTCTTATGGGATGCATATTACGGCTGTGGAGGACAAAAATAACAAATCGGATGTACAATATATATGGGAGCTATAGCTATATCTGAACCGATTTCAATCAAATTTGACACACTTGTTTCTAGACTGAATTTGATCATAAGTACCGAATTCCATACCATTTCGACTAATTTTACACGTTTGGTGCCCAATAAAGGCAAATCGGACGAAGATATATATGGGAGCTCTATCCAAATCTGAACCGATCTCGACAAAATTTGGCAAAGGTATTTCAGAGCTGTATTTGATATATTTCCCCAAATATCGTTGTTACGGAGGGCATATTACGGCTGCAGAGGACAAAAATAACAAATCGGATGAAAGGTATATATGGGAGCTATAGCTATATCTGAAGCGATTTCGATCAAATTTGACACACTTGTTTCTAGACTGAATTTAATCGTAAGTACCAAATTCCATCCCAATTGGGCTGATATTATCCGTTTGGTGCACAATAAAAAGCAAATCGGACGAAGATATGAATGGGAGGCACATCTAAATTTCGACAGATTATCTCCAATTTTAATAGGGTTCATCCTTGGGCCCAACAAATTATTTGTGCAAAATTTCTTCTGAATCGGGCAATAAATGCTACCTGTACATTGTTTACAAAAATACATGGGGAGCCGGGCAGACGGACGCACTGACGGACATACATAAATCGACTTAGAATGTGATTCTATGCAGATCATCAAAATGAACTATGGGCCCGTATCGTTTCCTGTTACAAACAAATGCCCAAAGACGTAATATCCTGACCACCTTGTGGTGTAGGGTATAAAAAGTGGAAGATGAGGGAACTTGCCACCTCTATTTGGGTTACTTTGCGATGTAAATTTTCAAAGAGGCCGATTCATGTGTTTTCTATTGTTTTAGCTCATTATTTGAAAAAAAATAATTTTATGGTTTTTTAAAAAAAAATTATTCTTTTTTTTTTTTTTGAGTGCAAGTCTGAGAATGGGAAATTCTGGGAATCAGGAAGTATTTGCACCTACTAGATGTGGAAACAAAAGTTCTGCCCAACAACTAGTTGATTACATATTGTAAAGGTTGTTGTTGTTTTTGTTATTTGCATTTCCACCGTATCCAAGTTTTCCCAGTAGCTCCTCCATCTTCCTGTTGCTCGGGTGGATGGATGGATGGCTGGCTGGATGGATGGATATCTTTCATGTCAAAAACAATTAGAAAAAAGATAACTGAAAAGCAGAAACTTTTTCAAAAACCAGCAGAAAATTCATTTATGCTGTCGATGCGCTGCAGAGCCAAGATAATCATTATGTTCTCTTGTTCCTGTTACACCCTCCTATCTACTTCTTTACAACAATTATGATTGGGACAGACAGACAGTCAGAGAAGATAAAAGCCTGACATGCATGATATGTGTGGTGGCAAAAATATTGGGGAGGATAGCAGCTATTGGCCAAGCTGAGATTTGGTTCGGAAGTTTTTGCAAAAAAAAAAAAAGAAATAAATAAAAAAGAATGAATTTTTTTTCAAATAAAAAAGCAGTAAGTTGGGCCGGGCCGAACTTTAAATACCCTCCACCATTTGAAACGAATTTGGAAATTTTCAAAAAAATAAAATCCGTTAAAATTTCTGTGAAAATCTTAAAAATATCGAATATAGTCGTTATATTAGGGTCTATACGAAAACGTGGATCTGCATAGGCAACTTTTGTCATAAGCCATTACGAAATTAAAATACGAAACTTGAAAAAAAATCGATGAAAAATGAATCTAAAATCATCAAAATACCAAATATAGGGAGGTGCTGTTATATCGAGGCTACACGAGGACCTGGGCCTGCATAGATAATTTTCTGTCACAGGCTGTAGTACCCATTCTAAATTTCAAAGACGAAATTTCAAACAATTTCGGTGAATATTGTACCTAAAATCGTCAAAATACCGAATATAGGGAGGTACTGGTATATATGGGACCTATACGAAGACCTGGACCTACATGGACAATTTTCTGTCATAGGCTGTAGTGCCCATTACGAATTCTAAATTTGAAACCATTCCGGTGAATAATGTCCCTAAAATCGTCAAAATATCGATTATGGGGGGGGTGTACCCTTGTATGTGGGCTATACGATATCGGGGACATTTATCTTCCAAGGGGTTAAGTGCTTCAAAAGAACTTCTAGTATGGATTTTTAGACAATTCCATTGAAAAATGTGGTTAAACACCATAAAAACATCGAATATAGGGAGGTACCGTTATATGAGGGATATACGATATCGTGGACAATACTCTTCTAGGGGGTTCAGACAATTTCATTGAAAAATTTGGGGCTTAACTCTAGTTTAGTAAAAACACTTCAATTTTTTCGAAACTTTTTCCAGTGGTAGGTATTTTTACCCTGATCCCGGGAAACTATTTTTTGTTGGGGGACGGACCTGGGACCCCAGATTTTTGACCCGAAAGTCCGGGTTCAAGACCCCGAAAGGTAAGAGTGTCAGCTATAATTTGGAAACAATTTTGTTAACACCCATAATGGGCCCTTTTTGACTTTTTGGGGGTTTCATAAAAAATCCGAGTCTAAAAAATCGACTTCCGACCCATGACAACTTACCCCTTCCTGACCACTTGTTGGATAGGTATTTCCATAAGCTTTCAATCGATACCCATATTGTCTATACCTGGATCCGGGCCCAGGCGGGGTCTTGATCCCGGACTTTCGTCAAAAATCTTGGGTCCCGGGTCCCCCAAGAAAAAATAGTTTCCCGGGGTCAGGGTAAACATACCTACCTTTGGAAAAAATTTCGAAAGAATCGAAAAGTTTTTACTAGAGTTATTCCAAATTTGGCTACTATCATCAAAATACCAAATATTGGGGTGGTACCATTATATGGGGGCCTATACGATATCGTGGACCGATATAGCCCAACTTCGAACGTGACCTGCCTGCATATAAAAGACTGATCTATGCAAAATTTTAGCCTCCTATCTTTATTCGTTTTGACTCTAGCGTGATTACAACAGAGGGTCAGAGGGTCGGACGAACAGGGCTATATCGTCTTAGAATTTTACGCTGATCAAGAATTATTATTTATTATTATTATTTCGATGAATGACGAACTTAACATACCCTCCATAGTATGTATGATGGAGGGTATAAAAATGATGTGCATATCAGAATTGAGTATATGGGTATGAGCGTAACTGAGAATTTGCCATTAAAAATCTCTCAAGAAAAGAGAGAGAGAGAAAAGAGAATAACCAGTGCCGCTAACGTATGTTTTTGGACAGCTTTGCCCACCAATGGTTTTACAAAAAAATCCCACTATCTATGTAAAATACCATGTACCACCCTAATACATCGCGTTATAATAAGTGTAACCTGTCCCGTTTTTTTTTCATTTTCTTTTGCATTTGTACTTTCATTAAGCCATCCATCCTTCCGTCTTAACTCAAGCCAGGTAAAAGTTTATTTTTCCCTGGAAAAAAAATGAGATAATACAACAACTAACTAACTACCAAGTCTCTCTACACTCTCCCCTCCTAAACCTCCTTATTATCCCTTGCAATTTTCTTTCAACTTCATTTTCGGTGGCAATACAACAACAAACTCCAACAGAATGGAAGAATAATTCTCAGAGTTACAAATGTATGTAACGGCAAAAGTACTGAGAACTTTTCTGGTGGGAGAATAGAGAAATAAGGGGAAGCCTCTCTTTCCCTCTCTTCACTCATTTCACATATGCCATGAATTGCAATTAACAGCTGAAAGTACGTACGTACCCACATTCAAGGCAAAAACAATCACAGTTTCATTTATTTTTTGCAACGCTTAATACTACTACTTGAGAGTAGCGATATGGGGGGCTGAACGATCCATGAGACAACAAGCGTTTTATCCACACACACACACACTTGTTGTGGCCCAAAGATAGGCCGCGACATTGCTTGCCACGCACCTCACCCTCCCAGCAGCTGCATTACGAATTTGCAATCTTTGGGGGAAAATCAAGGTAACTTCATTTTCATATCATGACATGGCATTGCATTTAAATTTCTTCTTTTTTTTTGGTAAACAATTTTCCGAAATTGTTAACCATGAAGTGGGTGTTTAACGGTGAATATATGAAAGGTGATTGGGGAAAAAGCGAGGAGAGGCGGAAAAAAGTTGTGGAATCGATGAAGAGAAAAATAAAATGACAAAAAATAGAAGAGGACCTTTTTCTTGGGAGATAAATTATTAAAAAAAATGTACATAATTTTTGTAGAAAATTATGAGAGGGTACTACAAGTCTCACCTGGCATTTTATGAAGAGGCAACTCTAAAATTCCCAAATTTTGAATGTGAACCACTTTGGATGTGAAGGCATTAGATGCGGCTGCATTTTCTAAATTGGAACTAAAATGCCTCCAAACGGACCATAGGGTACCAAAAACGTTAGTTTTGATATTCAACGAAAGGGACGTTTTCAAAATTTCTTAAAACAAGTTAAAAAGTTTCGGTCGGTTTTGCCGACAGATGTATACCCTCAGCCAATGTTCGATTATTTTAAAATCTTTTGACTTCTGGTTTGATTGATCAAATGTTTAAACCTTTATGCAGTTGGTTCCGAAGGAATTGGCCAATATTAGCCACTTCTTGTCGGACCTAAATAAATATGATATAAATATTGCGACGTGCTAAGTTTGGATTGTGTTGTGTTAATTTAAATTTTGGGATGTACCAAGTCATGAATAGAATCGGATGTCAATTTCACTTTTTATGAGCTTCATAGATTTTCAAAATTTTGAGCCTTTTTGGGGGAGGTACCAGAATGAGTGGACCGATATATTACATCTTCACTAACGGATCTTTTGTTAGTGGAAATAATGGGATGTATTAAATATAAAGAGAACCTGATTTCGGGTTTTATAAATGTTTTGGTTATTCCAAACTTTGACCCCTTGTGGGGAGATACCAGAAGGAGTGGACCGATATCTTCCATATTAACACCAGATCTTGGATTTAGGAAAATATTGGAATGTGTGAAACTTTAAGACAGTCGGATTCTAACACCACATTATAATTATTCAAAATGTTTACCCTTTGTGGGGGAGGTACTTGATAGAGTGGGCAAATAATATCCACTTTTTTACCAGACCTAGAACTGACGAAAATATTATGATTTGCAAAGTTGGAGCAAACCCGGATTATTGGTACTCTTTCTGTGCAGAAAATAATTTTTGTTTGTTTTTTTTTTTCTTTGAAAATTTTGACCTTGTATGGGGAAGGTACCAGAAGGAGTGGACCGATATTGTCTATCTTAACACCAGACCTTGGGTTAATATAAATATTGAGATGTGTGAAATTTGAAGACAATCGGACTCTTACATCATATTTTATGAGAGTTGCAATAGTTACTTGATGGAGTGAACCGATATTGTCCATTTTCACACCTAACCTAGCACGGACGCAAATATTGGTATATGCAAAGTTGGAGCAAAATCGGATTATCCTTTCTCTTTCTGTGCAACATATTATTTTCTTTGAAAATTTTGACATTTTGTGTGGGAGGTACCAGAAGGAGTGGACCGATATTGCCCATCTCCGAACTCGATCTAAGTTTGACAAAAATATTACGATGTACCAAGTTTGGATCAAATCGGATACTCCCTTCAAGAGTTATCGTGCGCACCAGCCAGACAGACAGACGGACGGACGGACGGACATCGGTAGATCGACTCCAAATGTTCTGAAACGGATTTGGTCCAAAGAGACCTAGGGTCTAAAACCGTTATTTCGACTAGGCACGTTTTGACCGTATCAAATGATATATACCCTCTGTAGCCATATGGCTGAGGGTATAAAAATCATAATTTTTTTCTAGTAAGAATTTCGAAAAAAAATCCCCAATTTATGGACAGGGGACAGACAGGTCAAAAGTATTTGAGATTTTTTTTTAATTCTTTTTTTTTACTAAAAATCCTAAAAAATCTACGAATTTTTGGAAAAGGTCCATGATGTTTTAAATTCAATATTTTCATAAAAATATTCATCAGTGCTAGGCCAGATGCGAGAATGGACAATATCGGTCAACTCCATCAAGTACCTTCCCCACAAAGGGTCAAAATTTTGAATAATTATAAATATTATAAAATATGACGTCAGAGTCCTCTCCTTGTGGTACCTTCCCTACAAAGGGTCCAATCTTTGAATATCCATGTAGCTCTAAAAACGCGAAATTGTTATTCGGTTCAATTCACACTTGGCACATCTCAATATTTCGATAAACGCAAGATCTGTTATAAAGATGGTAGAGATCGGACCATTTTCCAGGTACCTCCCACACAACGGGTCAAATTTATGAATAACCAAAACGATCATAAAATCCGAAATAAGCATCCGGTTCTCTTCATATTTCACATATCTCAACATTTTTGATAACACAAGATCTGTTATAAAGATGGTAGAGGTCGGACCATTCCTTCTGGTACATCCCCCTACAAAAGGGTCGAAATTTTGAATAACCAAAACAATCATAAAATCCGAAATAAGCAACTGGTTTTCTTCAAATTGCACACTCCACAATATTTTTATAAAACAAAGGTCTGATGTGAAGATGAAATATATCGATCCACTTCTTGTGGTACTACCCCCAAAAAGGGTCTAAATTTGAAATATTCATGAAGCTCGTAAAACACGAAATTAACATCCAATTCCATTCAGACTTGACATTTCTCAATATATCCATTTACACAAGATCATTTATAAAGATGGTAGAGGTCGGATCATTCCTTCTGGTACATCTCCCACTTAGGGTTCAAGATTTTTGAAAAACCAAAATGCTCAAAGAAAGCGTAATAAGCATCCAACTCTCTTCAAATTTCACACATCCAAATATTTTTGCTAACGCAAGATCTGTTGTGCAGATGATATAAATCTGCAAACAACTTCAGGTACCTCACCCACAAAGAGTCACAATCTCCAATGCTTATATCTCTCATAACTTGCGAAACAATTTGGTGATTTTTTATAACTTTCTAAATATTTCTCTCAACCAAAAGCATGAAATATGGAATATGGAATTTATCGGAATGTATGATTTCTCAGAAAATGGGATATAAATGTTCCTTTTCCTTCAAATATTGCACATACCAATATTTTTATCTGTATTAGATGAAGTATGAAAATGGAATACTTTGGTTCGCTATATATATATGTTACCCCACGCATATTTCTACATTTTCCAACAATTTGCACATATCTCAAAAAAGGTGAAAGAAGTAGTCGATATAGTCCAAATCTGGCACGTGGTAATAGTTTTAGGTCAGATACAAATTGCTTAGTATTGGCCAACTGATTCGGAACCTCCCCAATAAAGGGTCAACCGTTTGAATAATCATAAACCAAGGTTGGTGGTATATATCTGTCGAAAAAATCGATATAAAACCCATATAAAAATCCATGTTTTTGTGGACCCCCCAAAAATTCCCTTAAAAAACCACATTTAAAGTTTTGTAAGGATCCACCAAAAATTCCTTTAAAAATCCAGGACCACTAACTGTACGGATCCATTAAAGAATGCTGAAGAATGATCCACATGTGGATTAATTCAAAAATTCAGAGTTTGATCCCGGTTTGATCCATCCAAAAATTCCTATAAAAAAAAACCCCATTTAAGGCAACATAAGGGGTTTCATCAAAATCCAGACTTTTAAAATTTCAAGGATCTACGTTAGTGCTCCAGAGTAAATCCTTAAAAAATTCCATTGAAACTATTTTTATTTAGACTTTTCACTTTTCGGCAATATTTTTTTTATTGTGAAAATATACATTTCTCCCTTTGATGCAACGACAACAACAAAGAAATACCCTTTTCATGGCACTCCGTTTACTCTCTCTGGCTCTCTCTCTCTCGCTCTTGCTCTCTCTATCAGTATTCTTTAAAGTTGTTTATAGTCTATTCACTGAAAGCGTTCCACAATGTGGCCCAGAGAATAGTTCATGATATTTAACAAAATTTATACATTTATACATAAACATTTTTAATGTTTATTATAAATATGTAAATATGTGTATGTGCATCTGTATGTCTCCCCAGCTATTTGTTTATGTGAGTACATATTCTCTTCATACTCTATGTATTTTTTTAAAGATTCTACTTCTTGTTATTTTGTTTTTTATTATAGAAATGTATGTGTTTTTTTTTTTTTTTTGTACAACAATGGCATGGTTTTGTTCTGTTTTCTTGTTGTTAGTGTTGTTGTTGCTGCTGTAGTTGTTCTTTGTGGATGCATCACAGATGATAATAATTTTCTTTAAATGCAACACTTTGTGGACTTTTGATGTTTGATTCCTTTTTTTTTTTTGTCTTTAGTTGGAATATCCGTCTGCTGAGGCAAGGAAAGGGCTGGTCGGGGTCTAGCGCTGACAGTGGGCATCTTTGTGCTGGCAAATCAACAATGGGCATATGGCTGATGTTTAGAGTTTTCCTGGTCTTTATGAGTACCCACTGAAAGGAGCGAGAGAGACGGGAAGGGAGAGAGAGTGAGAGAATCGACTGTCAGACAACTTCATAGTGGTTCCCTTTTGTAAAGTGTGTTGATTACATTATTCCACAATAACATCTAAGATGATGATGATGAGTAACCATTGGGAGAGAGAGAGAGAGAGAGACGGGAAGGGAGAGAGAGTGAGAAAATCTACTGACAGACAACTTCATAGTGGTTCCCTTTTGTAATATGTGTTGATTACATTATTCCACAATAACATCTAAGAAGATGATGATGACGACGATGCATTTGAGAACTTAATTGCTCGGAACGTCATTAGCGTCACGGAAAATGTGCTTATTATAAATATTTTATTCTAATATGAAGATACATAAACACCAAGGATTGATTGAAATATGCATGTGTGAGTAGATTTCAGTTATGTTTGTAAACAATAAGATTTATTTATGTGAGAAAGAAAAAAAGAGAGGGAGAGATATGGTTATCTATACCTTTGTGCAACAAAACAAGTAAAATAGTATCAGTCGGTTTTTCCGACATATGTATACCGCCAGCTTTGACAAATGATATTTCAAACTGTTGACCCTTTATGGGGGAGGTTCCGAAGCAGTTGGCCAATATTGATCAATTCGCATCTGATCTAAGACCGATAAAAATATTACAACGTGCCAGATTTGGACTATATCGACTACTTCCTAAATTCTATATGAGATATGTGCAAATTTTTGGAAAATGTGGAAAAATGCTTGAGGTAACAAATATAGCGGACGGAAATATTCCATTTTCATACTTCATCTAATACAGATAAAAATATTGGTATGGGCAAGATTACAAAAAAATCGAACATTTATATCCGAATTTATGAGTTCGCATAAATTCCATATTCATCGCAGGTTTCTGGTTGAGAGAAATTTTTGGATAGAGCAAATTGTAAAGAATCGCCGAATTATTTCGCAAGTTATGACAGATAAAAGTATTGAAAATTGTGACACTTTGTGGGTGAGGTAACTGAAGGGGTTCGCAGATTTATATCATTTTCACAACAGATCTTGCGTTAGCAAAAATATTTGAATGTGTGAAATTTGAAGAGAGTTGGATGCTTATTTCGCTTTTGTTGAGCGTTTTGTTTTTCTAAATCTTGAACCCTATGTGGGGGAGGTACCAGAAGAAATGGTCCGATCTCTACCATCTTTATAACAGATTCTGTGTTGATGAATGTATTGAGATGTACCAAGTCTGAATGGAATCAGGTGTTAATTCAGCGTTTTATGAGCTTCATGGATATTCGAAATTTTGATCCTTTGTGGGGGAGGTACCAGAAGGAGTGGACCGATATATCCCAACTTCACACCAGACCTTGGGTTAGTAAAAATATTGTGAAGTGTGTAATTTGGAGAGAACCTGATGTTTATTTCGGATTTTATGATCGTTTTTGTTTTTCAAAATTTTTAACCATTTGTGGGGGTGGTACCAGAAGGAGTGGTCCGATCTCTACCATCTTTATAACAGATCTTGTGTTGATGAAAATATTGAGATATGCCGTGTCTGAATGGAATCGGATGTTAATATTGTGTTTTATGAGCTTCATGGATATTCGAAATTTTGATCCTTTATGGGGGAGGTACCAGAAATAGTGGACCGATATATCCCATATTCACACCAGACCTTGGGTTAGTAAAAATATTGTGAAGTGTGTAATTTGGAGAGAACCTGATGCTTATTTCGGATTTTATGATCGTTTTTGTTTTTCAAAATTTTAACCATTTGTGGGGGAGGTACCAGAAGGAGTGGTCCGATCTGTACCATCTTTATAACAGATCTTGTGTTGATAGAAATATTGAGATATGCCGTGTCTGAATGGAATCGGATGTTAATTTTGTGTTTTATGAGCTTCATGGTTATTCGAAATTTTGACCCTTTGTGGGGGAGGTACCAGAAGGAGTGGACCGATATATCTCATCTTCACAGAACATTTTGCGTTAGTAGAAAGAATCTGATGTGAGAAATTTGAAGGGAACCGGACGCTTATTTCGGATTTTATGGTCGTTTTTGTTATTCTAAATGTTGAACCTTTGTGGGGGAGGTACCAGAAGAAGTGGTCCGATCTCTACCATCTTTATAACAGATCTTGTGTTGATGAAAATATTGAAATGTGCCGTGTCTGAATGGAATCGGATGTTAATTTCGCGTTTTTTGAACTTCATGGAAATTCGAAATTTTGACCCTTTGTGTGGGAGGTACCAGAAGGAGTAGACCGATATAACCCATCTTTACAGAACATTTTGCGTTAGTAGAAAGAATCTGATGTGAGAAATTTGAAGGGAACCGGATGCTTATTTCGGATTTTATGGTCGTTTTTGTTATTCTAAATGTTGAACCTTTGTGGGGGAGGTACCAGAAGAAATGGTCCGATCTCTACCATCTTTATAACAGATTCTGTGTTGATGAAAGTATTGAGATGTACCAAGTCTGAATGGAATCAGGTGTTAATTCAGCGTTTTATGAGCTTCATGGTTATTCGAAATTTTGACCCTTTGTGGGGGAGGTACCAGAAGGAGTGGACCCTTATGTCCCATCTTCACAGAACATTTTGCGTTAGTAGAAATAATCTGATGTGAGAAATTTGAAGGGAATCTGGTGCTTATTTCGGATTTTATGATCGTTTTTGTTTTTCAAAATTTTAACCATTTGTGGGGGAGGTACCAGAAGGAGTGGTCCGATCTCTACCATCTTTATAACAGATCTTGTGTTGATAGAAATATTGAGATATGCCGTGTCTGAATGGAATCGGATGTTAATTTTGTGTTTTATCAGCTTCATGGTTATTCAAAATGTGGACCCTTTGTGGGGGAGGTACCACAAAGAGTGGACCGATATATCCCATCTTCACACCAGACCTTGGGTTAGTAAAAATATTGTGATTTGTGTATTTTGAAGACAATCGGAGACTTACATCACATTTTATAAATGTTAAAATTATTCAAAATTTTGACCCTTTGTGGGGAAGGTACTTGATAGAGTGGATCGATATTGCCCATTTTCGCACCTGACCTAGCACTGATGGTAATATTAGGATATGCAAATTTGGAGCAAAATCGTATTATCCTTTCCATTTCTGTGCAGTGAATTATTTTCTTTGAAAATTTTGACATTTTATGGGGGAGGTACCAGAAGGAATGGTCCGATCTCTATCATCTTTATAAGAGATCTTGTGATGATGGAAATATTGAGATGAGAATAATTTAAAGACAATCGGACACTTACATTACATTTTATGAGAGTTATAATTACTTAAAATATTTAGGAGGTACCAGAAGGAGTGGCCCGATATTGCCCATCACCGAACTCGATGTTAGTTTGACATTAATATTACGATGTACCAAGTTTGGATCAAATCGGAAAATCACTTCGAGAGTTATCGTGCGCACCAGCCAGACAGACGGAAGGACCGACATCGTTAATTCGACTCCAAATGTCCTGAAACGGAGTTGGTCCAAAGAGACCTAGGGTCTGAAACCGTTATTAATGAGGCTGTTTCGGCCGTATCAAATGTTATATACCCTCTCTGGTCATATTTCTGAGGGTAAAAAAAGAAAAATCCAGCACAAAATAAAGGGAAAAGTTTCGATAGGCATTTCTGGCCATTTCCGTGGTCCAGATAATTTATGGAAAAGTCTACTAAATTTTTCCCCGCATTCTAACTTTTCCCTTTCCCATCCATGGAAATTGAAAGGCATTTTGTCCCATATTTTCTCTTTCGATACTCGGATGTGATTGGATTTGATTTTTGTCTGTAAATCTACACTCAAAGAAAATTGCCCGTTCAATCGGAGCATCCATTCAATCACAGCTTTTTAAACTCTTATATTATTTACAGTTTAGCTGGCAATTAAACAAAATCATCAACAAACAATCATAATTGGCTCAATTAAATTAATTCATTTGCAGCTGAGTCCATCCATTGACCTCCATTCATCAATCCAACCATTCAAGCCATGTGATTTTCTTTGAGCGAATTGGAAAAAAAAACAATCTATGACGACTGCAGATGAAAAATGCCATTAAAGTAGAGCAGGGCAGCGGGCAGCAGCGGGTAAAATGCAATATCTTTTGTATCAAACATGCACAAACATGCATAGCAGGCAAACAAAAACAAAATTTAAATTAACCCAACCAATGACCTGGAAAGATACATAGCAGCCATAGCTTCAATGGGGGGTGGGGGTTTGGAGGAAAGAGAATGAGGGACTGGGGATTCACCTGCCACATGAGTCAGTGGCTTTCAATGGCCACCTTTGACCCCCTAACCTGCCAAAACGAGGCAAAGTCCGCCTGTTCTCTAGCAAAGCATCCTCCTCCTCATCATCAGACTTTCCAAAGCATTTTGTGGGCTAAAAGGCCGTACAAGGTTACATTACCTTTTGTTCAATGCGATTTTCTTTCTCCCTCTCTGCTTTGCTTTTCAATTTTAATTGGAAATGGTGTAGAATGAATGATTCCTCAAGCAGGCAGGTAGCCAGCCAGTCAGTCACTGGCAACATAATTGAGTAGCTGCTGACCGACCAGAAGCTTCACAGCCGAGTTACGGTTCACTGCATATCTCTCTCTCTACTCCTGTCCTCCTGTCCTCCTTCCACCTTTATCTTGCCACATTTTTATTCATGATTATGGCCATGTTTGCCATTTGATTAGCAGCAGCAGCAGCCAACCATTTAAATAAAGTTTTATTTTAACAGCTTTTTTTTAACTGAGCCGATTGTTTGTTTGTTAGCTTTTTAACAGCAACAACAACAACAACACCAACAACAAACTTCTGCCATTGATATTGTTTGACCAACAAAAACCCTATGTGGAGCAGCAGATATTTTTAGACTTTTGCAATTCTTTTCCATTTTTCTTTTTTTTTTTGAAACAAATGAAAAGCAAGAAAAACGAGAGCATAAAAAGGAAATGAAGGAAAAGCCTACTGTTGTTGTTGTTGTTGGTTTAATAAACTTTAATTATCATCCATTTCACTTCATATTTGTCCCAGAAGCTACCTGGCCACTTGGCTACCACTGGCCCACACCATTTGGCAAACAATGTTGCCAGAGATACACACACACGCACGCTAACGCACAGATACTGGTATCTGAAAAATGGCTAAATGACAATTTAATCAGGTGGGCTGTGAGGCTACTACAAAGAAGATATCAACACAGCAGGGAAAAATGGACGATGGAAGAGTAGTAGCTCTTCTATAGTCCATAGAAGAGCTAGAGCTCTTCTATAGTCGCTAGAAGAGCTAGAGCTCTTCTATAATCGCCAGAAGAGCTAGAGCTCTTCTATAGTCGCTAGAAGAGATAGAGCTCTTCTATAGTCGCTAGAAGAGCTAGAGCTCTTCTATAGTCGCTAGAAGAGCTAGAGCTCTTCTATAGTCGCTAGAAGAGCTAGAGCTCTTCTATAGTCGCTAGAAGAGCTAGAGCTCTTCCAAAGTCCATAGAAGAGCCATAGCTCTTCTAAAGTCCATAGAAGAGCTGGAGCTCTTCTATAGTCCATATAAGAGCTGGAGCTCTTCTATAGTCAATATAAAAGCTGGAGCTCTTTTATAGTCCATATAAGAACTGGAGCTCTTTTATAGTCCTTATATGGAGCTATAAGAGCTGGAGCTCTTCTGTAGTTCCTAGAAGAGCTAGAGCTCTTCTATAGTCCAAAGAAGAGCTGGAGCTCTTCTATAGTCCAAAGAAGAGCTGGAGCTCTTCTATAGTCCAAAGAAGAGCTGGAGCTCTTCCATAGTCCAAAGAAGAGCTGGAGCTCTTCTATAGTCCGCTGTATCCTTCAAAGAGATCGAACGCACTGTCGGTACGCACGTTAAATAAAGCAATTTTCTCTGCAAATCATTTAATCCAATTAATCAAAAAGCAAACAATTTCCAAGTCTTTTTTTACCTATTGGTTTTTTTAGTGAATTATTTAGTAAAGTAATAATAAAAATGTCGGTAACCGAGGAACAAATTAAAAATATTTGTGGACAATGTTTGTTGGAAATCAAAAGCAATTTTTTTGTTCGATGTTATTACTGTAATGGGCAATATCATTTTTCTCCTTGCTGTTCACTCTCTGAGAGCTCATATAAAAGCATGAGCCATACGAAAAGAGTAGGATGGAGATGTCAAAAGTGTACATCAAAATCTCCCAACATTGGATATTTGGTTTTACCAAGTGAAAATGAGCACCATCAACATAACTCTGGCAGTCAACAAAGCAAACAGCAAAGAACCGAGAGTGATGAAGCTAACTGTAGCAAGAGATTTAAAAACAATAATACACCAACATCCTCCTTAAATAAAAACTACGAAAGCTTATCACAAAACAGAGACATAGAAGAGTTTAAAATCGGTTTCGTTAAGCTAGAAAATTGCATAAAACAACTCACGGAGAGTATTACAACAATGAGTACGAAATTGGATGAAACGAGAGAAGATATGAACAAGAATGTATCAACACTAACAACACAAATACTCGACTTGTATGAGAGAGATAGAGAGAGAAGCGAACAAATTCAGAAATTAAATGAGAAAGATCAAGAAAGATGTGCACAAATTCAGATACTCAACCAGAGAATAGAAAAGTTAGAACAAAAAGCGATAAACAAAAACATTGAAATAAGCAACGTTAAAAACATGAATATCGAGGTCAGTGAACTGGTAGCCAAAATTGTTGAGAAAACGGGAGTGCAAATTTGCAACTCCGATATTGAGAGAACTGTGAAGATAGATAAAAAGAACAAAATAATTATAGAGTTCTCATCGATAAGTAAAAAACGAGAGGTAATGAAAAAAATAAACAGGCACCGACTGCAAGTATGCCAAGGAGTTGATGAAGGTGGAATTGAAAATACTATATTTCTAAATGATGAGTTAACTCCACACAACAGGCGCTTGCTTTGGATGACCAAAACTAGAGCAAAGGAGTGTAAATGGAAATTTGTTTGGGTTCGAAACGGATGTATTTATGCTCGAAAGAATGAAAATTCTCGATTTATTTTGATAATTATTTTGATTATTTTGATTTGGAAAGTATAAGCGAAACAATGTAAGTTTTTCACAGTTTACCCCACAAATTTTTGCACAACGAAAAGAAAGAGCCTATCAAAGAGAAAGCACCAAATTAAATGCTGATAAAACTAGAATATTAAAAGACTGAATTAATAAAAAACACAATAAATATACAAATTTAAATTTGTTTCTTTAATTTCGTAAAATATTTGGATTTTATATTAAAAAAAAAACAATGAATTTTATAAAAGATACAATCTGCAATTTCAATGAAATAAATGCTAAATATATAAATTTCTCTGTGTCTATGATACATATGAATATAAGATCTCTCAGAAAAAATTTCTTGACTTTTTTAGCCAACATTTCCAAAATAATAAACAAATTACATCTGATAGTTCTTTGTGAAACAAACATAACAGATGATGAGAATTCGTTCTATAATATAGATGGATTTAATTCCATATTTTTAAACAGAGCTGTTAAAGGAGGAGGAATTGCTGTGTATATTAAAGACACTATGCAATTTAAAAATTTGAACACAAACATGTCATCGTCTGAAATTGGAAGGATAAACATTACGGATAACAAAGATTCAAGTTTCACAGTATTGGCGATATATAGACCTCCAAACAAAAGCACAACTTTATTCTTGCTCGAACTTGAACAAATTCTAATAAATATTGGTAACAAAGAAAAACTAATATTAATAGGCGATATTAATATCGATATCCTTAAAAAAAATTCAATAACGTCAAAATATCTTGGCATTCTGTCAACAAATGGATTGAAATGTATGATATCTAACCCAACAAGAGAAGACGAAACGCGAACTACAAAAACATGCATAGATCACATCACAATCAGATGGAACAAAAATCTAAAGGAGGCTTACTCCGCAATTGTAACGACAGAAATATCAGATCACCATGCGTTATTTGCCAGTGTAGATGAAACAAATAAGAATGAAAAGCAAGACATTCAAAACAACAATAAATATAAAATCAATACCTACAATGTTAATAGGCAAATAAGAAATATTAATTGGGAAGAAATTATAATCATATCTAATAATGCAAATGATCTTTTTAATAATATATACAGAACGTTTAACAAGATATATGAAAATTCAACAATAGAACACTCAAAAAAGAAAAACCGCAATGGTCTCCCATGGATGAATGAATACATACTTAATTCTTGTGCTATTAGAGACAAGTTGTACAAAAAGTGGGCTAAAAATAAACTCAACAAAACCAACGAAATTGTTTATAAAAATTTTAATAACAAACTAAATAAACTTATAAGTAAAGCCAAAAACGATCATATATATCATCAGTTTATTAGAAATAAACACAATATGCGTGGAACATGGCAGGTTATAAATAATGTTATTGGAAAGAAAACAACAAATATAGATGATCATATCAAGCTTAGCTTTAACATGAAAAATATTAAAGAAATATCCGATAATTTTGCGTCAAACTTTAGCCAAAATGTATTAAATATAGTTCATCAGTGCAATATAATAACATTGAATATACGTACGGAAAGAGTCATACAAAACTCAATGTTCATGGAAAATGCTACACTGAGGGAAAAATCCCGTTGCGAAATCAAGCACGTATGTTGTCATTTTCGCAACGACCCGTTGTTATATTTTTCAACAACGGCTGTTGGTGAATTGTGCACGAACGTGCTCAAATTGACACCGAGACGTGGTCAACTTTCGGTACCAACAACAGCCGTGCTTAATTTGTCCATTTGTAATATTGGTAATTGCAGCCGATTACACACGAGTAAAAAATGACAACGGTGGTGCATGATTCACACACGGTCGTTGTCAATATGACACCGGTCGTGTATGAATTATGCACCACCACCTGCATAATGATGCACCACCGTTGTTACTTTGTACACCGACGTGCATGAATCGTACACGATCGTTGCCATTTTAGCAACTACCGTGTATGAATCATGCACCACCGTTGTCATTTTTTTTACTCGTGTGCAATCGGCTGCATATTTACCATTTTTTCCGTGTTATTGAAAGAGAAAGGACGCATTGTGCAAAAAATTTATTGAAAATGAATAATAATTCGCAAGATCCTCAAAATATCATTGGTGAGTTGTTAGAAATCGATGGCAATATTGTTGTGGTTCGCGATACAAACCATTGCAGCAGTCAAGATGCGGAAAACAATGAGGACGATTATATGTTAAGGGAGTTCTTAAAAGGAATAAATATGGAGTCGCTTTTTAAACAATTAAAAGGTAAGTAAATAAAAATGAATTTTTCAGTTAATCAGTGTAATTAACAAAGAATTTTCTTTTTTGTTCTTTTAGCATCACATGTAACATTTCGCAGTTTGCAGTACTTGAAAAAAGAAGATTTAAAGGAAGCAGTGCCACCATTGGGACTGCGAGTTGAATTCAGAGAAAAGCTCTTTGCTTGGAAAAAACGAAAGGTACGTATTATTTGTTTTACAGTGTTGAACTCAGTATTAATATTGTCATAACAATAGCTCGGGATTGATGACGAAACTATGTCAGTTCCATCTAAAATAGGTGAATGGTGGAAACGCAACGAGACACCTGCAAGTACTCCTGGTACTCCCGACACTACAGGTTCGAACTGCTCAAAAGCCAAAGGAATTTTGTCAGAGGTAAGGTAAGAGTAATATTTGTGTAAGCATAGTTAATGTAGTTTTTTTATTTAATATAGGATCTAACGGAATTGTTAACACATACCTCGAAGGGGAAACTAGCGCTTGAATGTAGTAGCGTTAATAAGAAATTAAGTGACGAGCAAAGAGATGATATAATTAATATAATTATTGAAGATATTTTAACCAACAATGTTACTCTTTACACTCAAGACTATATGCGCATATTGGATGAAATTTGTTCCGTTTTTCCTCTTGAAAACGAAATGAGGGTAAGATTAACAATATAAACAACGTATCTGATTATGTAGTTTCTTAACTTATAATATGTCTTTATTTTTAGGATTATTATTACATTTCAAGAAAAGGAAAGAACAACGCAAGCGGAAAACTTTATGCCAAGTATAGAAACAAGAAGTCCAAAAGAATAAAGCTTTTGATTTCCGAGCCTAGCACAAGCAAAGCAGCAACTCACACATCTCCTAATTTTTGTAACAAAGATGTTCCCGAAATTGATGAATCAGTTGAAAATTCATTGAAAGCTTCCTTACTAAGAGAATGTAATGATTGGGGATCGATCTGCGAAAAATGGAAAAGATCTTTTAACATACGGCAAAGAGATATAAAAAATTTAAGTAGCCATACATTTCTCCTTGAATGGACGAAGTTGTCCGATGCAAGAGCTTCAGAATTGGTAAGTAGCCATGAGCTATTTATTTGTATATGGATACTAATGTTTCGTTTTAGGTCAACATTGATTTCGATATTATGTATCCACAGAAAGGCAATCTTCTACTTTCTAAATGGGACCAATTTAAGAAAAAAATTTACAATTATTATGGGAAAAATATTCATAACGAACATTGCAAACAACTCTTCGCAAATGTTTTGACGGCAAGCAGCATAGGTAAATTTTAATTCCTGATTTATCATAAACATTAAAAGTAATATTTATTTTATATTTCGGTTGCAGATGCTCAAGATTATATATACGCAATACCAAAATTGCAAAGTGTCTGATGACATTTTTTTTAAGGGAACTAGGTATAAAAAAAACTATTATTTAGCAACAAATAATGCCGCAATTGAACTTTTCAAAATTAAACATTTAATAATTGAAAATGAAAATGTTTACATTTTATGTAACCAAGTAAAAGTTAAAAACTTTGATTACCATTTACAATCGTATGAAGTTGGTTCTCTGAATGAGGATACAATTTTTTTAATACCAATTTTAGATTTTATTACTTACCCATTTCACTTATATCCTATGAATAATGGAAAAGTTTATTTCAGATTTAAGTTAATTTAATTTGTTTCTATACATTGAATATATGTAATTCGAATTGTTTTGTTAAATCAAATATGTATTTATATTGAATTTATGTAATTGGTTTCGTTCAATAAAATACTTTTCAAAAAATGTCGTTTCTTCTACTAAGGGTATAAAATGGAAAAGGAACGGATATCAAAAAATGACCACCATTGATTTCAATCTGACAACGGGCGTTGACAATCCGACAACGGAGCGTTGACAATCTGACAACGAAGCGTTGACGATCTGACAACGAAGCGTTGACAATCTGACAACGGGGCGTGCTCGAAATGACCACGTATGTGCTCATTTCATGCACATCTGTTGTTGAAATCGTTGCCAAAATCTCGGTGTCAAAATGACAACAGCGTGCTCATTTTGACACCAAACGTGGTTGATACACTATCATACACGGATGTGGTCATTTCATACACGGATGTTGTCATTTTTTCTCTGGGTGTACGGAGTTTGAGATTAATGGAATATTAAAAACGCTAAATACGAATAAATCTGCGGGCATTGATAATATTAGACCCATTGACATTAAAAATAATGCTTCTCTTCTCACCCCCATAATAACAAATTTAATAAACCAAAGCATATCTGAAGCGTCGATACCCCAGATACTCAAACAATCACTTATCAGACCCATATACAAAGGAGGAAGTAAGGCAGATTACGCAAACTATAGACCGATATCAATCCTTCCTATATTAGAAAAAGTTCTGGAAGAGGTTATAGTGCGAAGACTGAACAGCTTCTTAACCAAATATAAAATAATAAATAGAAACCAATATGGCTTCCAAAAAAACAAGAATATCAATCAACTCCTAGGCCACTTTTCAAACCATATAAATAAAAACTTAAGTCAACAAAAACAATGCATCGCTCTTTTCATAGATTTCAGTAAAGCCTTCGACACTTTGTCGCATGAAAAAATAGTAAATGTGCTAGAAAAAACTGGAATAAGAGGCAGATGTTTGAAATGGTTTCAAGACTATCTCACATACAGGTCGTTTAGAGTCAGAATTGATAACACAAACAGCTATGAACTTCCAACACAATACGGTGTTCCACAGGGATCAAAATTGGGTCCAATATTATATTTAATATATTCCAATGAAATGACGCTCAATCTACACAACAGTTCTTCGTACACATACGCTGATGATACTGCAATAATTGTATCACATTCGGATATAAATGAGGCAACGTCAACAATGCAGCAGGAATTTAATATAATAACGAAATGGTGCCACGATTACGGCTTGATTATAAACCCAAATAAAACTAAGATTCTGCATATCAGACCTAAAAGTTCTCCCAAACACAATATTCGGATCATATTTCATGATAATGAATGCATACACGGAAACACATTAACGAGAAATCAAGAAAAATGTACCATGAATTTAGAAATCGTTGAAAATTATAAGTACTTGGGAATTTATTTGGATCAACACTTTAAATGGAAAGATCACATCGAAAAACTACAGAAAAAGTTAAGAAAATCAGCGTTTGCGCTTTATCATCTAGGCAACTATGCACCCTTCTTTATATTGAAGCAAGCATACTATTCCCTAGTAGAATCGCATTTACGACATGGCATTACAGCATGGGGAAATGCCAGATGCTGTAGAATGTTACAAGAAACACAGAACCGAATTGTTAAATATCTACATAAAAAATCATACCATTCGTACAATAACGGAAATGTAACAGTGTCAACCAACAACATAAGCCAGATATACAAAAACCTAGAAATCCTTAATATAAAACAAATATTTTCAATTGCAATTGTAGGTGAATTCGCTGACGACCGAAACCTAGCTGAGAAAATTAACCACGAACAAAGTACCCGGAGAAGACTTGAAGGACGTTACAAAATACCGAAATTTAAAAACGAATATGGAAAGCTCGCTCTAGATGTCGCTCTACCAAGCACCCTTAATGAACTTCCAAAGGAGATTCCAGAAATTAAAGATAAAATATGTAGAATAAAAAACATTAAAAAATATTATTTGCAAACGTAATGTAGTACTAAAAAATGAAGTCTATAGCAATGGATAATATTAAATCTGTATATATATATATTTATAAATACTATTTACAGACAAGCCGTTTACAGGCTTCGTAAAATAATGTAATTATGATATATTAATGAAAAAAATAAAGAAAGTACTATAAAAAAAAAAAAAAAAAAAAAAAAAGAAGAGCTTGAGCTCTTCTATAGACCCTAGAAGAGCTAGAGCTCTTCTATAGACCCTAGAAGAGCTAGAGCTCTTCTATAGACCCTAGAAGAGCTGGAGCTCTTCTATAGTCCATAGAAGAGCTGGAGCTCTTCTATAGTCCATAGAAGAGCTGGAGCTCTTCTATAGTCCATAGAAGAGCTAGAGCTCATCTATAGTCCCTAGAAGAGCTAGAGCTCATCTATAGTCGCTAGGACAGCCTGAGCTCATCTATAGTCCCTAGAAGAGCCAGAGATCTTCTATAGTCCCTAGAGGAGCTGGATCTCTTCTATAGTCCCTAAAAGAGCTAGAGCTCTTCTATAGTCCCTAAAAGAGCTAGAGCTCTTCTATAGTCCCTAGAGGAGCTAGAGCTCTTTTATAGCCCCTTAGAAGAGCTGGAGCTCTTCTATAGTCCCTTAGAAGAGCTGAAGCTCTTCTATAGTCCCTAGAGGAGCTGAAGCTCTTCTATAGTCCCTAGAAGAGCTGAAGCTCTTCTATAGTCCCTAGAAGAGCTGAAGCTCTTCTATAGTCCCTAGAAGAGCTGAAGCTCTTCTATAGTCCCTAGAAGAGCTGAAGCTCTTCTATAGTCCC
Organism: Musca domestica; assembly: GCF_030504385.1. Lineage (NCBI taxonomy): Eukaryota > Metazoa > Arthropoda > Insecta > Diptera > Muscidae > Musca > Musca domestica. Next base: position 5,253,101 of record NW_026712321.1, on the reverse strand, counting down.
TAGAAGAGCTGGAGCTCTTCTATAGTCCCTAGAAGAGTTGGAGCTCTTCTATAGTCCCTAGAAGAGTTGGAGCTCTTCTATAGTCCCTAGAAGAGCTGGAGCTCTTCTATAGTCCCAAGAAGAGTTGGAGCTCTTCTATAGTCCCTAGAAGAGCTGGAGCTCTTCTATAGTCCCTAGAAGAGCTGGAGCTCTTCTATAGTCCCTAGAAGAGCTGGAGCTCTTCTATAGTCCCTAGAAGAGCTAGAGCTCTTCTATAGTCCCTAGAAGAGCTAGAGCTCTTCTATAGTCCCTAGAAGAGCTAGAGCTCTTCTATAGTCCCTAGAAGAGCTGGAGCTCTTCTATGGTCCCTAGAAGAGCTAGAGCTCTTCTATAGTCCCTAGAAGAGCTAGAGCTCTTCTATAGTCCATTGATGAGCTGGAGCTCTTCTATAGTCCATTGATGAGCTGGAGCTCTTCTATAGTCCATTGATGAGCTGGAGCTCTTCTATAGTCCATTGATGAGCTGGAGCTCTTCTATAATCCATTGATGAGCTGGAGCTCTTCTATAGTCCATTGATGAGCTGGAGCTCTTCTATAGTCCCTAGAAGAGCTAGAGCTCTTCTATAGTCCCTAGAAGAGCTAGAGCTCTTCTATACGGCCTAGAAGAGCTAGAGCTCTTCTATACGGCCTAGAAGAGCTAGAGCTCTTCTATACGGCCTAGAAGAGCTAGAGCTCTTCTATACGGCCTAGAAGGGCTAGAGCTCTTCTATAGTCCCTAGAAGAGCTAGAGCTCTTCTATAGTCCCTAGAAGAGCTAGAGCTCTTCTATAGTCCCTAGAAGAGCTAGAGCTCTTCTATAGTCCATAAATGAGCTGGAGCTCTTCTCTAGTCCATTGATGAGCTGGAGCTCTTCTATAGTCCCTAGAAGAGCTCGAGCTCATCTATAGTCCCTAGAAGAGCTCGAGCTCATCTATAGTCCCTAGAAGAGCCAGAGATCTTCTATAGTCCCTAGAGGAGCTGGAGCTCTTCTATAGTCCCTAGAAGAGCTAGAGCTCTTCTATAGTCCCTAGAAGAGCTAGAGCTCTTCTATAGTCCCTAGAAGAGCTAGAGCTCTTCTATAGTCCCTAGAAGAGCTAGAGCTCTTCTATAGTCCCTAGAAGAGCTAGAGCTCTTCTATAGTCCCTAGAAGAGCTAGAGCTCTTCTATAGTCCCTAGAAGAGCTAGAGCTCTTCTATAGTCCCTAGAAGAGATAGAGCTCTTCTGTAGTCCCTAGAAGAGCTAGAGCTCTTCTATAGTCCCTAGAAGAGCTAGAGCTCTTCTATAGTCCCTAGAAGAGCTTGAGCTCTTCTATAGTCCCTAGAAGAGCTAGAGCTCTTCTATAGTCCCTAGAAGAGCTAGAGCTCTTCTATAGTCCCTAGAAGAGCTAGAGCTCTTCTATAGTCCCTAGAAGAGCTAGAGCTCTTCTATAGTCCCTAGAAGAGCTAGAGCTCTTCTATAGTCCCTAGAAGAGCTAGAGCTCTTCTATAGTCCATAGATGAGCTAGAGCTTTTCTATAGTCCCTAGAAGAGCTTTCCATTACGTTAAACGTTTTTGCATTAATCTGAGTGCGTTCCCTGTCGTCTAAATCCATTCATGCATTCATTTATCTATCCATCCACTCTCCCAGCTATTCATGCACTCACTCACACATCCATAACTGTTATTGTCCATAATATCCATTTAAAAAAAGAGTAGTCATTTAATAAAGTGCACTTTCCCTTTTTTGTTGCTATCTATCTCTACATCATCATCTATCCAGAGCACTTTCTCTCGGCAAAAGCTCCCCTTCCACCCGCCAAAACGTAAAACAAATAAAATGGGGCAAATGGGTGACTGGCCAGGACTTCAGTCTTTGAAAGTAGTCACCAACCAACCAACGATCCACTTCGACACTTCAAACTCTGCTCCCCTCCAATAATTTAATATTTATGAATTTGATGGTGTCACACAAAGGCAAGTCTTTTTTTGCGTGTATGTGTGTGTGTGTGGTGCTGTTTGTTGTTATTGTTGTGTTGGTTGTCTGCCTGAGAGGCTGGCTGACCAACTTTTTCTCCCCAAGTTTGTGAATTACACACAGTTTATTTTTCATAAATAGTAAAGTGCTGAACTACTTAGCCGGCAGTTAAGTGAAGAGGAAGGGATATTGACAGGATTAAAGGATTAAATTGGGGACATTAGGCTGATTTCAGAAAACAAAGAAAGTCAAAATGGATGTCATGAAACGGTTGAAAAGCGTTTGAGGAAATGAAACTTTCAAAGTAGCTTGGGGATGGATATCTAGGCCCCTTCGGTGGGTATAGATTCTTCTCCAAGTTTCTGGGAGGATTACTTTCTATGGAATACGTCCTAAAAATTTCAGAAGAAGAAAATCAAGTTCAAAAATAGAACATCCGACATTTGAATCTTTAGGCTCTGGGCATAACATTTCCAGCCTTTTATGGTAGAGTCCTTAACGCATAAGGAAGCAATCTTCTAACAAGGAAGCCAAAAAAAAAACTGAAAAAACAATCAGCAAACTTCGAGAATCGAATGCTCAATGTATGGGGGAGGATTCTCAAGGTATTGATTTCTCAGCTATTGTGAAGATACAAATAAATATATTAAAAAAAAAAAAAAAACATCGAACTTTTGGATCATTCGGATTTGGGAATAGCATTTCCAGACTTTTGGGTATATTCCTTAGGATAGGGAACTTGGTAGAAATTCTCAGTATTTGAAAATGGATTATCTGTGACCCTTTGTGGGAGACGTACCAGAAGGAATGGTCCTATATCTGCCACCTTTATAACAGATCTTGTGTTGAAGGAGATATTAGGATATATGATGTGAATTGAATCGGATGTTAATTTCGCGTTTTATGAGCTTCATGTGTATTCAAAATTTTGACCTCTTGTGCGGAAGGTACCAGAAGGAGTGGACCAATATTTCCCATTTTCACAGCAAATCTTTTGTTAGTGAAAATAATGGAATGACTGAAGTATGAAGAGAACCGGATGCTTATTTCGGATTTTATAATAGTTTTGGTTATTCAAAACTTTGACCCTTTGTGGGGGAGGTACCAGAAAAAAGTCCGATCCTTCCCATCTTTATAAGAGATCTTGTGCTGACGGAAATATTGAAATATACCAAGTCTGAATTGAATCGGATGTTAATTTCGCGTTTTATGATCTTCATGGGTGTTCAAAATTTTGACCCTTTGTGGGGGAGATACCAGAAGGAGTGGGCCGGTATATTCCATCTTCACACCAGACACTGGGTTAATGAAAATATTGTGATGTGTTTAATTTGAAGGCAATCGGACCCTTACATCACATTTTATAAGAGTTATATTTAGTAAAAATGTTGACCCTTTGTGGGGAAGATACTGGATGGAGTAGACCGATATTGTCCATTTTCGTACCTGACCTAGCACAGATGCAAATATTAGGATTTGCAAAGTTGGAGCAAAATAGGATTGTGCTTTCTCTTTCTGTGCAGTAAATTATTTTCTTTGAAAATTTGGACCTTTTGTGGGGGGAGGTACCAGAAGGAGTGGATTGATATTGCCCATCTCCGATCTCGATCTAAGTTTGACAATAATACTACGATGTACCAAGTGTGGATCAAATCGGATACTCCTTTCGAGAGTTATCGTGCGCACCAGTCAGACAGACGGACGGACATCGCTAGATCGACTCAAAATGTCCTGAAACGGATTTGGTCCAAAGAGACCCTAGGTCTAAAACCATTATTTCGATGGGCCACGTTTTGGTCCTATCAAATTATATTACCCTCTCTAGCCATATGACTGAGGGTATAAAAATTGATAGCACCTTGGAGAATTTGTTGATGTCTTTGGGAGAGGATTTTCAAGAATTGATTTATTTTCCCTTCCGGGAATAAATGTCCTTCATTTTGGGGAACAACCATTTGCAACTTAGGTAAGGGACATGGTGTTCTCATTCCTTGAAGATGGATGGATTTTTCAGACTTTGCAGATGGACTCTCAGGCAATAAATTCCTCATCAACTGAAATTGAAATTATAACCCAAAACCTGTGAAGATACAAAGATTTTTAAAAAATCTTAAGGTTGAATATTTAGTGTCTGAGAATACATTTCCATCAAGTTATAAATTTCAGATTTTAAAAAAAAGTATCCCAAGACTTTAATGTTAGTCAAAACTCTCCAAAATTGACATCCCTCATCTTAGGATACTCAATTGCCATGGATGCATAGAATTCCTCATCTCATCAGGATATATTCCTTGTTCAATGAGCTAAAAAAATTTCCATGCTCTAAAGAGAGATTCCTTATGAGAATAGAGTGCTCATCCAAATAGAATCGATTCCAAATCCATTCGAATATAATCTCCATCATCTGATGATGTAAGCCCCATTCGAAAAAAACTAATTTTGCAATTAGAATGGTTTCCTTATACCTAGTGGGAAAATTCTTCGCCCTACTAGTATAGGTACCGCATCCTCTAAGGATGAACTGTTAAAGATAATCGATTGATTTGGAAGCATCTTATCAGAATATATTACTCGTTCAAGATTTGAAACGCCATGCACTACAGGGAGAATCCTCATGAGAATAAAGTGCTCATCAAAATAGAACTGTTGCCAAATCCTTTTTGGATAAATTATTTGCCCAATATGGATATAATCTCCTTCCACTGACGACGTGATCCCAATTCGAATAAAGTAATCATCCAATAGTAGTCTTCATCTCATGAGGAGGGATTCTTCTCGTAACGAATAAAGTCTCCCCATCATCTAGGGTCAAAACTTCTCATCCTCTAAGAATAAATCCTATTAGGATAAAATCTCCATTCCCTGACGATAAAGCAATCATCAAATTGCTATAGGTCATCCTCCCATAAGCAGAAATTTTTCGCTTTACGAATATAGTCTCCCCATCCTTTATGGTCAGAACTTCTCATCCTTTAAGGATACATGTCCCATAAGGCTCTAATACTTTTTCTACAAAAGTTATTTGATTAAATATTTAACAATTAAATTATCAATTTCCAAACTCACCTTTGCTGCCTTTTAATATACTATTGAGATTATGTTGACTATTTGAGCTGGTATTCCCAAATCCATTAACCATCATTGGCTGGCTGGGATAGTTGTGGGAATGATGATGTTGGAGCGGCTGCTGCTGTTGCTGCTGATATTGATTATTGTTATTGTTGTTCATTGAAGATGAAGATTGACTATGGATGTTGGCGCCAGTACCACCTGCTCCTCCCCCTCCCACTCCTCCACCACCACCGTTATTGGTAACATCCTCCCGGGAAGCATGTAATTGCTGTTGCTGCTGCTGCTGTTTCTTGGCAAAAGCGGAAGTAAGACCAGAAGGACCACTTAGAAGACTATTCGCCGATGATGGTGAGGAGGAAGAGGTATGGCCACCATCCGTTTTGCCAACAGCAACCGGAGATGAGGAGGATGACGTAGTTGTTGGTGTTGTTGCCGTTGAGGCAAGATGTTGGTAGGGGCCTGCAGGAGGCTTATGGTTGGGATGGGGTAGTGCCGGTGGTGGAGGCTGATTTGAATTACCGTTGTTGTAATTTGAATTGTTGGTCAGGTGGTTGTTGTTGTTGTTCTGGCCACCAGCACCACCACCATTGGTCACTGTGGCATTTTCTAAATTTGAATTTCCGTTAAATGTGGCCAAACCCGTTGCAGCAGCCGTAGCATGGTATGGCTGCTGCTGCTGCTGCTGCTGAGAATTGCCCACGGCAGGAGGCGGTTGATAATAGTTATTATGTTGTAGTTGTTGTTGCTGCTGCTGCTGCTGATGGTGGTGCTGTGGATGTTTTTGTACGGTTGTATAGAAATCTTCTGGATTTTTGGGAAGAAGATTCGTCACTGCCGGGGAGCCAGACACAGATGATGCTGATGATGACGACAGAGGCGGCAGTGACGATGTCGTTGTTGCTGTCGGCGTGTTTGGATTCATGCTGTTGCCTGTGGAATAATTACATGTTCCAGATATTGCATTCATGTTGGCGTTGTTGCTGTTGTTGTTTTGTTGCAGTATAATTGTTGTTGTAATATGTTGGAATGTCTAGCTGCTGCTGTTGCTGACCCTTTAACAGACCGTGTTGCAATTTCGCAACTGACAATTATGATGATGATGATGATGACTTTCCGTTGTCAATGTTGTTGTCTTGCTGATATCACAGTTGTTGTTGTGCCTGCTGTTGCTGCTGCTGCTGCATTTACCGTTGCTGGACTGAATGGCAGAATTTCTTACAGCCAATCGTAAAGACATTTTCGCCAAGCTGCAATCCACCAGATGTCATTATGGCAATGACAATGTATTATTACAAGCCAACAGGGAAAAGAGGGAGGGAGAGAGAACGAGAGAGACCATACATATCTCCAGATATTTCTTGGAATTCTTGGAATGTTTTGTTTATTCTTTCCTCAGAACAAGGCAAACAAGTGGAACGGGGTTTATGGCAGTCACTTTTTCTGGCAAATTTGAAATTGTTGTTGTCTTATTTTTTTTTTTTTTTTTAGAAAATATTTCAAATATTTATTCTTTACATTTCCGTTGTAGCATCACAGGAGAATATAAAAATCTGGAAAAAAATACAAGAAAAAAATATTTTATTATTAAAAACGAAAACAAAACAAAAAATTTAAAAAATTGAAAATGACAAAATAATTTAATTTTTAAAGAAAAGTCAAAAGTCGGACGGCTATGTGGCAGCCTACAACATACTATGTATATTTAGTAGAGCTCATACCACCAATCAACATTTGGCTTTAGAGCAGCTATAATTTGGTTTCAGAGGGAACTAATAAATGGGAGGCAGATATGAATATGGGAGCTATAGCTATATCTGAACCGATTTTCACCAAATTGATTTACTTGCTTCTATACTGCATTCGGTCGGATATACTAAAATTCAGGTCATTTGGAGTGATATTGGCCATTTGGTGCACAATTACCCCAAAATCGGGTGAAGATAAGTATATATGGGAGGTATATCCAAATCTGAACCGATCTTGATAAAATTCGGCAGGGGTATTTCAGGGCTATATTTGATATCTAGTGCCAGATATCATTCTTGTGGAGTACATATTACGCTTGTGAGGTACTTTAAACCCCATATCGGAAGAAACATATATATGGGAGCTATAGCTATATCTGAACCGATTTCCACCAAAATTGATATACTTGCTTCTATACTGCATTCGGTCGGATGTGCCAAAATTCAAGTCATTTGGCCTATTATTAGCCATTTGGTGCACAATTCGCCCGAAATCGGTTGAAGATATATATGGGAGATATATCCAAATCTGAACCGATCTTGATAAGATTTGGCAGAAGTATTTCTGGGCTGCATCTGATATCTGTGTACCAAATATCATTCTTGTGGAGTGCATATTATGCTTGTGAGGTACTTAAAACCCCAAATCGGATGAAACATATATATGGGAGCTATGGCCATATCTGAACCGATTTCCCCGAAATTTGATATACTTGCTTCTATACTACATTCGGTCAGATATGCCAAAACTCAGATCATTTGGCCTGTTATTAGCCACTTGGTGCACAATTTGCCCGAAATCGTTTGAATATATATATGGGAGCTATATCCAAATCTGAACCGATCTTGATAAAATTTGGCGGAGGTATTTCAAGGCTATTTCTGATATCTGTGTTCCAAATATCATTCTTGTGGAGTACATATTACGCTTGTGAGGTACTTTAAACCCCAAATCGGATGAAACATATATATGGGAGCTATAGCTATATCTGAACCGATTTTTACCAAATTTGATGTACTTGCTTCTAGACTGGATTCGGTCGGATGTGCCAAAATTCAGGTCATTTGGACTGATATTGACCATTTGGTGCACAATTTGACCGAAATCGGTTGAATATATATATGGGAGCTATATCCAAATCTGAACCGATTCTCAACAATTTTTGTAGGGTTTGTCCTTGGGGCAAACAAATATTGTCTGGAAAATTTCATCTTAATCGGATAATAAAGGCGAACTGCATTTTGTTCAGAAGAATACATGGACAGACATGACATGGACAGACGGACTGACATGCATAAATCGACTCAGAAAGTGATTCTATGAAGATCCTCTCGTCTATCTATCTCGTTTCCTTCTCCATGTTACAAACAAATGCACGGAGACATAATACCCTTACCGCTATGTGGTGTATGATATAAAAACATAAAAAAATTTGTCCCCAGAATTTATTCAACAGGTCTTCCAAATAATGGACCCTTTTTGTGGGGGAGGTTCCAGATTTCTACCATCTTCACACCAGATCTTGTGTTGATAGAAATATTGGGTTGTTTTAAATTTGAAACGAATCGGAAGATCATCTCGCATTTTATTGGCGTTTTTGTTATTCAAAATTTTAACCACTTTGTGGGGGAGGTATCAGAAGGAGTGGACTGATTTCTACCATCTTTACACCACCAGATCTTGTGTTGATAGAAATATTTCAATTTGCGCAATTTGAAAATAATCGGATGTTTAATTCGAATTTTGCAAGCGTTTGGGTCTTTCAAAATTTTGTCCTCTTTGTGGGGGAGGTACCAGAAATAGTGGGTTGATTTCTACCATCTTTACACCAGATCTTGTGTTGATAGAAATATGACAATTTGACAAATTTGAAAAGGATCAGACGTTTAGATGGAATTTTACGAGCGTTTTGGTTACTAAAAAAATGTGACCCCCTTGTGGGGGAGGTACCAGAAATAGTGGGTTGATTTCTACCATCTTAACACCAGATCTTGTGTTCATAGAAATATTACAATATGTCAAGTTTGATAAGAATCGGATGCTAATTTCGCATTTTCTGAGCGTTCTGGTTTTTCAGAATTCTGAACCCTTTAAGGGGAGGGTATCAGAAGGAGTGGACCGATATCTACCATCTTCACATCAGATCTTGTCTTTGAAGAAATATTTCAATTTGCGCAATTTGAAAATGATCGGATGTTTAATTCACATTTTATTGGCGTTTTTGTTATTCAAAATTTTGTCCTCTTTGTGGGGGAGGTACCAGAAGGAGTGGACCGATATCTACCATCTTCACATCAGATCTTGTGTTGAAAGAAATATGACAATTTGACAAATTTAAAAAGGATCGGATGTTTCGTTGAAATTTTACAAGCGTTTTGGTTACTAAAAAATTTGACCCCCTTGTGGGGGAGGTACCAGAAATAGTGGGTTGATTTCTACCATCTTCACACCAGATCTTGTGTTCATAGAAATATTACAATATGACATGTTTGATAAGAATCGGATGCTAATTTCGCATTTTGTGAGCGTTTTGGTTTTTCAGAATTCTGAACCCTTTAAGGGGCGGGTACCAGAAGGAGTGGACCGATATCTACCATCTTCACATCAGATCTTGTGTTGATAGAAATATTTCAATTTGCGCAATTTGAAAATGATCGGATGTTTAATTCGCATTTTATTGGCGTTTTTGTTATTCAAAATTTTGTCCTCTTTGTGGGGGAGGTACCAGAAGGAGTGGACCGATATCTACCATCTTCACATCAGATCTTGTGTTGAAAGAAATATGACAATTTGACAAATTTAAAAAGGATCGGATGTTTCGTTGAAATTTTACAAGCGTTTTGGTTACTAAAAAATTTGACCCCCTTGTGGGGGAGGTACCAGAAATAGTGGGTTGATTTCTACCATCTTCACACCAGATCTTGTGTTCATAGAAATATTACAATATGTCATGTTTGATAAGAATCGGATGCTAATTTCGCATTTTGTGAGCGTTTTGGTTTTTCAGAATTCTGAACCCTTTGTGGGGGAGGGTACCAGAAGGAGTGCACCGATATCTACCATCTTCACATCAGATCTTGTGTTGATAGAAATATTTCAATTTGCGCAATTTGAAAATGATCGGATGTTTAATTCGCATTTTATTGGCGTTTTGGTTATTAAAAATTTTGTCCTCTTTGTGGGGGAGGTACCAGAAAGAGTGGTTCCCCATATCTCAACTTCACACCATATCTTGTGTTGATAGAAATGTTGATATGTTTGATGTTTGAAAAGGATCGGAAGCTTATTTCGCATTTTATTTGCCTTTTGGTTATTCAAAATTGTGACCCCTTTGTGGGGGAGGTACCAGAAATGGTGGGGCAATATCTACCATATTCATATCAAATTTTGTGTTGATGGAAACATTACAAATTGCGCAACTTGAAAATGATCGGATGTTTAATTCGCATTTTATTAGCGTTTTGGTTATTCAAAATGTTGTCATCTTTGTGGGGGAGGTACCAGAAAGTGGGGTTCCCCATATCTCAACTTCACGCCATATCTTGTGTTGATAGAAATATTGATATGTTTGAAGTTTGAAAAGGATCGGAAGCTTATTTCGCATTTTATTTGCCTTTTGGTTATTCAAAATTTTGACCCCTTTGTGGGGGAGGTACCAGAAATGGTGGGGCAATATCTACCCTATTCATATCAAATTTTGTGTTGATGGAAACATTACAAATTGCGCAACTTGAAAATGATCGGATGTTTAATTCGCATTTTATTAGCGTTTGGGTCTTTCAAAATTTTGACCCCTTTGTGGGGGAGGCGTCAGAAGGAGTTGTTCCCTATATCCCAACTTCACACCATATTTTGAGTTGATCAAAATATTGGGATGTTTGAAATTTGAAGAGAATCGGATGCTTATAACCCATTTTATGAACGTTTTTGGTTTTCAAAATTTTGACCCCTTTGTAGGGGAGGTACCAGAAATGGTGGGACAATATCTACCATCTTCACATCAAATCTTGTGTTGATGGAAACATTACAAATTGCGCAACTTAAAAATGATCGGATGTTTAATTCGCATTTTATTGTCGTTTTGGTTATTCAAAATTTTTTGAAATTTGGGCAAATTTCTACCATCTCCACACCAGACCTTGTGTTAGTAGAAATATTCCCATGTGTGAAGTTTGAAGAGAATCGCAAGCTTGTTTCACATTTTATTGGCTATTTGGTTATTCAAAATTTTGACCCGTTTGAGGAAGTACAAGAAAGAATGGTTCGCTATATTCGATTTTTCGAAGAGAACAGCGTCTTCCTCTAAAAAAAATTCTCCACATAACTCTCCTTCCATAATCAGAAGACAAAAAAGTATGGTTATCTCCTCCAGATGTGGTTGCCCAAATGATTTTGCATGGAAATGCTCAGAAATTCGCTCTGTCGGTATTTAGGTTGGCATTTCAGACGTTTTTTTTTTTTTTTTTTGCATTTCATTCATAAAACGTAAAACCCCCTCCGTGCAGCATCATCACCACCATCTCCACACATTTGTCGTTTTTACGAGCCATGGAAAAAAATGTAGAAAAAGGCGTAACTCGGTGTCTCTATTTGCCGCCATAGCTGCCAAGAAGGCCTCATTTCCTTCCATAAACAAATTGCAAACTTTCATAAATGCCCATATTTTTGTATAGACAACACACACACACACAAATTCTTGCACTCGAACACACAATGTGCCACGCCAGTGCCGCCACAGCCACCATCATTTCATACTCATCATCATCAGCTGCAGCAACGCCATCAGCTCTTGAGCTCTTTGGGCTCTCGGGCATAAATAAATAAAACATGTGTTTCACTTTCTGTTCGATGACCTGTCTTTTGTGATTTTAGTTGTCGCTGTTGTTGTTGTTGCTGTTTTGGTACAATGGATTCCCTCTTTGGTGGTGTAGACCCACACACATTTAATCCTTGGAATTTGTCTTTTTTCAAAATGCCACCTTTTTAGTCGGCCTTAGTTTATTTTATGCTAAGTGATCAGACATGTGTTAAATGTGCCACGCCACACCACGTGCCACATGTGTCTCGGTGTTATGCTGTTGTTGTTGTTTTCGTCTTTGTCATTTATATTTAATTATTTGTATTTTAAATAATGGCCTCCCTTTATCATCATCTTGAAGTGGCAATGTTGTTGTTTTTTTAATGACTTGGGGAGAAAATCTGTCTGCTTTTTTTGTTGAAAATGAAAACGGAAAAATTTTACACATGTAAGGGATGAAGGGATTTGATAATAAGTGATAGAGGATTCCAGGGTACCAATTTGATATAAAAACAAGTAAAATAGTATCAGTCGGTTTTGCCGACAGATGTATACCCCCAGCCTTGAGTTATGCCCGTGAAGATAAATTTTAAAATATTAATGCAAAGACACAAGTCACTTGTATTTTGTGTTGGTGCGCAAGGGGTTAATTGAAAAATATTTTTTTTAATATCAATGATTTTTACAATTTTTTTTTGGATAAATCAACGTATTTTTAAATTAATTTAAATTAAATTAATTAATTAAATTAATTTAACAGGAAAATGACACAATTTCCCGACGAGGACGAATAACCAGAGTGGTGTTGGCGGTTGGGAAACTGCATGGAAAATGCTGAATTGCACAAAAAGTCCTTGAGGCGGGTCTTAAATGAAAGGTCTCGAGGAGTACTTTCTGGCTATATATGCCTTATATTCCCAACTGATTTCAGATAATCGAATTTTTTCGATTTTCTAACCTAGCATACAGTTTCCCTACCGCCAACACCACTCTGGTTATTCGTCCTCGTCGGGAAATTGTGTCATTTTCGTTGATTTATCCAAAAAAAAATGGTAAAAATCATTAATATTTAAAAAAAATATTTTTCAATTAACCCCTTGCGCACCAACACAAAATACAAGTGACTTATGTCTTTGCATTTATATTTTAAAATTTATCTTCACGGGCATCCTTGAGTTATGATTATTCAATCTCTTGACTCTTTTTGGGGGGGGGTTCCGAAGGAGTTGGCCAATTCGTATCTGACCCAATGACCGATATAAATAATACAACGTGCCAGATTTGGACTAAATCGACTACTTCCTACACTTTACATGAGATATGTGCAAATTTTTGGAAAAATTGGTGAGGTAACAGGTATAGCGGACCGAAGTATTCCATTTTCATACTTCATCTAATAAAGATAAAAATATAAATCGAACATTTATATCCAATTTTATTCGAAATCGTAAATTTCGATCAATTACATATTCATATCAGATTTTCTGGTTAAGAGACATATTTAGTTACGACAAATAATAGAAGTGAAAATTGTGACCCTTTGTGGGTTAGGTACCACAAGGGGTTCGCAGATATATATCATCTCCACAACGGATTTTGCGTTTGCAAAAATATTTGGATGTGTAAAATTTGAAGAGATTTGGATGCTTATTTCGCATTCTTTGAGCGTTTTGTTTTTCAAAATCTTGAATCCTATATGGGGGAGGTACCAGAAGAAATGGTGCGATCTCTGCCATCTTTATAGCATATCCTGTGATGATAGAAATATTGAGATTCACCAAGTCTGAATGGAATCGGATGTTAATTTCCCGTTTTTTTTGGCTTGATGGATATTCAAAATTTTGACCATTTGTGGGGGAGGTACCAGAAGGAGTGGATTGATAAAAAAAATGTGATGCGTGTACTTTGAAGAGAACCGAATGATTACTTCGGTTTTAATGATCTTTTTGTTACTTGAAACGTCGACTCTTTATGGGGGAGGTACCACAAGGAATGGTCCGATCTCTACCATCTTTATAACATATCTTGTGATGATAGAAATATTGAGATTCACCAAGTCTGAATGGAATCAGATGTTAATTTCCCGTTTTATTGGCTTGATGGATATTTAAAATTTTGACCATTTGTGGGGGAGGTACCAGAAGGAGTGGACCGATATATTCCATCTTCACACCAGACTTTAAGTAAATAAAAATATTGTGATGTGTGAAATATGAAGAGAACAGGAGGCTTTTTCGGTTTTTAGTGTTGTTTTTGTTATTCAAAACATTGACACTTTTCTGGGGGAGGTGCCAGAAGGTTTGGTCCGATCTCTACCATTTTTATAACAGATCTTGTGTTGATGAAAATATTGAGATGTGCCAAGTCTGAATGGAATCGGATGTTGATTTCGTGTTTTATGAGCTTCATGAATATTAAAAAAATTTTGAACCTTTGTGGGGGAGGTACCAGCAGGAGTGGACCGATATATTCCATCTTCACACTAGACCTTGGGTTAATAAAAATATTATGATGTGTGTAAATTGAAGATAGCCGAACTGTTACATCACATTTTATAAGAGTTATAATTATTCAAAATGTTGATCCTTTATGGGGGAGGTACTGGATGGAGTGGGCCGATATTCTCCATTTTCGCACCTGAGCTAGCACTGATGCAAATATTAGGATTTGCAATGTTGGTGCAAAATCGAATTATCCTTTTTATCTTTTTCTGCCGTAAATTATTTTCTTTGAAAATGTTGATATTTTGTGGGGGAGGTACCAGAAGTAGTGGACCGCGATATTGCCCATCTCCGAACTCGATCTAAGTTTGACAATAATATTACGATGTACCAAGTTTAGATCACATCGGATACTCCCTTCGAGAGTTATCGTGCGCAGCAGCCAGCCAGACAGACTAACAGACGACATCGCTAGATCGACTCCAAATGTCCTGAAACGGATTTGATCCAAAAAGACCTAGGGTCTCAAAAGCGTTACTTCGATGAGGTACGTTTTGGCCGTATCAAATATTTATTTAAATATCTTCTGTAGCCATATGGCTGAGGGAATAAAAAAGCTAAGCAGTCATCTCTTGAATTCCCTGCCCCTTGAAGACTTAAATCTCTGGATCTAAGACAGTTTGATCCTCCGGTTATAATTAAAATGGGTTGAGTATTCGTGTCTTGAGTTTCCCACATTTATAGTTTGGGCTCATAAATTGCTTTCTTGAATTTCCAACATCTGGAAGACTTAAACCAGCGCCTTTGAGACAGGGTCTCCGAAGGCCAATTGAGACTTTGTACTTTAAACTGGAAAAAATTTAAAATTAATCATTTTTTCCCAAGGCTTTAAAGAAATGCAACGTGATTGCCTTTTCATAAACACCCAGTTCATTGAAGCTTTGATTTTAACCTCCTTTTTGGTGTCCTAGTCTCTAAAAACTATTTAAATTCTGACTAAATTCCAGATTAAAGAAGATTATGTTGCCAATCTGAAAGTATATAAAATTAGTCCAACTTTAAAGAAAATAATCCCCAAATTTATAGCTACACATTACGAGAGGACCTTTGTCGCTCAGACAATAAAGAACGTTGACAATTATATACTCAGGATATAAAAAAATGTAACAATTATTCTTCTCGTTTCTTGAATACGCCGGGGATGCTTTTGATTTTGAACATCTTTTTCAAAATTTATATCCTTTGGAGACTGTTTGAATTCTCAATCTCAATCTTGAAGGAAACAAGAGTCTGATAAGGATTTTTTCGAGCCTCTGAAGATAAAATTCTCAACCTGGAATGATATGAGAATTACTAGAGTTTGATAAAAAAAATACTCTCCAAAATTAGGAACTTTATTCCTCAGGCTAAAAAGAAGATAGCTCTGAATTGAATTGCCATGAATACCCAGCCCATAAATGCATTGATTTTGAATTCTCTTCTGCAAACTGTTTTAATTCTAATTTTCAATCTTCAAGGAAACAAGTCCAAGCCAGGATTATTACCTTCGGAGACCTGATATCCCATATTTTTGAGATAAATTCTCCTCCTAAAAGTAAATAATTATTATTCGAAAATTAAGAGAAAGACAACTAAAATCTATACCCACACCATTAAGGAACGATTTCATGCTTATTAGGTCAGAATGCTGTTGTCAGGATCTCTTAAGGCCGTCCCGTTCAGTTACTGAGGTGGATGGGAAGTCAAGAAAATTTCTATTGAGACAAAAAATCCTTAACCTTAACGGCTAATTAAAATCCCTTTAATTTTATTTGAATTATCCTGGCATGACTCCAAACATTCTTCAAATAAGTCTGCCGGTGAACCTGCATCGTGACTTAGTTGTACACCTAATTTCTGGCTAGTTTGTCTGAGGTCGCAGCAGTTTTTGTTGCAACACATCACAAAAAATTTGGTCTGTTTTGACCAAATTTTTTGTGATGTGTTCCAACACAGAAACACATGGACACTCATTGCAAACAAAAAAAAATTCACATGATTGTGGTCGGTCGGTCGCCATGGAGGAATTCTTTGTTTTGTTGTTTGTGGTTTCTTTGGTGGTGTTGTTGTTGTTGTTTTCGAAAATACTTCTGTTACTTTTGGGAGATTTCCCTGTGACTCGTGCTATGCGGAATGGTTGGTTGGATGAATGACTCGGTTGGTCGTATGGTTAGTTGGTTTAATGGACTTCATGACTCAACCCCGAATAAAAAAAAAAAATACCAGCAGAATACTACCATCAGCAACAAAGCACAACAAAAACTCACTTCTAAAGAGGAAACACAATAACAGATCATGGATGGATGATATGGTTGATGGTCGTGGTGGTTGGATGACTGGCTGGCTGACTGGTTGGTTGGTTGGTTGGTTGGCTGCTTAATTCCAGTCTGTTGTGAGAACTTTTGTTGTAACTTGTCTTGATGTTGTTGCAGGTTTTGTTAAAGTTAGTGGTTCTTCAATTGCAACATTCACATTTCGTATTCGTAACATATTCTGGCCAACAGGTGTTTTCTGTGGTGGTGGTGGTGGTGTTGGGTATTGGAACTTTTGATGTTGGTCTGAAAAGTGAGAGGGGTGGCAGTGTGATTAATCAGAATCTTGATGACTCAAAATTGGCCATTGGCTTTGTTCAGGGCTATTGTAATTTTCAAATGAAAGAAAGGAAATTCCAATAAAAAGTTGTTTCTTTTTTTGTTTTCTTTAGAAAAAAAAAAATCAATCTCCGTGGGCCAAGGAAATTGAGAATTTGGAGAACAAATCTTATATTTTTTTAGGGAAATAATATAAAATTGCAGACTTTATAGACTCTGAATTCAGCTTTCAAGTCCTGGAACAGAGATGCACCCAGAATGCCCATTTCGAGTCATGGATTTTATGGAGGTGCAAATCCGATTTGGCATTTTCATAACTTTTTAGATTCTCAAGGGTCATCAATTCCGATTTGACATATCCATGACTTAAACTATAGATTCTACCAAGAATGGCAGGACAGCAAGCCACCTGTTTTCTCACCTCTGAAGTGCGGAAGCCCTGAAGATCTTAAATCAGAACATTAATACCGCTTCTTTTAATACCCTACAAGGGTTTAACGTCTTTGTGCCTTTGTTTGTAACATGGAGAAGGAAGCGAGATAGAACCATAGTTGATTTTCATGATCTTCACAGAATCACTATCGAAGTCGATTTATGCATATCAGTCCGCTGTCCATCCATCTGTCCATGTATTCTTGTGAACAAAATGCAGGTCACATATATTATCCAATTGAAATGAAATTTTCCAGACAATATTTGTTAGGTCCTAGGAGGAACCCCAATTGAAATTGGTGAGATTTGGTTCAAATTTAGATATAGTTCCCACATATATCTTTCACCGATTTCGGGTTAATTGTGCACCAAATAACCAATATAAATCCAAATGACCTGAATTTTGGTACATCCGACCGAATTAAGTCTTGAAGCAAATACAATAAATTTGGTGAAAATCGGTTCAGATATAGCTATAACTCCCATATATATGTTTCATCCGATTTGGGGGGTTTAAATCCCTCACATTCGTAATATTCATTCGGCAACAATGATATTTGGTACAAGGTATCTTATAGAGCTCGGAAATACATTTGCCAAATTTTATCGGGATCGGCGAAGATTTGGATATAGCTCCCATATATATACTTAATCCGATTTCAGGTTTATTGTGCAAATGGAGTGAATTTCGGGACGTACATTTCTATTTTGAGGAACTCGGCTCCGATATATATTTTTTTAATATAATTCTTCTCGAAGTATCAAGTACTCTATAGCAATGTTATTTGGTACAGAAGATTAAAATGTCTCCGTCAAATTTAGTAAAAATCGATTCAGAATTGGATATGTCTCTCATATAATAGTTCCCTCAGAAACCAAACTTTAACTGCTCTAAAGCCAACTATTGATAGGTAGTATGATCTATTTCAAATAAATTCTTTTGTTACGGTAGCTCTACTAAATATGCATAGTGGTAAAGGGTATAATATAGTCGCACCCCGCCCGATTTTTGACTTTTTCTTACTGGATATACTTTAAACAGAAGTTTAGAAATCCCTCATTGTTATAATATGTTGCCAAAGAAACTTCAAAGCCCAAAAAACCCTTGATCGGAAAGAACCGTGAAAGAGCTGTAGGCGCTTTGTTGCCCATGTAACATTTTCAAAGCTCTCAGGATTGTAGGAAATTATGTGTCCTTATGATATTACGTATGCCAAGGTTATAATCCTTGTCCGAAGGGAATTAGCATTGTTCCAAATCGTATAGCATATCGACATGGCAAGTTGTCAAGTCTTTGACTTCAATGATTGTCAGACTTCTTGGCCTCTCACAAAAACCTCTTGCCCTTTCTTTCATTTTGGATTCCTCTGACAATACTCTCAAGCATATTTTTACTCTACAACCATTCATTCATTCTTCATCTGTGTTGTTGTTTATCACCTCAACGCCCGTCCTGAATTCTTTCCTTTACTTGTATTTTCTTTCACATTTTTTTGCAACAACAAAATTATTGCGCGAAAGTTTTCAATACCGGTTTTGCTTTTTAAGCCATAACATTTTTTCATTTCCAATATAAAAAGGCCATTCATCAGCCAAAGAGAAAATTTGCAGTTTCGCTATTAAACGCTATTTTTTGTGTCATACCTACAAGTACATAAAAACATTACTTTTTTTAAAATTTGAAAATTTTTACAACTTACAATAATAACAGCGCCAGCGTAAAGTAACAATTACACCTGTGTAATTGGAAAGATATCCACACACACACACACACAGTCATCATGGCATCTCACACAATGTAAGTAAAAAGTTTGTCATTAATTACTTTCATATATCGCACCTTTTGTGCCGGCTGGATAGTTGGCTGGTGCTGGTGCTGGTGCCTGTCATTTACTGCTCCAATGCCAATTAACAGCTTTTATTGAAACTATTTTGTTTGAAAGGGGGCGGGGATGGAGAAAGGGAGCATTTGTTGTTGTGTTAGCATTTTTAACGCTTATTAGCAACTCCACCACCAACAACGTACAACGAAAGACCGGCCATAATCAACAGAAGCTGTTGTGATGACAACCAGTTATCATATTGGTAAGTTAGGTATGTGTGTGTGTGTGTTTGTAAGTGGCTGGCAAAAGATTGATCCATAAAACTTGAACACTTTCCATTTTCACTGGCACCCAAAAGCAGAAAATACCAACAACAATCCAATTGCACAAAAACGTCACAACATTGTTTCTTTCTTCTTCGGTTTTCGCAAAGCGGAGAAACATTCAAAACACCACACCAACACACATATACACAGTTACGCATGAAATTTCGTTTTAGTTTTGCCAAGAAACAAAAAAACAACAACAATGTTTAAATTAAAAGACGGACATAAGACGACGAAAAAAAAACACGTTAATAGAGGCAAAAGTTAACAGGTAAATACAGCAAAAACAACAACACCAAATAACAGCAATCAACAGTCAACCAACCAGCAAAACCACACTTGTGCCAAACAAACACAAACACGCAGAGCACCCCGACGGCGACGGCAGCAGAGGCAGTGACAACTGTTGCATCTGTGGAGACGTTACAATCGACGACGGCGTCACATAAAGAGCACACAGCGACATTGGTCTACACACCGGGAAGATCAAGTGTTTTTTGGTTAAACGGTAAACGAGTGAATAGAAGAACAATAATAATAATTCAACCAACCAGCAAAACCACACTTGTGCCAAAACACACACACACACACAGCAAGGCGACGGCAGCAGAGACAGCCACTGCGCCGTTGATGTTGATAGTAACGGCGTCGTTACCTATAGAATACACAGCGGCGTCAATATGGTAGACAGCAAAAAGATCATGTTTCCTTCAGGTTGGAAGGGTTTTGCAAGGTAAACAGAACCACGATGATAAGAAACACCAGTCATCGATCAAGCAAAACCGTGTTTGTGCCAAAAAAATACAACACGACAGCTGACTTTGTCTTTAGCGGCAACGTCGATGTTACGGCGGCGTTACTTAAAGATCACACAACGGCAGTGTGGTACACATGATAAAACCAATTATTTTTTGTATATTTAGGGCGTTTACACGGTCAACAGGTGAAAACAATAACAACAAAAATGAGAATAATAACAGACAGCAAAGCGCCATTCAATAAAGCCGAACTTGTGCCAAAAAAACACACACCACAGAGGTAGTGGCAGCCTCGGAGGAGTCGATGTTAGTAGTAAAGTGTGGTACACACAATAAGATTGTACCTTTTTTTTTAAAGGTTTGCACAGTAAACACCAAACAAAATACAATGGAGCAGCGAGAGTTCTCTGCCTCGACGACGACGTCGTTTTTCAAATAGCGACACACAATAAGATCAAATGTTTTGAGGTAAAGGTTTACACGTTAGCTTTTATAGTGGTGTACTATCGTTGTTTTTTTTTGTTATTAATATAATTCATTGATGATAATTAACATAAATAAAACATGATGATGATGATGCTAAAAAGTGATGAATTGTAAATGACTGAGTGACTGGGGCATACTACCACATTCCAATGGGGGGAAGGTAGCTGTGTACCGGCCATTAATGACGGTTTAATGTTTAGCAGACAATCACCTACCAATAACAACAATAATGCTGGAGAATCTCACAATTTGCACCAAGACATTCCCCATCCGTACACATAAATATTTAACAAGAAAAGGTTTTTGTTTGTTTTTTTTTTTCTCTTGTTGTTGTTAAAATAGCACACACGGCCAGAGCACGAAGCCGATCGGCTCGCAGTCGGCGTGCAGCCGCCGCCGACTTTTTTTAAGTGATCTGAGCCGCCGCTGATGTATGCGGCTCTCATCGGCTCAAATTTTTAGCCGACTGAGTCGGCTAAGCCGTTGAAAAATATAAATTTATACAGCAAATTTGTATAAATATGTCTTTTAATCTTATCGATAAATTAACATATTATAATGCTCATTATTGGACGATAATTTACATTGTGCACTCGTCTTCGAGAGGCAAAAACGTGTAGGCTATTTATATTAATTATACCCTACACCACATAGTGGTAAGGGTATTATGACTTTGTAGATTTGTTTTTTTATCACAAAACCTTTGGCAACCTTTTGTAACTTACGAATTTTGATGGAGTGGCAACCATATTGTTTGCCAAAGATTCGTTGTGTTTTTGCTTGTTCAAAGAAAAGAATGCAAAATGTGCCAAAGGAATATTAAAAATTATTTTTCCGCTAACCGAAAGGGTCAAACAGTTTTGACTAAATCAGAATCCGATTCTGACGAATCTGTTGATACTGAAATCAATATTTCTCCATATGCAGATGTATCTCAATATGAAGATCTTTTTAAAAAGAAAAATGAATTTAAAAATTTGGCAAAGGTTGTTGTAAATGAAGGTGGTATATCAATGTGTTGGAAATATTTTGGTGATCTCTATTTTAAAAAGAGGCATATACTTCAAAAATATAAATTTTGCAAATTGTGTTTGGATGAAAAGACCAATTTAAAAAGGTAAGAATTTCTAATTTTTTCCATTCGCATGTGTGTAAATGTTTATGATTTTAGTTTTGGAAAATCAACATCAACCACAAATTATATGAACCATCTACGAGCTGTACATAACTTGGACGTGAAATCTTTAAATAACCTGAAAAGTTCAACAATGACACAAAATGCATTGAAATCCTCAACAAGTTGTAACAACAAACAACAAAATGCTCGCCGGGTCGCCGAAATGTGCTGTTGGGATTTGCAACCGTTTAAAATTGTTGAAAGGCCAGGATTTAAGAAATTGGTATCTTTCTTAAACCCAAAGGCTATATTCCCCACAGATAGGACAATAGCTACGACGGCTTTAAACGATGTTTATAACATATATTTGGACCACGTAAAAACAAGCCTTAAAGAGTCGCCCAAAAATGTTACACTTGTATTGGATATGTGGTCAGATAAACATAAGCACTTGTCTTACATAAACATAAAAGTTCATTTCTGCCAAAAATTTTCAAATGCAAATTGTAACGCTCAAGACAGAGATCTTTCCACGACCTCACACTGGACTAGCAGTTGTAGAAAAAATTGAAGAAGCTTTATGTGAATTTAATCTGTTGGAAAAAAACATATGTGCTGTTACTGATGGTGGAAGCAACATCGTTTCAGCTTTAAAAATTAAAAATATACCAAGATATGGTTGTATGGCTCATGTTTTACACAGATTTTTGATGGAAGATATACTAAACAACAAGTCATTTGAAAATATTAATAACATAATATCAAAATTAAAAAAAATTTATAGCAGCTTAATGTATAGCTATGAAGAAATATCAAATATTCAAAATATGGAGGAACAAAACGATTTAGAAAAAATATTTACAGAGGTTGAAATAATTTTGGAGAGTTTGGATAGTTGCGAACAATTTCCACATGGAGATGACTATTTTACTGAACAATATGAAGCAACTTTAAACGTCAAGCACCACACCTCTTTGAAAAATTCCGTTGCAACACGTTGGAACTCTCTGCTTGCAATGATTCAAAGCTATACGAATAATATATCCACTATAAATGTAGCATTAGTTAAAGCTAAAAAGGAACTGTTAGTGATTGGGACAATGGAAAAGCAAATTATAACGGAATTTGGCACGTTTTTAAAAATTTTTGAGGACGCCACAAAACACCTTCAAGGCCAAGATTATCCGACGATATCTTCGTGTATTTATTTTCAGGAATCCATTATGTCCTCAATGAAGAATGAAGAAGAAAAAGCGTCTTTTGAACTAACAATCAATTTATGCAATTTCGCTGTGCAAAACTTCACGAAGCGATTCAAAGTATATAGAATGTATGTTGTAGCTGCGCTTATGGACCCATGCCAAAAAAACTGGCCTGTTTTAGATAAATATATACTACAGATACCCAAACAATCGCCAAACTCCTTGGAACTTGTGCATGATGTTCTGTCTCCAATTTCCAAGGAGAACTTGATTATGGAAGAAATTGAAAAATTAAAGGAAATCGATGACACATTATTAAATGAGCCATCAACGAGCACTGAACCAAATGCAAAAAAACAGGTATTATGTTTTAATAAATGTAAAGGTAAACTTAACTGACGTATATTTTACTTGCAGAAAATATCAGCTAGTCGTCAAAGAATGTTGGAATTTATGGGACCATCGCCTTCTAATGTACAAAATAACGTAGAGTTAGAAATAAGAAAATATTTGGAAATGAAAGTCGAGGCGGTCGAGCCTCTAGATTGGTGGCGACAGAACAAACAAGTACGTTAAAGATTCACATCTTAAACTTGTTTTAAGCAGGTTACGTTTTGACCATTTACTTTTTATAGATCTTTCCAAATGTTGCTACTGTAGCAAATATGTGCTTTGGAATTCCAGCCACATCAGCATCTTCAGAGCAAGCATTTTCATATGCCGGGAATTGTGTAAATGCTAAGAGAAGCAACCTGCATCCGGCAACAGTAAAGAAACAATTGTTTGTTCACGATAACAAGGCGGTCGTCGAACCATTTTTATCAAATTAAAGTATTTTTATTATAATTTTTAATGTGCTATAAGCAACAAATGTGCATATAAATTTATATTTTCATTTTTATTTTAAATTAAATGAATTGACAGTTGTTAAAACAACCGAAATTATTTGTTCACGTTAAAGTCGTCGGCTGTAGCCGACTTTTAGCCGCCGCCGGCCGTATATTGCTTTAGCCGCCGCCGCCGATTTTCTTTCGGCTGCAGTCGACTTTTAGCCGCCGCCGACTTTTTTATGCTTAGCCGCCGCCGCCGAGAATTTCACATCGGCTTCGCCCTCTGCACACGGCACTACACGACAAACACACAAACCATCAACAACGAACGAACGAACGAACGTCAAGAAGCAAAACACGTTAGACAAGATCACCACGACGACGACGACGACGTTAACGGCTAGCGCGCTCAACAAGTCGCAAAAAATAAGCCAAAGGTAACAAATATTTTTCTTTTCAAATAGCTTAGGTATTTTTTAATTTCCACTTTTTTCTTGTTTAATCAAGAAATATTTGTTTTATAAATTACCATCTTTTTGTTTACATTTATTTATTTTTTTTTTTTTTCAACAATATTCTTCTTCTTTCTTTATTATTTTATTAATTTGAAATTCTTTTTCACAGTGAATTGTTTGGTTTTCTTTCTTTTGTTAACAGCAACAATTAACACACGACGTTGACGTTGATTATCCGCACAAGCCGACCGTTTCTCTTAAATGTTCGTTTCAAACTAATCATTTTGTTGTTATGTTTTTCGTTGCGAGACTGGGTTGTTGGATGTGAGTGCGTTGTGTTGAGAGGTTGGCATCGAACCAAATGTTATTGAATGCTGTGTTCGATGGGGTTGGCATGAATAACAGTGTTGCTACATTTTGAGATTTAAGCGATTTTTTAATGTATTTTTTTACATTTCAGTGTTGATAATTAAGTAATCTAAAAAGGAGCAGTTTTTTTTTGGAATTGTTATGACGTTTTGTGGGAACAACTGACAGAATGGCGATGGGGGCTGGTTAAACTTGTTTATACCCTACACCACATAGTGGTAAGGGTATTATGTCTTTGTACATTTGTTTGTAACATGGAAAAGGAAGCGAGATAGGCCTATAGTTCCTTTTAAGGATCTTTATAGAATCACTTTCTGAGTCGATTTATGTATGTCAGTCCGTCTGTCCATGTATTCTTGGGAACAAAATGCAGGTCGCATTTATTATCCAATTGAGATGAAATTTTCCAAGCAATATTTGTTTGGCCTAAGGACGAACTCTATTGAAATTTGTGATAATCGGATCAGGATATAGCTCCCATATATATCTTCAAACGATGTCGAGTTAATTGTGCACCAAATGACCTGAATTTTGGAACATCCCACCGAATTCAGTCTAGAAGCAGGTACATCAAATGTAATGAAAATAGGTTCAGATATAGCTATGGCTCCCATATATATGTTTCATCCGATTTGGTGTTTAAGCCCCCACATTCGCAATATGTAACCCACAAGAATGATGTTTGGTATCAGATACAGAACTGAAATACCTCTGCCAAGTTTTGTCAAGATCGGTTCAGATTTGGATATAGCTCCCATATATATCTTCAGACGATTTCTGGTGAATTGTGCACCAAGTGACTAATATCAGTCCAAATGACCTGAATTTTGGAACATCCCACCGAATTCAGTCTAGAAGCAGGTACATCAAATGTAATGAAAATAGATTCAGATATAGCTATAGCTCCCATATATATGTTTTATCCGATTTGGTGTTTAAGTCCCCCACATTCGTAATATGCAACCCACAAGAATGATGTTTGGTATCAGATATCAGATACAGCCCAGAAATATATCTGCCAAATTTTAATCAAGATCGGTTCAGATTTGGATATAGCTCCCATATATATCTTCAGACGATTTTTGGTGAATTGTGCACCAAGTGATTAATATCAGTCCAAATGAGCTGAATTTTGGCACATCCCACCGAATTCAGTCTAGAAGCAGGTACATCAAATGTAATGAAAATAGGTTCAGATATAGCTATGGCTCCCATATATATGTTTCATCTGATTTGGTGTTTAAGTCCCCCACATTCGTAATATGCACCCCACAAGAATGATGTTTGGCATCAGATACAGCCCTGAAATACCTCTGCCAAGTTTTATCAAGATCGGTGCAGATTTGGATATAGCTCCCATATATATCTTTAACCTATTTCGTGTTAATTGTGCTCCAAATGGCCAATATAAGTCTAAATGACCTAAATTTTGGCATATACGATCGAATTCAGTCTAGAATCAAGTACATTTCATTTAGTAAAAATCGGTTCAGATATCGCATATATATGTTTCATCCGATTTGGTGTTTGAATCCCTCACATTCGTAATATGCATTTGACAACAATGATCTTTGGTACCAGATATCTCTTAAAGTTCGGAAATACCTTTGCCATATGTTATCGAGAACGGCTAAGATTTGGATATTATATCCTTAATCCGATTTCAGGTTTATTGTGCAAATAATGGCTAATATCAGCCCAAATGGAATGAATTTCGGGACGTACGTTTCCATTTTGTGGAACTCGGCTCCGATATATATATATTTTTATTTTAATATAAAAAAGTGATATCATGCGCACTATAGCAATGTTATTTGATACAGAAGATTAAAATGTCTCCGTAAAATTTACCCAATGATTTTCGGCTTATTTGAGTTTTTTTTCCAAATTTCAACAAATCAGATGTAATTTGAAATTTCTCTTCTTTGTGGATAGTTAAGCACCACGCATAACATATTGAATATAGTCCCCTATTTGATAACATTTATTATAAAGCAGTACATTTCGATTTTCGTAATTTTGGGGGTTTCTGACATTTCGTCAAAAACATTACCATAAAAAACACCAAATTGGTAACATTTACTACCATGAAAACCAGCCAAATTGGCAACACTTGTTTATTCGTATTTGACGTCTAGAGAATACCATTCAAAGTACGAAAAAAAAAATAACAACACAACACGTCTGCAAACAAAAACAATGCTGCTGTCCATCAATGCAGACCTTCTTGTTTGCTAAATTGTTTTTAAAAATATGTGGAAAATAAAGAATTATTTTGCATCAACACTTACCGACGAGCACTGATGAAAACATAAGAATAGAACAATTTTTTATTTAATAAACAAATTGCAAACGTGCAAATTAAAACGAAATTCTTTTATTTTATCCTTTTTATTACAATTTACAAATATATCAATATAATTATATGATATTTTACAGCATTATTTGCGCATATTTTTATTTGATTTTTTTCTTACTCCACAATTTATTTCTACCTGTTTGTGGTGTTGCTTCTTGTTGTTGTTGTTGTGGAGTTTCAACTTGTTTGCTTCCATGCACTTCACTTGACAATTATAACTTCACTTTTAAATGGCATTATTTTTCACATTGCCATTGGAATTTCTTACAAATCTACACACAAATATATTAAGGCACTTATTTTGTATTTAAATTTTTGTTTATTTTGTTAATTACTAGCTAAAATTGTTAGATTTTCAAACGCACAAAATCAAGAGGCAACCAAATAAACCGAGCTACTAATCACTGAGAAATGATATCATAGCTAATCACTGAAATTTGATAACAACTTGTTTCGCATGCTATAATTACTGGTGGCACCTTCACACCATGTAAATTTCATTATAAGATTTGGGAAATGCTAAAAATGTTTTTAATAAAGAGATATTTTTATGGATGTTAACGAAAATAATAATAATTTTTGAATATTATGGTTGTAATATTTCAGAAAATTTTGACAGATATATACTAAAAAATTTAAAAATTAATTTACACT
Organism: Musca domestica; assembly: GCF_030504385.1. Classification (NCBI taxonomy): domain Eukaryota; kingdom Metazoa; phylum Arthropoda; class Insecta; order Diptera; family Muscidae; genus Musca; species Musca domestica. Next base: position 5,225,633 of record NW_026712321.1, on the reverse strand, counting down.
GTGATCCATGGCTCAATAGGAAAGGTTGCACAACTTCAAAGAACCTAGAAAAATGCAACTCTGTGCTGGAGTCTTAAAGTGTCAAACCGACTTGTAAATAAACAACATTTGGCTTTGTTTATTTCTATTTTTTTTTTACAAAATTCTTATTTTAGGGAAAACTCGCGAGAAAAGAATGGAATTTCGGGGTAATTCCACAAGATTGAATCTGAAATAGTAGGACAATACAGAACAATTTGTTACCCATTTACATCGAAAATTTGTATTTATTTTGCAACCAAATTTGAAATAATGTCAAATTATTGTTATACACAAAATGTGTATATTTTTTGACAGAATAAGGGCACCAAAAAAAAAAAATAGTATTTGGGGATAGCTTTGTTCTACATTCTGTAATTATGCCATGGTATTGGGCACGAATTGACAAAAATGTGTGAGTAATACAGGTCCGCGCAATACGCTGCACTTCCTTAATTGCCCAGCCAAACCTACCCCCAATCACTCTACAAAGTCTGTGGTTACGGCCCGTGATATAAGGCGAATTTTTGAACCTGGAGTTGGAACCAAATTAGCAGAATTTCAAAAAAAAAAATCTAAAGGCGAGAAAGTTTAATGTATTCTTACCTTAAGACTATTTAGCGATGACCGTCTGTCTGTCTGTTGTAATCACTCTATCCTTCGAACGAATTGAGGTAGAAGACTAAAATTTAGCATACATGCATATTGTTAATGTTAAGTTCGTAAATGGGCCATGTCGGTCCACGTTTTCGTATAGCCCTCATATTACAGTACCACCCGATATTCGGAATTTTCATGATTTTATCGACATTATTCACCGGAATTGTTTCAAATTTCGTATTTGAAGTTCGTAATGGGAACTACAGCCTATTACGAAAAATATCGTATGCAGGTCCACGTTTTCATATATTCGCCATGTAACGGTTTTCATTTAAGTGCTAGTTTTCTATTTTTTTTTTTTTTTTTGGAAAAATGTCAAGTTCCTTCCAAATGGTGGAGGTTATTAAAAGATCCGCCCCACCGAACTTAGCTGTTATTTTACTTGTTCCCTTTAATTTCTGTATTGCGGTGCGACTACCATAATTGCTGCAAGATTTCTACCATTTTTGCAGTGAATTCTTATAAATGTTTCCTTTTTACAAGTGGCCTTGTTTCAAACTTTTCAATACCAACTTTTGACGGATATCCATATGCGCAAGCCCTATTGAGAAAATGGTCGATTTTGTGAACACTAATGCTTTAATTGTAAAAAAGTGACGAAGGATTATATATTTAATAATTTTTAATTAAGTACTATATTCCAATTTAATTTAATCATTCTATTTTGTTATTTCCAATTCAATTATTTTATTTCAACTTAGTTTTTCTTAAATTTAATTCCCAATTTCATTACTATTTCTGTCTCCATTGACTTCACTTTTGACGCGCCATGACGCCTGAATTGTGCTCGAACGCTTAACGGCACAATTGACGGTAACCCGTTTGCCTATCATCCCCTCTTTATTGTTGTTGTCTCACAAACGACCGACCAATCACAGCACGATACGTACTTTATAACATCGGTCATCGAATGTTGGAGAAACGAAGTCCAATTCGTATTGGGCCACGCAATTATTTTCATTTCATTATTTTCAATTGAAGAATACATGTCGCGAATATAGCTAGCAAAGAAAAGTGCGGAAACAAGGCAACAACAACAACACACAGTGACTTACAAAACAAGACATGAAGAAAATAAAAAAACAAATTGTATTTCCCAACAATACGCAGCAATTGAAGTAACCACCAACCTCTGATGGATACAAAAGGCCATCTGAGAAGTAACCCATTAGATGTTTCCAAACAATCAACATAATAACAACACGTCAGATCAGATAACAAAAGAAAAAAATAGTTGAAAGACAAAATACGGAAGTCTTTCTTTAAATCAACAACAGATTTTATTTTGGATTTACAAATCAACTCAACACAGCAACAACGTCACGTTAAATTATGATTTTTTAAAGTGAATTCGAGAAGGAAATTGAACCAGAACATAGGGGAAAAAGCTTTGAAGTAATTAATCATGGCAGCACCTACAGTTTTTATAACAGTTCCAAAATATGTGGCTATAACGCCAGCCAATGCACCCAACGGAGCCACCATTGTGGCTCCCATGGTTACAACAACAACCACAACCAATACTACTACTACTACTACATTACTACCTAAAATTAAACCTGCTCCCCCACAAAACCCAACAGCTGTGCAAATTTCCACAACGGCTTCATCGGACAATGATTGCAGTGATTCGAATAGTAGCAGCACCACTTGTCCTCCACGAGGAAAAAAGAGGCGTTTGGATCACTTGACATGGGAGGAGAAAATTCAGCGGAAGTGAGTATTGTTAATAGAAAAATTAATCTAGAGCAGAAGATAAGGCAATGGTTGGTCGTTTAATTAGAAAAAAAGCTTTGCTTGCTTTTTTTAAATGAAAGTGCCGAATTAGTCATCGTTTTACAGAACTAGAGCTTTTTAAGATTTTTTTTTAGAATATTTTTTGTAATAATGGATTTTCCTTAGTGGGGTTTCCTTACCCTCTCATGGATGAGGTGTTTTCCAATATAAAAAGGCTTGTCTTCTCTAAGAAGACAATCAATTTTCTCAACATACCTTGGAAAATGTTACACCTTCATGGCTAAGACTTTTACCTCGCCTTACTAGGCTCTTTCAATGTCGTAGGAGATTTACAAATTATAAAATCTTGGACACAGGTTCCAAAATTTTGGAAGCTTTCTTACGTCTTTTTGTAGATTTTTAACCAGTTTTTGGTTTTTTTTTTCAGAAAACTAAAAAATCGCGTTGCGGCCCAAACATCACGCGATCGCAAAAAGGCCCGCATGGAGGAGATGGAATGTGAAATCAAAGAACTAACGGCACGTACCCAAATTCTCGTCAACAAATGTGAAAGTCTACAGGTCATCAATGATTCCCTGTTGGAGAAGAATCAAAAACTTGACATGGAAGTAGAGACGCTCAGACAACAATTGCAGGAGCTACAAAACAAACAACAACAGCAACAACACAGTACCGCCGCCAGCGCAACCCTGGTTAGCCGCTGTGCCGGCTGTGAGTCCTTATTAAACGGATCAGCAGTATCCAAAAATACTGACCCTCTGCAGCAGGGCTCAAACCCCAAGGACTTTCAGTCGACACAGCTGTTAAACAGCAGCAGCAGTGTGTTGCAACTGCAACAACAGCTGAAAAAGAGCACAACAGTCTCGTCCCTGTGGCGTGTCATAGCTCTCTGCCTTCTCTACAAGATATGCTCCTACCCGACATCGAAATCGGCGAAGGAACGCTCGATGATGCAGAATTTGATGCCGGCAAGCTGGAAGAACTTGCCGAAAGCCTCCTTGCCGATATCACAGCAGACCTGGAGGCTAGCAATCGAGAGGGCGATGCGTCTGTTGCCGAAATTGCAGGCGGAACAGAGCGATTGTCTGGATCAGTGGTGGGGACCACAACAGAGTGCCTGGAATCCGGCCAACATACAAGCCAAAATGGCAGTGGCCTAACAACAGCAACAACAACATCCACATACATGCCCTCTCTGCAAACACCGGAATTGACCCTAGAAAATAAATTAGAAAAGGAAATTTGTCAATCAACCAGCGACGTCTCTTCTATTACTACAACCACATTAACAGCCCCAGATGCTATGGCCAGTACAGCCGCCCCCACTACCCTAACACCTGACACTGTGTATGGTACATATGATGCCAAGACCAATTCCATAACCGTGGTCATGGATGATGTGGCCGTGCCCGTAAATGAGGTTGTGGAAGAAATCTATTGGGATGGTGGCCGAACCCATGGCTCAACGGCTTCCAATGCTGCTGATGATGAGGATGATGTTGATATGATTTATAACTCATCAACATCCTCACCATCTGGCGGCATTGCCTCACCCTCTCAGGTTTTCCTCAATGTCACCACCTGTAGTGATGATGATGATGATGAGGAGGAAAACCCCGACAATGACGATTTCAATTTTGATCCCATTGCCAAATTTTTGTGTCCCAAGAGACCTTTGGTCTCCCCGCTGGCCAAATCACCGGCCCCATCATTTCATTCGGCCACCTCAGATCACGGTTATGAATCTATTTTGGGCTCACCGCCCTCCTCTTCCCACTATGAGCCCTTGTCCGAAGATTTGGCCACAGAATTCAATGATTGGCCTCCGGGTTTCAATGAATTGTTTCCAAGTTTGATTTAAAAGCTCTCTCCATGGCTCACACCCACACACATATGTAACATACACAGTTTTAAGTTGTTAGCGGTAAGGAAAAAAAAAATAAAATTGGCTTTAATTATTTATTGTTACAAACAATTGATATTGCTTAAGAATTCCCCACACATTTTTTATAGAATTATTTTTTTTTTTTTATTATTTAAGCTAAGCTGCAGTTTAGTTTTCTAAGGCTGTTAATGTTAGTGTAATAGATTAGCTAGCTAGCTAGTTAGTATAAGCTCTTAATGATATTATTGTTATATAAGTCATTTGTATACTAATTATGTTATTGATAAGTTTTCTAATTTCTAATTTATTTTCTAAGAAAAAAAAAACTAAATATTTTAGTGTTCTAAGGTCGTCTTTTGCCAGAGAAGTTTATAGGGATTCACATTTTACTGTTTTGACTGCAAATTCTTAAAATTTGTAACATTAACAGCAAAACGTGACCATATAAAATTCTTTGGCAAAGGATTTCCATAAAAGAATCTTCACTGTATAATATAGAGGTCAATACCCTTATATGTGTTTGTAAAAAAAAAGATATTTGAAAAAAAATATATAATTAAAAGGATTTTATGTGTTTTTTCATTAAAGAAAAAGTTCAAAAAGTTAAAGATCAAAGACTCTCATAAAAGACCAGAAGGTCTTTCCATAGAAGAACAGAACAAGACCTTTTGGTATTTAATGACAAAACCTTCCTTCTATGAGAAGAAGACCTTCTGGTCTTCTTCTATGAGATGAAGACATTTTTGTCTTCTCTGAGATGAAGACATTTTTGTCTTCTCTGAGAAGAAGACCTTCTAGTCTTCAATAAGAAGAAGATCTTCTGGTCTTCTATGAGAAGACCTCCTGGTCTTCTATGAGTGGACCTGCTGGTCTTCTACGAGAAGATCTTCTGGCCTTTTATGAGAAGAAGACCTTCTGGTCTGCTATGGAAAGAAGACCTTCGGGTCTTCTATGAGAAGAAGACCTTCGGGTTTTCTTTGAGAAGACCTTCTGGTCTTCCATGAGAAGAAGACCTTCTGTCATGCCTCTATGAGAAGAAGACCTTCTGGCCTTCTATGAGGAGGAGACCTTCTGGTCCTCTACGGAAAGAAGAACTTTTGGTCCTTTACGGAAAGAAGACCTTCTGGTCTTCTAGGGGAAGAACTTCTGGTTTTCTATGAGAAGAAGACCTTCTGGTCTTCTATGAGAAGAAGACCTTCTGGTCATCTATGAGATGACATTCTCGTCTTCTATGGGAAGAATTCCTTCTGGTCTTCTGTGAGAAGACCCTCTGGTCTTCTATGAGAAGACCTTTTTGGTCTACTATGGGGAGACCTTCTGCTCTTCTATGAGAAGAAGACTTTCCGACCTTCTGTGAGAAGACTTTCTGACCTTCTGTGAGAAGAGCTTCTGGCCTTCTATGAGAAGACCTTTTGGTCTTCTGTGAGAAGACCTTTTGGACTTCTATGAAGAGACCTTCTGATCTTCTTCTGTGGGAAGTCCTCCTGATCTTCTGTGAGAAGATCTTCGGGTCTTCTATGAGAAGACCTTCCACTCTTCTTCTCATTGAAGACCAGAGACTCTCTTCAGATCATTTTCAATGATCTTCTGTGGGAAGACCTTCTGGTGTTCTGTGAGAAAAAGACCTTCTGGTCTTCTTCTATGAGAAGAAGAACTTCTGGTCTTCTTCTATGAGAAGACCTTCTTCTGCTCTTCTATGAGAAAAGACCTTCTTTTGGTCTTCTATTAGAAGATTTTTCAGTCTTCTATGAGAAGACCTGTTGGTCTTCTTCTGTGAGAAGACGTCTTAGTCTTCTATGAGAAGACCTTCAACTCTTCTTCTCATTGAATACCAGAGATTCTCTTCTCGTCATTTTCAATGGCCTCCTTTCCAACCACCAGCTTGTCACCCCTAAAAAGAATATGATGCAACCTTCCGCTACTCTTGTCTAACTTTTACGCGCTTCATTGAAAATTACATCAGCCAATATAGTTTTGATTTAAAAATACCAATGACTGAACGACATGAACGCGCAACTGACGTGGCCTTTTTGGTGGATGTGTAAACGTTTCCGTCGAGCAAATCATTTTTTGGTAGTGGCAATGACGCCAAAGGTGGCCTAGAAAAGATATTTTATCAAAGGTAGATTCTAGTGTATTTTCGGTGCCTCATTAAAAAGTAGGTTTCCAAAATTTTAGGTTGGGGCATCGCTATTAGTTTAATTAAAATTCTACAGCTTTTGTGCAATGGATCTCGTGATTTTTCATTTAATTATTTTCTTGGGTTGTTGTTGTTGTTGTAGCAGCACATTGCCTTGCAAATCCGGCTCAAGCAACAGGTTTAAAAATTCTGGCTCAAGCTACGTAATTAAAGAGGTGCAGCGTATTGTGCGGGCCTGTATCACACGCCGGGCAGACGTCAAGCACATCTTCTTCAATTCGTGCCCAATGCGAATCCCATGCTGAACCTAATTTCGCCAAAACTACCCTGGTTTTCCTACGCAGCTGGCGTTCTTCAGCTGCAATGGAGGGGGCGGGGGTGGTCTCCGAGGATGGCATTTATTCTATAACTGCAAATAGCCTCAGCAACTGCGTCGGTATGAATGCCACTCTGACCTGCCTGATAGGCTTCTTGATATAGAGGTTCTCTTTTATAGCGTTGGACCTCCCTCTCTAGATTGCGTATGTCCTTCCACTTGCTTTGGTAGGAAGGAGTGTAGTGAAGTACTTCTTTACCCGCTGCTTGCAAATGAAGTCATTTGTTTCCCTGTTTAGAAACCCTGTCAATGCGAATTTCAGTCAAAAAAAAAACACCTTCAAAGTTAGCATCTAGAGTCTTTCTCTTTTATTTGTCCTTAATAGAAAAAAAGTAGAATTACACATATTTATGTATGTAGTTATGTATATATCATCGAATCACTAAACTAATAAATAAATTTATGAATAAATTATTTACAAAATCCAAGACGAGACACATAAAACTAAAAGCTATGAAAAAATTTTAAACTAGAGAAAAAAATTTGAGAGTTTGGCAGACCAGAAAAATACACTTAAAAAACTAGTGAATTTGTTGTACCATGGTTAATATGGCTAATTGAGCAAGAAAATTGTTTTAAAAATATTTTTTTTTTTTCAAACTCTTATTTGCAATTTTGTTGCCTAAGAGCCTAAACTTATCTAAATAGTTATAGTAAATTGATTTAAAATAAAATTTGTTTTTAATATAATTACGTTAAAGTCAATTGATAAAAAAAAAAAAATAATTGCCTGCAACAGCCTAACAAATATTTATGTTTTGTTGTTATAATGGTGTTGTTGGCTAAGTATTGTGAGAACATGTTTTTTTGTTTAAAATATATTTTATATATGTGTATATACAAGATGGTGTTTTTGTAAGTTATTTTTATGTAGAAAATATAAGAATTTGACTACACTAAATATTGAATGTTAGGGTTTTTATTGGATTTTTTTTCATGGGGGGAGGTAACAAACTAGGCCCAAAAATTTTAGAAAATATTCAAATAATTTGCAAACTGTTTGAAAATAGAACAGTGTTGGCTTGTTTGTCCGGGATACCATAGTATTTTGTTGTTGCAAAATGGTCAGGCTTAATAACTTTATTGTTGTTTTTATAAAAACAACAAAACCAAAAAAGACAAAATAAAACAAGGGAACTGACGAAGATTGGTGGCTCTTTCCGAAACCTAGGTATTCCCTGCCTTACCCCCCTGGTAAGGTATTAAGGTAGGTATTCCGCTATTTGAAAATATTTAAATTTTTGAAATAATTTTACAAAATTATAAATAATTTAAGAAAAAATAAAACTGAAAAGCCTAAGAGGCTTTTAAAAATTTAATTTTTTTAGAAAATACAAAAATAATTTAAACAAAAATATTTTTAATGATTTCCAAAATGTTTTTTAATTATTATTTTAATTAAAAATTAACTTTTTAATAAAAATTATTAAAAAAAGATAACTTTTTAATTTAAAATGATTAAAAAATTAACTTTTTAATTAAAAATTATTAAAAAATTAACTTTTTAATTAAAAATTATTAAAATTAATTTTTTAATTAAAAATGATTTAAAAAAATTAACTTTTTAATTAAAAATGATTAAAAAAATTATCGTTTTTAATTAAAAATTATTAAAAAAAATAAATTTTTAATTAAAAATTATTTTTAATACTTGTCAATAATGCGTATTTTAAAATTTTTTAAATTATTTTAAAATTAAAAAAAAATAATTTTAATTTTTTTAATTCTAATTTTTGGGGCTTTTCTTTTTTTTAAATTAATTCTAAATTTTCTAAAAATTATTTTTAGTTTTTTTTTGTATATATATAATTTCAAATAAGTCCTATATGGTGTAACAAACTAGGCCCAAACATTTATATAATATTCAAATATTTTGCAAACAGTTTGAAAATATTTAAAATTTTGAAATAATTTCAAAAAAAAAAAATTAAATAATTTTTTAAAACTAAAATAAATTTTTAGCATTTTTTAAATTTTTTTAAAAAGTAAAAACTCTTTAAGATAGTTTGTAAAAATTCAGAAAAAATTTAAATAATTTTTAATTTCTAAAATAATTTTTAATTATTTTAGTACATTAAAAAAATATTTTTTAATTAAAAATTATTTATAAATTTGTTTTTTTTTTATCAATAATTCAAATTTTTAAAATTATTTTAAAATTTAAAAAAATATATTTTTAATTTTTTTCATCATTTTTAATTGTTTTTTAATTATTTTTAATTTTTGGGAATTTTCTTAATTTTTTTTATTTTTCAAAAATTTCTTCTAAATTTTCTAAATATTACTTTTTTTTAAATAAGATCCCTCATTTTTTACTACCCCTCCCCAACATAGCCATCACATAACATCCAAAACTTAATGTAGTATTAAAAAAAGTACTTTCCAAAAAAAGTTCTTATTAAAAATAACAAATCTTGGTCAAATATCGGTTTTCAAAAAAAAAAAATATTCATGGATTTAGCAACATGCCTCCCTATATAAACTAAAAATTTGTCCACAATTATGTTCTTCATGGAAGAAGATTTTCATGCATCCTTGTCGCTTTAAAATATTTTAGGTATTAAATAATTCCGAGCTATGCTACGATAACGTACCCATGACGAGTGGTAACGTGACGAATTGCGGGCATTGACACGGAAACAGCGATGCACCAAGATTGCGACAATCAATAATAAACTGACCAGCGGTGGCCAAACAAAATTCATGGCCAGCGGAAGGGCCAGGGCGATCAAACACAAAATATCACCCAAGTAGTTGGGTTGACGCAAACGACCCCACAGTGAGCCGAGCAACAAACGTCTGCCCTGGAAGGTGTGTATGGTTTCGACATTCTGGAAATGTGGATGATTAGGCTGCACGCGATATTTGTATTTAATGGCATTGCTAAAACGTTTCAATGCCAAGCCGAGAAGTAACAAGGCAATGGGTATATAAATGGCGAAATCACATTTCAAGGGTGTACGATTTTCCGAAAAATACTTAGCCACTGAGGTCACAAGCATTGGGGTGGCGGCATAACGCAAGAGCAAAAGACAACCAAATCCTTCACCCTGCAACTCGAACGACGAGGCCAAATGATGTTCAAACACAATCGAATCCAAAACATACAGCAACAGCAAACCACTACACAACAGGGAGGTTGTGTCAAATTTGGTATTTTTCAAAAAATATGAAATCATCTCAACGCCTCCTTCCACCTCCTTGGGCAACCAGGGAGTTTGAATATTCTTGTACAGCAACGATACCACATACAGGTAAGAGCTCACCAAGGAAATGCGATAGAAAACCAATTTGAAATCAACCAAACCCAACCATTTGGGATTTAGCTGTTTGCCCAAAGCATAGTCAATCAAGAAATTTCCCGATTTAGCATAAATATTGCACTGGGAATCCTGTTGTTTTAACAAATCCGAACGGTAATATGCCCATAGCGCCAATACGTATGCATTCAACAGACTATAGATGCTAAAACGTTGGAAATTCTTGATAATAAAATCAGCCACAGGATAGCCAAAATACACGGCAATGGCATAGGCCACGCTCAGGACAGCAGTGATGGGCAAGAGATTAAATTTATATTCCAATGCACCGGGTAAACGCACACCTCGGCCAAAGAGCACGGCCGATAATATGAATATACCAAAACAAAAGGCCAAAAACACACCCACAGCTTCAATGTGGAATATTTTTGCCAACCAACTATTGGTATCCAATATGGCATTATAATCTGGTATTTTAAATTCACATTTACGATCGCTGCAGGTCCATTGTAAGTAGTACACCACAAGGGGAGTCAGCAGCATGAGCAAGCTTGCACCAAACCACCCACCAAATTCACTGGGTATTGGCAATTTACGACAAAATGAGCCAGATTTTCGTGCAGCAGCATTGTTGGCACTAAAACTCTTGAAATTGTCCTCTTCTTCATAGCCATAGCCAGCAGCAGCAGAACCTTCATCCTCCTCATGGATAACATCTTCGTGTTCATTTGTTTCTGCATCTGAAAATTCTGCAGCCTTTGAATAGCGTCCACCACCTTCACCATCGTAAACGGAACGTGATACAGAGCGACTGAAACGACTTTCGGCATCTGTACGCTGGCTGGGTGTGTATGAGCCTTCACGTCGTTCCTCGCCATCATCGCCGCCACCGCCGCCGCCTAAAGAGAAGGTCTTCGATACGGAACGTCTCAGATAATCGGTTAATTTTGCTATATCCGATGATTGTTCACCGCTGGATGTTCGTATCTCAACAGTTTGTATTGTTGTTGAACTTTGATAGGTACTTTGTACCGATGATGTTGTTGTAGTTGTTGCACGATTCGGAGCCTTTGTTGCGGTATTTGTGGTAAGTGTTGCAGGCAAATTGGTGTGTGACAGGTTTGCCTGGAAGAGAAGTTATAGATAATTAGTATTGGATATAAGACAATAGAAATGAAATATTGAGAAGATTGGGAAAAAGAGCTTCCGGAAGGTTCCTGAACATTTTGTAATCTAGAAAGAACTTCAGAATAATCTATAGAAGATAATTAGAAGATCTTTGAGTGTACATAAAAGCTAAAGAGGGTCTTCTTTTTTTGTCGGAAAGAGCTTTAGAAAATGGTTTATCCTACAGAAGAACTTCGGAAGATAAGGCAAATTGGTGTGAGGTAGATTTGCCTGGAAGTGAATATTGCAAAAGCTTCAGAAGGTCGTCTAACGAAAAAACTTCAGAATAATCTATAGAAAATATGAATATCTTCCTTAAGGAGATATTTTTTCGGGAAGATCTTTAGAAAATTGTTTTCCATTTGAAGAACTTCATACCTTATTGGGTATAAAATATTGAAAATTACATCTTCAGGAGTGCTTTGGAACGTATCCTATCTTATAGAACTTTGGGAAGTGTTATATCCTTCAGAAGGTATTCCCCTATATATCGAAGAGTTTAAAAGTGCTTCCGAAAATCTTCTAATCAATGAAGAGCTCCAGAACACACTGAGATTTTTTATCCTATAGAAGAATTTCTACACTATAAAACATATCTGCTTTGGAAGAGAGCTTCTATCGTATATCCTATAGATTTTATGAAGAAGTCTTTCGGAAGCTTATCTATAAAAAATAATTACAAAAATCATTAATAATTCTTCTACGAAAAGATCTTCAAAATAAAATTTCTATGACATCCCATTAAATCTCGGATTCATATCTCTATTCCCAGTGTAAAACGTGATAACGAGCATCAATATTTTTGTTGTTATGGTTATCTCTTTATGCTGCCACAATGTAAACAAACAGATAAACGAAATATATTAAATAGGTACATAACAACACAACAACAACCAAAGATACGTCGCTTTACACATGTTTCTTCAATCATCCAGAACAATTATTATTATTGTTGTTGTATTTGTAAAGAAGCTTATCACTGTCAAGTGTTACAACAAGAATGCGGTCATATACAGCCAGCAACACAATAACAGCACTACGATAAATAATTCGCACATAAACTTGTTTCCCCCACCTCTACTTGCATCCGACCACAACACAAGATGCCAAAAGAAATGCTAACTTGTTTCTACACATAAATTAGATTGAACTTTACATTAGAAAATTACTATCTTGTCTAGGAACTCACCTCCTTTTCCTTGTTGGCTGTCCTTTCTGTTCGTGGCTCAACGGTAACGGGTATAACAGTTACTGTGGGTATCGTTGAACGCGGTCTAGATGAACGGGCCGGTGAGATGCGTGCGCTACGTCTGGATGGTGATGTACGGGTTACACGTGATGGTGATGTTCGGGTTACTCTTCTGTTGGCCGTAATATCTGTCAATGTTTCGACACTGGCAGCCGCCTTACGGCGACCCCCCACTGTGGCGGTGGCTGTTGTTGCTGGCGCAGCTGCTGCTGGGGCTGCTCGGGATCTTGTAGATGTTGCAGCAGCAGTCTCTGGGACCTTAGGTCCTCGTCCTCGTGTTAAACGTCGCGACTCCATTTTTGTTAATTTTGCATGTAATTCTCCTTAAAATTCTTAAATTTCAGATTTTTTTCGCTTTTTCTCTCCTTATCTATAAATAAATGGAAATTATTTTTAGTTTTTTTTTGTGTTATGTGAAAAAACTTGTCGGCAAAATAGCTCTGGCTGCTGCCTTATATTTATGATTTTTTTCCCGCCCAACACAGTAGACTGCAGAGGGCGAAGCCGATGTGAAATTCTCGGCGGCGGCGGCTAAGCATAAAAAAGTCGGCGGCGGCTAAAAGTCGACTGCAGCCGAAAGAAAATCGGCGGCGGCGGCTAAAGCAATATACGGCCGGCGGCGGCTAAAAGTCGGCTACAGCCGACGACTTTAACGTGAACAAATAATTTCGGTTGTTTTAACAACTGTCAATTCATTTAATTTAAAATAAAAATGAAAATATAAATTTATATGCACATTTGTTGCTTATAGCACATTAAAAATTATAATAAAAATACTTTAATTTGATAAAAATGGTTCGACGACCGCCTTGTTATCGTGAACAAACAATTGTTTCTTTACTGTTGCCGGATGCAGGTTGCTTCTCTTAGCATTTACACAATTCCCGGCATATGAAAATGCTTGCTCTGAAGATGCTGATGTGGCTGGAATTCCAAAGCACATATTTGCTACAGTAGCAACATTTGGAAAGATCTATAAAAAGTAAATGGTCAAAACGTAACCTGCTTAAAACAAGTTTAAGATGTGAATCTTTAACGTACTTGTTTGTTCTGTCGCCACCAATCTAGAGGCTCGACCGCCTCGACTTTCATTTCCAAATATTTTCTTATTTCTAACTCTACGTTATTTTGTACATTAGAAGGCGATGGTCCCATAAATTCCAACATTCTTTGACGACTAGCTGATATTTTCTGCAAGTAAAATATACGTCAGTTAAGTTTACCTTTACATTTATTAAAACATAATACCTGTTTTTTTGCATTTGGTTCAGTGCTCGTTGATGGCTCATTTAATAATGTGTCATCGATTTCCTTTAATTTTTCAATTTCTTCCATAATCAAGTTCTCCTTGGAAATTGGAGACAGAACATCATGCACAAGTTCCAAGGAGTTTGGCGATTGTTTGGGTATCTGTAGTATATATTTATCTAAAACAGGCCAGTTTTTTTGGCATGGGTCCATAAGCGCAGCTACAACATACATTCTATATACTTTGAATCGCTTCGTGAAGTTTTGCACAGCGAAATTGCATAAATTGATTGTTAGTTCAAAAGACGCTTTTTCTTCTTCATTCTTCATTGAGGACATAATGGATTCCTGAAAATAAATACACGAAGATATCGTCGGATAATCTTGGCCTTGAAGGTGTTTTGTGGCGTCCTCAAAAATTTTTAAAAACGTGCCAAATTCCGTTATAATTTGCTTTTCCATTGTCCCAATCACTAACAGTTCCTTTTTAGCTTTAACTAATGCTACATTTATAGTGGATATATTATTCGTATAGCTTTGAATCATTGCAAGCAGAGAGTTCCAACGTGTTGCAACGGAATTTTTCAAAGAGGTGTGGTGCTTGACGTTTAAAGTTGCTTCATATTGTTCAGTAAAATAGTCATCTCCATGTGGAAATTGTTCGCAACTATCCAAACTCTCCAAAATTATTTCAACCTCTGTAAATATTTTTTCTAAATCGTTTTGTTCCTCCATATTTTGAATATTTGATATTTCTTCATAGCTATACATTAAGCTGCTATAAATTTTTTTTAATTTTGATATTATGTTATTAATATTTTCAAATGACTTGTTGTTTAGTATATCTTCCATCAAAAATCTGTGTAAAACATGAGCCATACAACCATATCTTGGTATATTTTTAATTTTTAAAGCTGAAACGATGTTGCTTCCACCATCAGTAACAGCACATATGTTTTTTTCCAACAGATTAAATTCACATAAAGCTTCTTCAATTTTTTCTACAACTGCTAGTCCAGTGTGAGGTCGTGGAAAGATCTCTGTCTTGAGCGTTACAATTTGCATTTGAAAATTTTTGGCAGAAATGAACTTTTATGTTTATGTAAGACAAGTGCTTATGTTTATCTGACCACATATCCAATACAAGTGTAACATTTTTGGGCGACTCTTTAAGGCTTGTTTTTACGTGGTCCAAATATATGTTATAAACATCGTTTAAAGCCGTCGTAGCTATTGTCCTATCTGTGGGGAATATAGCCTTTGGGTTTAAGAAAGATACCAATTTCTTAAATCCTGGCCTTTCAACAATTTTAAACGGTTGCAAATCCCAACAGCACATTTCGGCGACCCGGCGAGCATTTTGTTGTTTGTTGTTACAACTTGTTGAGGATTTCAATGCATTTTGTGTCATTGTTGAACTTTTCAGGTTATTTAAAGATTTCACGTCCAAGTTATGTACAGCTCGTAGATGGTTCATATAATTTGTGGTTGATGTTGATTTTCCAAAACTAAAATCATAAACATTTACACACATGCGAATGGAAAAAATTAGAAATTCTTACCTTTTTAAATTGGTCTTTTCATCCAAACACAATTTGCAAAATTTATATTTTTGAAGTATATGCCTCTTTTTAAAATAGAGATCACCAAAATATTTCCAACACATTGATATACCACCTTCATTTACAACAACCTTTGCCAAATTTTTAAATTCATTTTTCTTTTTAAAAAGATCTTCATATTGAGATACATCTGCATATGGAGAAATATTGATTTCAGTATCAACAGATTCGTCAGAATCGGATTCTGATTTAGTCAAAACTGTTTGACCCTTTCGGTTAGCGGAAAAATAATTTTTAATATTCCTTTGGCACATTTTGCATTCTTTTCTTTGAACAAGCAAAAACACAACGAATCTTTGGCAAACAATATGGTTGCCACTCCATCAAAATTCGTAAGTTACAAAAGGTTGCCAAAGGTTTTGTGATAAAAAAACAAATCTACAAAGTCATAATACCCTTACCACTATGTGGTGTAGGGTATAATTAATATAAATAGCCTACACGTTTTTGCCTCTCGAAGACGAGTGCACAATGTAAATTATCGTCCAATAATGAGCATTATAATATGTTAATTTATCGATAAGATTAAAAGACATATTTATACAAATTTGCTGTATAAATTTATATTTTTCAACGGCTTAGCCGACTCAGTCGGCTAAAAATTTGAGCCGATGAGAGCCGCATACATCAGCGGCGGCTCAGATCACTTAAAAAAAGTCGGCGGCGGCTGCACGCCGACTGCGAGCCGATCGGCTTCGTGCTCTGGTAGACTGTACCATCCTCTTCTCACACCACTTTACAACAAAAACGGTGAAATTTCTCTTTTCATCTCATTATTTACACTCACTTTCAATTTCTTTTATTCTGTTTCATATGCACACACGCACTTTTATTAGTTTACTTATATTTTCATAAATATTTATATATTTATTTGTTATTTTTGTCAAGCCACTAATTTACACCGACAAATTAAGTTTGTTCTCTTGAAAGTGACGCCTGCATTTGTCAAGGCTGATGCGAAATTACAAGCGGCGATAGGAATTTATCGTTAACGATAACTGTACAGATGCGTTTGACACGCGTGACTTTTGTTGCATGATAATATGCAAGGGAATGAAGGGATATGGCAACACATTGAATTGCATTATGAGGAGGTATTTTTCATGAACCGCCAATAATATGTTGGTTGTTTTTTGTTGCACGATTTATTTAATAATATGATTTGACATTTTAAATATCCCTGTGACAGTTTGAGACTCAATAAGTTACAATTTGGAACGTAAAGGAACAGTTATACTTGTATTCTTGTGTTTACAAGATAAAAGATGTATTTATCTGTCAAAATGAGAATCTCTGTATTAAAAAGAGAGAAATGAAAAATTCTCTATGAAAAAAAATGACCGAAAAATTCGAAAAATAAATAAAACATGTCAAAAATTAATTGCAAACATGTCAGTCAATAAGAAGCTGGCAATCATACGAGAATAGTGTTCCTTTTTGTGTTTTTATTATTTTGGCAGCATGTTTTACTATTTTTCATTGCTACAAAAATAAAGCAAAAATACGCTCTTAGAGTTGTCGGTGGCTGGAAAAAAAAAAAACTAAAAAACTTTTTTCGTGGCTTCAATAGCATTACCTTCCAAGTCAGAAAAGTCATGTATTTTTAAGCCGCAACATAGATAAGTGTTCATCACTGGTGTAAAGGTATAAACTTAATGCGCGGATTGAATCGTTAACAAGTTTAATATTTCCGATAAAACAAAAACCACCGGGGGAACGTTTAGTATCGACAAGTCCGCCCACTTGTGGCGGCATTTTAAAATATAAAATGGTTCAAAGCTTTGGTTCTGCTATAATCTATTTTATTACTCTTAACAATATTGGGAGGTACTGTCATATGGGGACTACGTGAAAACGTGGACCTACATGGTGCATATACGAACTTAGCCTTCTATCTCATTTCGTTCGAAAAACAGTGTGGGACATCGCTAAATCGACTTAGAACTTTACGCCGATCAAGAATATATATATATACTTTGTTAAGTCTAATATGAGTATTTCGAAGAGTTACAAACGGAATGACAAAGTTAATATACTCTCCAAAGTATTGTGGAGGGTATTGGTGAATGCTGGTGAATTATGCCAACTGTCAGTAGTGATTTTATGTGTGAACGTTCTTTACTCTATTTGCTAATACGAACCATGGTATAACAGCTTCGTAAAATAACAGCTTCGTAAAACTACAGAAATACAGCCCTGATGCTATGCCCGCTTCCTGTCAGAATTATTCAAAATTATAGGCAACAAGTTGTTTTCATTTATTTGGTATTTTTTGTTTCTTCCAATCATTGATTTTGAAAATATTTTGTTTTGATTCGGGCACACTTCAAAAACAATTGTAATCAGCTGGGAGCTCTACCTTACCCTTTTATTGTACCATGGTATTGACGATTTTTTGAGTTGATTTTTATTTTGCTAAAGTTAAAAGTCGATCTATAGATCCCTAGATTAAATTAATGATTTGATATGTCAAAAAGCCGTAGGAAGGCTTAAAAGTCAAATATATGTCAAATGATATACTTATTTCATTTCTTTTTCCACTTCTACCCAGTTTAGTTTGCTTGGCGCTAATTCATCGCCCAATAAGAATCGGTCTTTAGAACCCTTGCACAATTGATACACTTGTGGTGAAAAAAGGCGAGTGGTGTGTAAAGTAAATACCCAATGACAGCTGCATTGGTGAAAAAATCGGTCTTTAACTTTTTTTATGTAAAAAAATTATAGAAATAATATAATTGCCGAGAAAGTGTGCAAAGAATGTAAGTAGAAAAAGAACAAATAAAAACAAAAATATTAAATTAAAATACCCCCACACACATTTGACGTAACACGTTTAGTTTGTGGGTATTCTCGAAAAAAATTGAAGCAAAATTTCCTTGTTCTATATAAAAATTTCTGCGTTTGTTCTTTTCTTTATTTTTGGCACCAACCAATACGACAACGACGGGGGCCACTCAACTATCCATTTGTGGTTTGGATTAATATACATCAACGCCACTGCATTACCTTAACAAAACTTCTTCTTTTGTGCGTATAATTATGTGTGTATTGGTATTTAACAAATCATCCTGTTTAGAAACGAACAAAAGCAGCAACAACAAGAAGAAGACGAAGGAGACATAGAACAAAGTGAAAAAAGAAGCAAGAGGCAAAGGGCCGCCAACGTACGGATTTTGTTTTATAACCAAAGAATTGCACACACAAACACACACACGCAGATATTTGTACAAACCAACAACAAACGAAACCTAGCTCGAAATAACAAAACACACAAAGGAACAATGGTAACTCCCCAATCACCTACTCGCATGTTCAACGGACTGGACGATGACATCTATAGCGAATATGCCCACGAAATCACCGATAAAATGCGTGTACCCAAACGCATAAAGGCCACCGGTGAATACTCTGACGAGGATCGTTTATTATCCAATCAAAACGGTATGATCAATTCCTGGAATTATCATGATAAAATCGATATGAATGTACCGGATCGTATTGTTGTGCTCGGACACAATCAGCACTTGGAGACAAGATCAGCCCCGCGTGAAATACAATTGGAAAATGAGATATTACCCAAAAACACGTCCGAATTTGTACGTGTCCAAACGCCACCGCGTACCATAACCCTAAACGAACATCACTTTCCATCGGCGTCCGAGGAGAGTTCACCAAAAAAGCTCCTAATGAACGGTGACGATTTGGATGATGATTTCGATGACGACGTTGAACGTCCACCGCCGTATGTGAGGGCAAATGGTATGTCACATGCGGTTGTGGGTTTTCATCCGAACGATTCTAATTCGGTGGAATCTGATTCTCAGGTGAGGTGGATGGAATTGTTAATTGTTTGGTATTGTTTTATGTGAGTTACATGTGACCCTATACGCTCACTCTAATCGCCTGTATTAGTTAGGAAGACAAAAAAATGATAAGCAAAAAATACTTTAGGGGCAGAAGTTATTAACTAATGTTTTATTAGTGTTTTCTTTTTTTTTTTCTTTAGATAAGAGCATTGATTTGGAAATTGTTGATATGGACTTATTTAACAGTCTATTTGTAATGTAGAGGGCAGGGGGAGGTTTCTTTGATCAAGTAGACTATTTTGAGAGGCCTTATTTTAACTCTTTTAAAGGGATGCATAAAAGAACTCTGAAGCAAGGCAAGAGGCCTTATTTGAACTCTTTTAAGGATATTCATAAAAGAACTCTGAAGCAAGGCAATTCTATGGTCGAAATAGTCATCGAAGAGCCTCTATAGTATACAGAATGGACGTCCAACCCTATGGCGATTTAGCCATGTCTGTTTGTCCATCTGTTTAAAGTATGATAGAGCTTGCCCTATTAAAGATAGCTTTTTTGAAATTTTGATCAGACATTGTTATGTTTCCTAAGACGTTTAGTACAGATAATGGAAGCTATCGGTCGATGATTGGGTATAACCCACATTAAACGGTGCTTTTGGATTTTCGGCATTTTGCGCGGCTGGTGGCTGCATTAACTCCTTTCAAAAAAATATGCCCCGTAGGTCCACTTTGTGGTATAGCCCCCTTTAAAAGGTTCCCTCCTGCTTTTCTAAATGTTAGAGGTTTCAACCTCAATTTCCAACAACTGACTGATCAATGGGTCATTTAACCCCTCGCAAAAAATCTTAAATATTGGTCCACTTTTAGGCGTAGCCCCCACATAAATGTACCTCCAGATTTTTCAGTATTTTGGATGGTCTATGCCTCAATATCTAATCAAATAAGCCATAATTCGGTATTTCGAGTTCCCAGTGGGTAAGTTAAGCTCTCGCAAAAAATATTCAACAGAGGTACAATTTTTCGGTAAAGCTCCCAAAAAATATGCCCCGTAGGTCCACTTTGTGGTATAGCCCCCTTTAAAAGGTTCCCTCCTGCTTTTCTGAATGTTAGAGGTTTCGACCTCAATTTCCAGCAACTGATTGTTCAATGGGTCATTTAACCCCTCGCAAAAAAATCTTAAATATTGGTCCACTTTTATGCGTAGCTCCCACATAAATGTACCTCCAGATTTTTCAGTATTTTGGAGGTCTATGCCTCAATATCTAATCAAATAAGCCATAATTCGGTATTTCGAGTTCCCAGTGGGTAATTTAAGCTTTCGCAAAAAATTTTCAACAGAGGTCCAATTTTTCGGTAAATGGCCTTACCATTTAGAATGGCCTCACCATTTTTGGTATGTTTTGAGGTCTTCGATCATAAGTCGATTTGGTCATAAGTCAAGTTTCCACATGAATCGGAAATCCCTGATACGGTCTTCTATATTGGAGACCTCTCATAAAGAGACTTCTGGGACGATCATTGGTGTGATATCCATGAGGTTGGGGTCTCATAGCCCACTTTGCACCTTTTTGAAATTTTTTGTAGACCCTCAGCCTGGCCATATGCAGAGGGTATATATCATCTGATACGGCCAAAACGTGCTCATCTATTTGGAGTCTATCTAACGATGTCCGTCCGTCCATCTCGATGGGAGTATCCGATTTGATTCAAACTTGGTACATCGTAATATTAGCATTAAACTCAGAACGAGTTCGGAGATGGACAATATCGGTCCACTCCTTCTGCACAATTTACTGCACAGAAAGAGAGAGGATACCCTGATTTTGCTCCAAACTTTGCATATCCTAATATTTGAATCAGTGCTAAGTCAGGTGTGAAAATGGACAATATCGGTCCACTCCATCAAGTACCTTCCCCACAAAGGGTCAAAATTTGGAATAAATATGACTCTTATAAAATGTGATCGTAATATTATCATCAAACTTAGATCGAGTTCGGAGAGGGACAATATCGGTCCACTCCTTCTAGTACCTCCCCCACAAAATGTCAACAAAGAAAATAATTTACTGCACAGAAAGAGAAAGGATAATCCAATTTTGCTTAAACTTTGCGAATTCTAATATTTGCATCAGTGCTAGGTCAGGTGTGAAAATGGATAATATCGGTCCACTCCATCAAGTACCTTCCCCACGAAAGGTCAAAATTTGAAATAATTACAACTCTTGTAAAATGTGATGTAAGTGTCCGATTGCTTCAAATTACACACATCACAATATTTTTATTAATCCAAGGTCTGGTGTGAAGATGAAATATATCGATGCACTCCTTCTGGTACCTCCCCCCACAAAGTGTCAACATTTTGATTATTCATGAAGCTCATAAAACATGAAAATAACATTCGATTCCATCCGAGTCCAAATCTGTCTCTTTGTAATATTTATATCAGTCTTAGATCAGATACGAATTGCCCAGCTCCTTCAGAATCTCCCCCATAAAGGCTCAACAGTTTGTATAATCATAACTCAGGGCTGGGGGTATACATCTCTCGGCAAACCGGACTGATTCAATTTGACTTGTTCAAAATTTCATTTTTTTTCCTTTTCAAAATAAAAAAAAAACAACTTTTGATAGACATTTTTGATAGCTTGCCAAAAGAAAATTTCTATTGCATTTCCCCCTGGCATTTTGCAAAAAGCAAAGGACAGAAAAAAACACATATTTTCTAAACAACTTGCAAGGCGTGCATTCAAAATACACACACACGCATCTATATATATTTCTTGTGAATAATTTCAAAAATAAAAAAAAAAATATGGTGCCCAAACAAATTATGGTATCTATTCCAAAATTTTTGCATCTCTCTGAATGTTTTTTTTTTCTATTTTTTTCTAATTTTCTATTTTTTTTCTTTCTTGTCTTTAACAGCTGACAACAGGTGGCGCCAGCAAACGTTCCCAGACTGTTCTCTACAATCCCAATGACACTTCCATGATTAGCCATCGCGAGGGCACACCCATTGGTGATCTAACACCCCACGAAGAGATATTGTATTTGCGACGTCAATTGGCCAAACTAAATCGCCGGGTATTGAATATTGAAATCAGCAACGAACAACGTTTACAGCGGGAGAAAATTGTCTATTGTCTTGGACTGGCATATTTTGTACTTAAGGCCATTATGTGGATAAATCGTAATTAAGTGAAGCGAAACGGCAGAGAGGGAGGAAGGAAGGAAGGAAAGAATCAAAGAAGATAATGTCAAGAAGGTTAAGGTGTAATTGAAGGGCAAGAAACGAAGAAGAAACACTAAAACTAAAAGTAAAACATAAACACTCAACAAAAAAAAAAAAAAAAAAAACGCAGGGTGCTCTGGTCAAGGCACCTCCCAAATTCAACTGCATAATGGCGTTAAGAAGGACGAACGACATTGGTATGACATGATGATATGATGAAAGCTCCAATATGGTCAGTTTATATGCAAGGTGCCGGTGCCTGTGAGACTTTATAAAATAT
Organism: Musca domestica; assembly: GCF_030504385.1. NCBI lineage: Eukaryota > Metazoa > Arthropoda > Insecta > Diptera > Muscidae > Musca > Musca domestica. The sequence continues at coordinate 5,202,954 of NW_026712321.1, read as the reverse complement.
ATAATCTCTTATACTACAAAAACAAACAAACAAATATAAAACTAGTTGCTGCACCCCTCCCCCCCACATTTTGGATGAAAGAAAACAGAAAAAATACATTTATTACATTGTGTGATCGTCACATTTATACGGATTCAATGGGCATGTTGTTATAATTATTAAAAAACAAAAAGATAAACTATTTTAAAAATTACATTTATTTTTGTTTGCATTTTTTTTTTCCAATTGTTTGTAGAAATGAGTGAGACACAAGGATATCATTTTTTTTTTTTTTTTGGAATGTTATAAGCAAATTTTGTTTAATTCAATAATGTTTATATAATATAGTTCTTATTACTCTGTTTTAAACAAGAAAGGCTACCTAGTATTAGTTCACCAAGAAAAAAAAAACAAAAAGAATAAAATGTGTGAAACACCATCCAAACCAATCCAAATCGAATTGTAACTTATTTTTTTTTTTTTTGATTTCCTCAGTTTTCCTTAATTTGTACCAAAATAAATCCCCTTCCCCATTCTGCTTTTGGTAATTTATATATATTTCTTATCTATACTTACTTTCCTGCCATCCCACAAGAATCTAATTTGAATTTTCGTTTTTCGTCTGTGTTTTTTAAGCAAAACCAATTTTTTTAAATCCAATATTAAATAGAACATACAAATAAAACAAAATAAGTTTTTAAATAGTGTTTAGTTTAAATAAAAAAAAAACATAAACAAGTTATTATGAAATTTATTATTATTATTAATATTATATTTACTACCTAAGAAACTTTGTAAATTAATTTAACAAAACAAAAACTAAAAAGAAAATAATTTAAAAATAAATTATTTTGTCCAAAATCAACCAGACAAAATGGTACAATTACAAAACAAACAAACAAACAAACATCCACAAAATAGAACCACCATTAAAATATAAAAAAAGAAATGACTTTTAATTTGGCAAGCGGAGGAGGGCGGGCCTAAGGACCTAGGACGGACTTACATTGGATAGGTAATCTTTATAGATTTTAGTATGGAACAAGTTAAATAGTATCAGTCGGTTTTGCCAACAGATGTATACCCCCCCCCCCCAGCCTTGAGTTATGATTATTCAAACTGTTGACCCTTTATGGGGGAGATTCTGAAGGAGTTGACCAATTTGTAACTGAACTAAGACTGATATAAATATTACAACATGACAAATTTAGACTATATCGACTACTACCTGTACACTTTATATGAGATATGTGCAATTTTTTTGAATTTTTAAATTTTTAAAAAAATTTTTTTATAAAAATAAATCAAAATTAAATTTTTAGATTTTTGTTGTTGCAAAATCGTCAGGCAAAATCCCAGATTTTTAAATAATTTTTTTATAAAAATAAATCAAAATTAAATTTTTAGATTTTAAAAAAATTTTTTTTTAAAAAAAATCTCGATTTTTTTTTTTAAATGTGGAAAAACAGCGTACCGAAGTATCCCGTTTTCATACTTCATCTAATAAAGATAAAAATATTGGTGTGGGCAAAATTTGAAGGAAATCGAATATATCCAATTTTATGCGAAATCATATATTCCGATAAATTGCATATTCATATCAGATTTCTGGCTAAGAGACCAACCTTTAGATGTAGATGCAGGTTGTAAAGAATCGCCAACATGTTTCACAAGTTATGAAAGAAATACAGAGTGAGATGAAAAAAACTGCAACCAAATTCAGACTGCTGTCATTTCTAAGTCCCTCATCCGACAGCTGTTAAAATTATTCCAGTGACAGCTTATTATATTGTGTACAAGCGTACAAAAGCATTTTGATGTGAATTTTCCAGAATAAAAAAGGTCACTCGTGATGGAATTCAAGCGTGATAGTGTGATTTCTTTATATTTGGCTGGAAAACCACAAGTGGCTATCTTTAGAGAACTCCAAGCATTTAAATGTGAATAAATCTTTTGTGTGTCCTACCATCGCTCGTTACCGTGCGATACTGGTAGCATAGCCCGACATCAAGGAAATGGACGGAAGAAAACAGCGACATCAGCAGAAATGGTTCGAAGAGTAAAGAAGCGACTTGATCGAAACCCGCGTCACAGTCGAGCCGAAAAATGGCTCGTGAGCTAAACCTATCGCAATATTCCATTCGGCAAATATTGTAAAATGAGCTAGGGGTAAAGCCATTGAAATTCCCAAAAAGTGCAAGAACTTACACTGCAACAGAAAGAAAAGTGGACTTAAAAGAGCTAAAGAGTTGCTTCGCTTGGCCGAAAGTGGTGAAATGCCGAATTTGATGTTCTCCGATGAGAAAACTTTCATTGTCCAGCAGTTTGTAAACAAACAAAATAATCGTGTTTACTTGCAAAAGGGGGCAGGTGAAAATGTGCACCTTCGGTTGGCCACCAGAACTCAAGCGCCGGCCATGGTGATGGTGTGGGCCAACATGACAGCCGATGACATCAGAATAAATACCAAATATTATCACCAAAAAAAATTCTGAAGGCTATATTAAAGCCTTGGGCACGCAAATATTTTGGCCGCAAACCTTGGACATTGCAACAGGACTCAGCACCATCGCAGTCAGCACGCACCATGAGGTTCCTTGCTTCATTTCCAGCGCACAATGACCGCCTCAAAATCTCCGGATACCAATCCGTTGGACTATTGTGTCTGGAGTATTTTGGAAAGCAAGATTGACACTAAAAAATAGCCAAGTGTCGATCACCTCAAGCAAGCGCTTTGCCAGGAATTGTGACGGTTCCACGTGACGTTAGCAAAACTGTTTGTATGTGTGCAATTTGAAGAGAGTTGGATGCTTATTTCTCGTTTTGTTTTTCAAAAATGTAAACCCCTTGTGGGGGAGGTACCAGAAGGTACAGATATTTCCCATCTTCACAGCAGATCTTGTATTAGTAAAAATAATGGCATGTGTGAAATTTGAAGAGACCCGTATGCTTTCTTCTAATTTTATGATCGTTTTGGTTATTCCAAATGTTGACCCTTTGTGTGGGAGGTACCATAAGAAATGGCCTGATCTCTACTACCTTTATAACATATCTTGTGCTAATAGAAATATTGAGATGTGCCAAGTCTTGAGTGGTATCGTATGTTAATATAGGGTTTTATGAGCTTCACGGATATATGCAAAATGTTCATCCTTTGTGGGGGAGGTTCCAGAAGGAGTGGACCCATATATTTCATCTTCACACCAGACCTTGGGTTAGTAAAAATAATGGCATGTGTGAAATTTGAAGAGAACCAGATTTTATAATCGTTTTGGTTATTCAAAATGTTGACACTTTGTGTGGGAGGTACCAGAAGATATGATCCGATCTGTACCATCTTTATAACAGATGTTGTGCTGATAAAAATATTGAGCTATGTCAAGTCTGAATGGAATCGGAGGTTCATATGGATACTCAAAATGTTCACCCTTTGTGGGGGAGGTACTAGAAGGAGTAGACCGATATTGTCCATCTCCGAACTCGATCTAAGTTTGACAATAATATTACGATGTACCACGATGTTTGGGTCAACTCGGATACTGCCTTCGATACTTATCGTGCGCACCAGCCAGACAAACAGGGATATCGCTAGATTGACTCCAAATGTCCTGAAACGGACTTGGTCCAAAGAGACCTAGGGTCTAAAACCGTTATTACGATGACGCACGTTTTGGACGCATCAAATGATATATAGCTTCTGTAGCCATATGGCTGAGGGTGTAAAAAATATTTTCAAAAAAGTGCAAAGTGAGTTATGAGACCCCACAAAAGATGGTCCCCGAACAGAAGTCTCTTTATTAGAGGTCTCCAATATAGAAGACCGTTTCAGAGATTTCCGGGTCATGTGAAAACTTGAATTACTATGACCAAATCGACTACCCCCTACCTTATGGATATCACACAAAAGAACGTCGTCGAAAAGAAGCCTCTTTATTAGAGGTCTATAATATAGAGAAACGGTGTCATAGATTTCCGGGTCATGTGAAAACTTGACTTATGACCTAATCGATTACCCTCAAAGGCACTATAATTTAAAGGTTCCGTTATAAAGGGGGCCTATATCTGTTTTTCAAAGTTGTATAAAAACCGGATTGTCCTTTCTATTTCTGTGCAGTAAAATACATTTTATTTTTTGGAAATTTCGATATTTTATAATGTATGTGAGGAAACTATATTTATCTAAAATATAAGGATTCCAAGGAATCTTAAAAGTGTGGAAGAATGGGAACCCTGTCCTCTTTTATTTTGGTTACTTTGTGATGTCCATTTTTTAGCCCTACCTTTCATAGTCTGCTGGATTTCCCCCTATAATTACTTCTTGTTTTTTTCTTTACCAAAAACCCCATCACCCTTCAAAGGAAACATCCATATTTTGTTATTTTTTCAAATTTTTTGTATTTTTATTTAATTTATAAATTTTTTCTTTTTCCTTTTTCTTTTAAGTAGTTATTTTTTTATTAATTATTATTATTAATACATTACATTTTAAATGACTAAATGAATTTTGTCAATTTTCAATTTGTAGTGTGTGTGGTGTGAAAAGTTGTGGGTGTTTGTGTTTACTGTTGTTGTTTTGTTTATGCATTGAGGGGGGTGGGGGTCTAGGAGATAAAGACAATTTATAAAAATATATATGAATAAAAAAAGAGATTACAAACTTTCGCAGAAAGAAGTAGTCGTCGAATGGTAAAATATAAAAAAAATGTTGAAGACCAACCAAAACAGTGTAGGCAAAACATTAATTAAATGAATTTACTGCAGGTAATCTTCTGGGCCTATTTTCAATGGCGCAGATATTGAATAAAAAAATTAAAGAAAATACATTTTTGTTTTGGGAGATACTTCTCCTCGTGCTTTTCTTTTTCAAGGGAGAAAAAAGAATTCTAATAAAATTATACAAAATCTTTCGAGTATTATTTTTTTGTATGGAAATAATTACATGTGTTGTATGTATGTATATTTCGGTGTTGTTGTGTTTTTCATTTTTTTGTTTTGTTTTTAAATAAATGCACAGGTTTTTTGTTTTGTTTTAACAACAAGAGTTTTACAACTTTCTTTGTTTTTCGTTTAATTCTTTTTATTATTTTCTTTTTTCTTTAGTTTTTTTCCTATACAAAAAACGTTTTTTTTATTTAATAAATTTTATTTAAAAAACAAAGCAGCAGTCTTGTGTTTATATTTCTATGTAACTTGCGCGTCCTTTTCCCTTTTTTCATTCCCGTTTTTAGGTAATTCAATGAAATCAAATGCCATTATTTTCCATAAAAAAAAAATAGGAGTAAAATAAAAAAAGTAGTAAAAAAATATTTCAGATTTTTTGGGGGGTATATATTTTGTTTTTCTTTTAAAATTAAAATTAATTTCTTAGATCATCTCCAGCAACAACATTTGGCTTTTCACAGACAACAAAACACATTTCGTTTTTGTGTTTTGGCATTCTTCTTTCAAAGCCAAAATAAAACAATTTACATTAAAAACATTTCAAACATTCATATTTTTTTTTAGTTTGCTGCTGGTGCTTGTTGTTGGATTTTGTAATTAATTGGTAGTTTTCTAAGAGTAAATTTCTTAAAATTAATTTGTAATTAAAAAAAGAAAATAGAGATTTTGTTACATGGTTTTGTTGGGTGGTTGATGTTATTGTTAAGGAGGTTGTTGAGCCAATTTTCATTTAGTTTTTGTTTTTCTTTAATTTAAAAAAAAGGAAATTTGTCATTTTGTTTTTTGCATCTTTTTACAATTAACAACAACAAAACTCTTAGTAAATTTTTCCATTTTTAATACATTTGTTTTTTTTTTTGTTTTGTTATAAATACAAATAAAATTTAGGCTGCTGCTGTTGGTGGTGGAGTTTAAGAGAGTCTGTCATCCATTTGTAGTTTACTTAAAATGTAAATATAATTTACTTTTTTCTTGAAATGACTTTGTTACGGCTGCTGCTGCTTCTGTTGTTGTTTTGTTTTTTTCTTTGTTTGTGTGTATGTGTGTATTTTTACTTAATAGAAAAAGTTAAATTACAAAATTTATTCGCTTTCATCCTCCTCCTCAGATTCAGCCTTCTTGCTTCGTTTCGCTGGAGCCTTGGAGGCTTTGCCGCGTTTCTTGCCAGCACCATTCGCCGCTGTTGAGCCACCATTTGCCTCAAATTCACGCATTGCAACTTCGTATTCCTCTTTGGCCTTGACGGCTTTGGCTTCCCATTCCTGTGAAAAAGAAAAGTAAAGGAAACTGTGTTTTAGTAAAAATATTCTCAGAACTGTTCTTGTTTTTTATTTATTTATTTTTTTTTTTCAAATATTTCCAAATACTTACAGATTTGTCCTTCATTGAGCGCCAGATTTCACCACCCTTTTTGGCAATTTCGGTTACTTTAATGCCGGGATTTTCACGTTTGATTTGTTCACGGGCAGAGTTTAACCACAAGAAGTAGGCTGAGAGGGGACGTTTTGGCTTATCAGTCATGTTGGTAATGGTTGTTGTTTTTTACACACACAAAAAGAGAAAGAAAGTCTTGTTGGTTTTCTGTAAATAAAAGCAAAAAAATTAAACAAACATTAGTATTTTTTAAAAAAATTATATGAATTTTATCATCTAAACAGCTGATATAAAAGCAAAAAGATCATTGACTGTGCACAAGTTCATTATCTTTCTCTCTCTCGCTCTCTGCATAAGAAAACCGCAATAATAAAGATCTTTTATAAACAACTAGCTGAACCCGGTGCGCTTCGCTACCCCTTTTGATTTTATATGCATTCAAAATTTTATTTACGAATATATGTTGGATAAAGAAAACAAATTTAAAAATTAAAAAAAAAATATTGCACTAATTTAATGCGTTAATAAACAAAATCACTACAAAAGCAGTAACATGACATGCATACATTTGTCCTTTGGATTTATTTGTCCTTTGGATTTATTTATTTCATAGCAAATACCAAGCGTGCAGGAAACTGCATTTTTTTTAAGTAGAGTGGCATTTCTATTGCAGTTAGTGAATTCGAGATAGCAACATACTTCGCCGTAATAAGCGTATTTCAAATAAATTGTTGTGTTGTTTTTTAGTGTTAGCCTAAGGCGTTTTGGGTCAATGGTTCTTATTAAAATCATATCCCAATCTGATCCGATTTAAATATAATTTTAAAAAAAATTACTTTTACACCAAACTCCGCCACACCTTTCATATTTCATTGAAATTGGTGCGTCAAATATGTGAAATCGGCCGAGAATATATATATGGGAGCTATATCCAAACCTAACTAATTTCCAATTAATTTATCACATTTATTATTATAACCAAATTCCGCCACACATTCTGAATTTCATTGGAATCGGTCATATATATCGTGTTTGGTGCATAATATGTATGAAATCGGCCGAAATATATATGTTAGCTATATTCAAACCTCAACTGATTTCAATATAATTTGGCAATTTTTGCTGGTGCCAGATTTTGTCTCTCTCGCTTTGGGTGCATCAAATATGTGAAATCGGCTGAGTATATATATGGGAGCTATAATCACATCTGAGCGTATTTGAATATAATTTTTCAAATTTATTTTTGTATTTTGTTGGAATCGGAAATACGTATCGTGTTTTGTGCATCAAATATGTGAAATCGGCGGAAAAATATATATATGGGAGCTATATTCAAATCTGAACCGATTTTAATATAATTTGACTAATTTATTTTCTAATCAAAATCCCGTTACATATTCCAAATTTCTTTGGAATCGAACATACATATCTTGTATGGTGCATAAAATACATGAAATCGGTCGAAAATATATATGAGAGCTATATCCAAATCTGAATCGATTTTAATATAATTTGACAAATGTATATTTGTTTTAATTTCCGCTAAACATTCCAAATTTCATTGAAATTAGAGATTCATAGCGTGTTTGATGCATCAAATACATGAAATCGGTCGAAAATATATATGGGAGCTATATCCAAATCTGAACCGATTTCAATTTAATTTGACAAATTTATTTTGGCTCCCAATTCCGTTACTTATTTTAAATTTCATTACAATTGGAAATACATGTCGTGTTTGGTCCACCAAATACATGAAATCGGCCGAAAATGTATATGGGAGCTATATCCAAATCTGAACCGATTTCAATATAATTTGGAAAATCAATTTTTTAGATAAAATCTATCACACGTTTCAAATTTCATTGAAATTGGGGATACATAGCGTGTTTGGTGCATCAAATGCTTGAAATCGGCCGAAAATATATATGGGAGCTATATCCAAATCTGAACCGATTTCAATATAATTTGGCAAACTTATTTTTGTTCCAAATTCCGTTACGTATTCCAAATTTGGAGACTGTATCTTCAACCAATCAATAGATATGTGCATATAAAATCTAAATTTTTGGGAAGTACCTCCGGTTCTGATGCTATATCTCCAGTTCCAAGTGAAAATTCAAAAATGTATATAGCCTATGTTACTTTCAGGTGATGTTGCAGTATATATGGAAATTTTCAGGAAAATCTATTCAGCGGTTTTCGAGTCCATAAATTACAAACAAACAAACAAACAAACAAACATACAAACATTTTCCTCTTTTATAGATATAGATAACTTCTATAAACGATGCTTTGACATTGCCTCAGTTTCCAATATATTATTTATTTTCAATTTGTTGGCCGTTTACAATATTTTACTGTGTAATAATATCTAAAGATTTCATTAGCTTAAGTACTGTCCTCCCTTGGTATAACAAGGAAATGAGTATGTATACTCATGCCAAAAAGAAAATAAGAATAACAAAATATTTTTAATTTTTAAATATTCGAATCCTCCCTTTTCATTTTGATATAATTAAACAAGAAAATTAATTTTCTTTATTTAATTTTTTTTAAATCATGTAGGAACGCTTTTTGATAGTGAAGAAATAATACGATAAAAAAGAAACGAAAAATTGGCATCACTAACATAGACATTTGTTATTCAGAAAAAAAAAAAAAACAGAAAATGTACACTAAAAGAAAAATTCGTTTTCAAAACAGAATGAAAAATTATAAAAAACCTCTTTCTACATTAATTTAATGAAAAAAGAAAAAACTAAATAAAAAACGAAATATTTTGCATTCAAAGAAGCCACTGAATGCTACAAGAAAAAAAAAACGCAAGTTGGCAGCACTGTTGGTTGGGTCACAAGTAATCGAATGACATTTGTCATTATAATTCACCCAAAAGGATATAATCAACATTGTGTGGGGAGTTTTGCCTAAATTATTGCAATTGAATATAAAAAAAATATTAAAATATTAATATTTTTAAGTTATTTATTAATAAAACACAAAAAACCCTAACCTAATGCTTAAGTGTTTATTTAGATTACTCAGAGCATACGTTACAAAGAGAGCACAACAGGCGTACAGTAGGTAATGCAAAACTTGTCAAAAAGCAACGAGAAAGAAAGGCGGCAATCATTTTCGTTGAATAAATTAAATAAAAAAATTTCAGCAAATTAAAGATGTTTTAATGGAAATATAAAACTATAACAATATATTAATTTTACTGGCTTCTATTATGCAAGGAAATAAAACGCAGTAAAAAAAAGAGCCGCCAAAATTCAATTGGTTGTCGATAAGTGTTGTGCGTGTCTATACCTGGGCCTTGCGCTCACTTGGCTGGGCTTGGGTTATTAAAAAATGTATGGCATGTTATAATAAAAAATGTATGCATTTTATTAACATTCTTCGTCCCTTTTGTAGATTTTATTAAATAAAAACAAAAATCATGTTAATAAAATCTAAAATACGCAGTTTGTTTTGTTATTTTCTTCGGAGTGAATTTTCATGAAAGTGTTCTCAGAGTAAACAGAAATCTCTGAGAACGGTGCTTGACAAACGCCAAGAAAATCAGCAAACCAAGCCATTATTTTATTATTTCCAGCAAAATGTTCATTTTAATAAAAAAAACAACATTTATTTAAATAAATGTGAGTCTAATTCCTTTTTTATTATGCAAAATCACCGGAAAAGTAGTGTTAAAACAAATAATTTGTATGTATGTCTAACACCTACTCGTGAGGCCAAAAAATTCGCGCTTTTTTCTTCTTTAGAAGCTGTCAAGCTTGCTTTTGCTGCTTGGCTCCACACACCACACAATTAATGAGATTTAACGGAAATTATTTAAAAAACATATTTTTATGAACTTTTTTTGGTATACCAACAAAAGGAGATAACGAAAAAGAAATAAATAAATTGTGAAACTGTACCCCGAGCACACCACACAACACTTTTCTGTATTAATAATATTATTAATAATTCAAAAAGTTAAATAAAATTGTTTGTAGTAGACAAGCTTGTGTTTTCTTTGTCAAAAAAAAAAATTCAAATTGAAAGACACTCACGTTTTGTTTCACAATTTGTACAATAATTTACAAAATCTTTGTACTGCTGTTTTAAACAATTATATTATTTAAAAAATTGTTTAATTTTTATATTACAATTTTCTTGTATGCACACACTTTTTGTTTTACACAATTTTGCTAAGCAATAAATGTTGTCGCTTTGTAGAACTGTTTCCTTGAGATCCTTAACTTCAACTGTACTGTAGAGTAAATTGTTCAACGTTTAGGTGCGAGTCATGCAAACTGAACAACTTCAGTAGAGTGGATGGATAGATGGTTGGCTGGCTGGCCTGGTTGGTTGATTTTCTGTTCGTAGTACACACACAATGTGTGATTTTGCTGCTCTGTGTATTATATTGGTTGGTTGGTTGGCTGGCTGGCTCATGTTGCCCATATACATACAGGGGCCAGGCAGGCAGGCAGTCAGCCAGCCAGCCACTAAATACAACAGCAGCAACCAAACCAAGCCGAAAAAAACATACAATGGTGGTTAAAGCAAAGCAAAGTAATGGATAATGGATGGATGGTTGACGAAAGAAGAAGAAACCCCATATACACACGCTTTGGTTGCTACAGTATATAGAGTAGCGAGTAGAGGAGTTAAGCATACACAGCGGCAGTCAGTCAGAGCAGTACAGGCAGGCAGGCAGATAGACATTCAGAGGTTAGCCCATGATGTTTGTGTGAACCAAAAGCAAGCAATCGTTGTCGTTTTACTTATAAGCATGAAAGAAATAAAAACAACAAGGCTGCCAGCCAGCGAGCCATTCTCCATTCAACGACGAGTTTCACATCAGCTTTTTTTGTTTGATAAAAAAAAAAACGAAATAATGTGTGCTGTGTGTATTTCTTAAGCAGTAATTTTAGTTCGCATGCTATGAAATTTGCTGTTCGTTCGTCGTCGTCACCACCAACCATAAAAAAAAAACGAACGAACGTCAACGGTCTCTGTTAACGTGGACAGCTCAGCTGGCGGATACATAAACGTCGTTGCCTACTGTACTACATTGAAGCAAAACACACACACAGCCCAAATGGGAATATGCTTTGCTTTTTCTGAAGCGGGGCCTGCTGCTGCTGGCTGACAAATGTTTTCGTTTGTTTCCTCTTAATTTCTTTAAGCACGTACACCATTTTTGTTATCACATAAAACTCTTAGTAACCCATGTAGGTACACATACCAAACCAAACGAACGAACGGTAATAAGAGAGTTCTCACAATTTCTCCCCAAATTGATGTTTTCTCTTATGAAAATCCGTTTTATTTATGGGAGAGTGGGTCATGTTTTGTTGAGACTGTAACTTGACAAAATATTAAGAGTAAATAAGATAATGAAGGAGTGTGGATCATACACATTGGAGAAAGAAAGTGTCAAATCAAGGGAAAATAGCGCAATTTCTTTTGACAACTTTCGTTTTGATTAACATTAAATAACAATTTGTGTGATAGAAAATTAGATAAATTGAGTATTAAAAAAAGTATGTATGAAGTTTTATTAGAAGTCTCCCATGGTAAAAATTTAGTTACGGATTTTACCTATTGCAAAATAAACAATCATACAATTAACACAATAAAAAACGCCTAATTCTATTTTCTGTAGGGGAAAAGATAAGATTGATCTCGGATCAACAATATCGATTTGGAACGTTCATATAACTCTAAAATCGTTTGCATATTATGCATGCAAATGCATTTTTGTCTGATGAACGGATCTTATCATATGAAACGGAAATGTTTGAAAAGAAAATCCTACTCCCGCTCATAATGAAAAAGGCTAGCAATTTCTTGTAACTAAATTCTATTAGTGTTCCTTAAACAATTTAACTATAAATATAAATCATCAAAATATGAAAAGACAAGATATAGTGTGGCAGGAGGTCATGGATCAATAGGGATACAAATGTATTTTAAATGAGGAAACCGAAAATCTTTTGCGTATTATGCAAAAGTATTTTGGAGTTTTTGTTTCATATAATTGACTACACCTGAAACGACGGAGTCTCCATGAGAAAAATTGTCAAATGCGTAAAAAGGCGCAAAAATTGCAACGAATTTGTATTAAATGAAAAGAAGTATTCATTTAAACAATTTAACAAAAATATAACTCATTTTAGATAAATGCAATATTAGACAAAATACAAAAAAATGGATTTTTATTTGCATTTAAAAAATTAACATGTTAGAAAGAACGGCTTTCAGTAATATTTTCTGGAGAGTACAAGACGGACAAGCTTACGAATACAGCTTTGGAGTTAATTTGTTAGAAATTCAAACGCCCAGCTTTCATAAGCAAATCTTATGACAAATTATTGGCATTCTTTGTGCATGGGTTATAACAAACATCTAATAATTCCAATTTGATTGACAACACTGATTGAAACTTCAAGTCAGAGCAAAAAAGTGCTGACTCTCTCAGTGGAATGACAATGTATCAAATAGAGAAAAAAGGCGCAATCATCAAAGGCATTTATAATTGGATTATTAATCACAATTATAGAAGAATTAACATTTTTCAAAAGATAAAATACAGCTGAAAAAAATCTCTACAAAATATTTTAGATATGGACAAGTAAAAAATATAAAGATTCATATATTATTATAGATCCGTGCTGTAATATTTTCTGTAAGAAAGTGAATAGTGGAGAGTATGATTTTGGCTGAAGGCGAAGTTGTCTTAGAAAGATGGTGAAAGGAAGAATTTGGCTTTAAGTTCCACACAATGCAAAAAAGTATAATTTGATTATTGGTGGGTGTTTGTCGCTTCCATTTAATCTGTATTTTACAAATAGGTATTTATGAAACAAGAGTTTTCCATAAAATGACGCCTCAGAGAGGGGAGAGAGAAAAAGAAACTGTCAAATCACAAAAAGCACAATCTTTACTTACTAATTCTTGTCGTTACTGGTTAATGAATCTAAATAAAATTCCATGGTAAAATTCATAAAACAATATTTAAAAAAGACTATACAATAACTATAATCATTCCAGTACAGTTGGGCAAAATGTCACAATTGTTGATTTTTGAAAAACATTTTGTCACAAATTGTAAACAAAAGTGCCATAGCCGCAGAAGAAAGCCGCCCGTTCGCCACACATCAAAATATGTTTTGTGATCCCGAAAAAATATGGTTTGGAATGATTTTTTTTAATAGATATTTTGAAGGAAGGATGGGGAAAGTCTATATCATCGGTTACATTCCCTTACCAGTAGGGTCAGAGTAATACAAAAACTATAAGTTTCCCAACTTGACTAGGTACGCAAAAAATTATATTTTTGTCACTACATTATTAATTCACAGTTTTTATGTATTTGCAGATAAAAAAAAAAAAACAAATCAGTATGTCAAGTAGAAACCTTTAATCCACAACTGCAATAGCATAGATTTTGGAATTTTAGTTTGACATTAATGACTAGATATATCAGAATTTAAATCATGTTAATAGGTGCGGAAATTATATTTTATAAAACTACCAGCCGAACTTGTAACTCCCCACCATTTAGGAGGAATTTGCAAATTTTTAAATAATTCCTTTGAGAAATGCCTCTAAAATATCGGGTATGGTACAGTTGTATGAGGGCTACACGACAGACGTGTATCCAATTGCGTACCAAATAAGGACCTATTGCAAACTCGAAATACCAATTGAAACAATTTCATTGAAAAATGTAGCTAAATATCGCAACTTACCGATTGTCGGAAGGTACCATTATATACGACGATATACGTATATATACTACCTCAAATTTACGAAAACTTGGAGCAGTTCTATGCAAGGAATATTTCCAACATTCTGGGAACATAAACTGTCACTTTACAGCAAATTCGTGATAAAATTGTGATTAAAACAGCCAAAACTTCTTAAATTTGCCAGTGGCCAGTTATGTGAAGCCTATACCCAAAACGTGGATCCACATGGCCCATTTTCAATGGCGGAGGGTATAAAAAATGAGTGTAGCGAATATTGTGTAATTATTAACTATTTTTTTCTTAGCAGATACTGAGCAGCAAATTTAAGCTTTCAGGACCAATAATTTAAAAAGTCTACCAATGGGACACAACACACGTATGTTTTTTACGCCTAGATCTTTGTCTAGATGTGTGGATGTAGGTTTATCATTCCAAATTAACGATCTGTTCACAAACCCATTGCAACTTCTTGATATTTTTGAACATACAGTCCGTTCCCTCGGGGCAAAACTAAACAATTTTTGGGTCAAGAACCTTATCGGACCCCAATATAGAAATTTGGTGGAAAAATGTCAACTGTTTGGGACAAGTAGCAGACTTATCAAAACGTTGATCTCCTTGAGATCCTCAACATCTACAGTATACTATAGCGCGGGGATCGGCATCGAGCTGTTCGTGAGAAAATGCATGATAAACAAATAACACAGATATAAAATCCAACATTCACCCTGTATGATTTTACAGGAAAGAAGCAAACCGTCGCAGCACAACCAACCAGAAAACCCTTGGAAATTAGCAGATGCTGGCTTGTATTGTGTAGAGGTCTTTTTACGAGTATGTGAGGATTTAGCTTGGTTTGCTTGTGCCTTTTTTACTCCTTAGTGGTATGTGTATGCTAGGTAGCCTCGCCGCCAGCCTGTCAGGCAACACACAGCTAGCTAAGTAGCAATTTTTGTACAAATTTTATGTGCATCAACACCAGCAATGTAAGGAAGAAAACCGACCACATCGACTGCTGTTTGTTTGAAATTGTATATATTGTTGCAGAGAAGGCAAACCAACCTTCAAGAGCCATTCAATGCCGCCATTAACACAGGCAGTTAGTTATACAAGCAAGCCAGCCAGCCAGCAGACACAGCCAACACACTAGGTAGACATGTACGAAAGAGCGCGCCATAATGCGCCGCTGTAGTATAGAGTAGAGAAAAACTCCACACTGCGATATGAGGAGGTTGTTATTTGCTTGAGTTTCTGTTTTCACACAAAAGGTACAGCACCAACCAAGCAAAGTCGCCGTCATGTGCAAGAAGGAACGAAATACCATCATGACAAGCAAAGCAGCACCAACCAAACAAACGAAATTGACATAAACGACGATGATACGAGAAAGAGAATTATTTTTATAGAAAGAGCCAAATGTCCGTTATTAAAGTAAGCAGTGATGCCAACTTTCATGAATTGACTAACGTTAATCAACATTTTTTAATAATTATTAAAACCTTTTTTGTTTATCTGGTCAATTTAGAATATTTCTTGGATATGATGCCAAAATTCAAATGCAACAGTTAATTATAGAATGGTTAGCAGGATATTTTTTTCAAAATCAATCATAAATTCTTTCCTCTTTTTCTTTTTAATTTGCCGTTTCATAGATTTTCTAATCACTTTAAAAAGAATCTATGGCAGATGTACCACCAAAATAATTTCTAATGGTCCCTTAAAATAATACCATTTTATAGCTCTGTTAGTCTTTAAAAAATCCTTAAATATTAAAAAAAAATTCAGCGTTCGGAATAACAACTCAACTTTTTCAGAATTGCTAGTCATTAAAAGCTATATTTTTATAACCTTCACCATAGTATGGAGGGTGTAATATAACATATCGAAATATAAATTTGATAACACCTCGAAATATACATTTGAGACCACTCCGCGAATAATATGTCGTTTTAGCGATTTCCGTCCGTCTGTGGAAATCACTCTAGCTTCCAAACGAAATTAAGTAGGTAGGTTGATAAAATTTTACTCAAATGTATATTTTGTCTGCAGGACTTTTGGTATTGAAAATGGACCATATACGTTTTGGTATTAGCCCCCATATAATGGTACCTCCTTATATCGGTATTTTAATGATTTTAGCGACATTATTAACCGGAATTGTTTCAAATTTGGTATTTGAAGTTCGTAATGGATACTACAGCCTATAACAGAAAAAAATCTTTTCGTACTTAGCTGCTTTTTAACTTGTTATATTTTATATATAAAAAAATACTTTGCCGGAATATGCTTTCACGTCCTTTTTGAAAAGTGTCGAATAAATATAACACCATAAAAATCTTCTATTTTTCATTTTTAAATCTTGGGAAATTGCTTAAAATATATACTTTTTAAAGTAAATTTAATTTAAATGATCGAAGAGGAAGTTTCAATTTTCCTTTGAAAAATCGCCTGCTTTACAACCGAGATTTAAACTACACGTATTACAATGTATCGTAATTTATATGACGTATAACAAAGGATTTAATAATCTAAATAACGCGTTTTATACAAACAGGCTCTGTACTTTGTGGATCTAGTAGGTAGGATTTTTTATATAAAGATAAGCCATAAATGTATACAAACTTTAAAGTTTAATTTTAATTTCTCAGCAATTTTATAAAACAACCTTAAGTCAATGTGTATTTTTTTATTTCAATTATTGATGTTTCAGGATATTCGCTGAAATAATGAATGAAAGCAAAAAATTTCGGAAATTGCTTCAAATTTTTGAATAAGTTTAGATTTGTTCGAATTGGTCACCTTTGGAACGGATTGTGGCCTTCACCTCTAGCAAGCGCTTCGCCGGGAATGGGCCAAAATACCGCAGAGCAACATTCGGAAATAGCATCAAATATTAGACTAAGTTTAGATTTATTCGAATTGGTCAAAAATTCATCTCCATCGTTTTATAATTAATTTATTTTCTTCCCCATTTTCCTGTCATCGCTATCCTGATATATTATGAAATTTCCATTCCAAAATTTGGTTTTGAAATCCATATATTTGTAATTTATAAAGGTATACCTACAAAACCCACGGAATTTCCATTAAATTACATTGGCAACACTGATATTCTTAACCACAAGGAAATAAGAATCATTATAAAGAGAATCAATAATGTACCGTATGTCATACTCTCTCATCCAAGTCAGAGAATTCCAGTGTTATTTATTAAAATTTTTTATGCAAAAACAGAATATTATATTAAAAATTACGAGCCACAAAGTTTTTTAATCGAAAATGGAAAAAAGAAACCAATAGAGATATTAAGATTCCAATACGTTGCTAAATATTTTGCCAAACGTCTTGGTTGTATCATTTCATCATCAAGGAAGTAAAACAAGCACCACGTAAATTACAAAAATGTCAAGAGAATCAAAGAGATAGTTACATACTATCTTCCCCCCTTAACTGAGTGAACGCACTCAACAACAATTTCTCATTGCAGCACCTGCTGACTGACATATGAGAGCACAGCCGTTATTTGTGGAATAGAAACAAAGGAGATGACTATTGTAAAACAGCAGAAATATTTTTAAAGAAAATTATATTAGAGGAGAAAAGGACGCTAGAAAAGTTGGCAAATAAAACAAGAATTTGAAAAAAAAAAACATTGTATAATTTATGAAACAAACACAATCTAGTGGCACAATTAGGAATACAACAAAGCACAATTAGGAATACAACAAAGCAGTTTAAACAAATTATTGCAGCAGCAATAGACACACAAATATTTCCCGCCAAACAGCGATATGCATTATTTGAGGCCTTTGAAAAACAACTTCAAATTTTCCATGATTTCCATTTAATATTGCTGGAGTTTCCCCATCCAGTATTGCATTCTTTCTTTGTTTTGCACAATTTTGCTGTCGTTTGTTTGGAAAGTACAGCTGATGTTGGATAATATTTCAAATAGAAGTTTTCCTTCAGAGAAGGGTTGTTAAAAGAATTTATGGAACACAACAAAATGAATAAATGTTGTTTGAAGGAGAGGACAGAACAAAAATAATTCGATTGTTTGTTAGCATTACAAAGAGGATGACGATTATTTTTTAAGTCTGCTTTTGAGCCATATTTGGCGGTGGCTGTTCTTGGAGTTCAATGTCACCGGTATCATTCACACACACGATTTCAAGGGAATTTGAATTGAATCTACCGTTAAATTATGAAATGCAACAAACTTTACAAATATATGGATTTCAAAACCAAATTTTGGAATGGAAATTTCATAATATATCAGGATAGTGATGACAGGAAAATAGGGAAGCAAATAAATTAATTGTAAAACATTGGGCAAAATACTCGCAACGATGCTTTGGCAAAATTTCGATGGAGATGAATTTGTGTTATGCATCAATCAAACTTCCGGGACATTTTGAGTTCTTTTTATCGAAATGTTCACTTTAATCATATTGAGAAATGTGTGGAATGCATTGAACATGCGACCTCTGTCAAGGCTCTTTGAGAAAAACAGTTTCTTTTGAATGACCTCCAAATGAGTAGAGGATTTGTTTTTGCCAGCTTTTTACGTATAGAAGAGGAGCTTCAAGGCGTTCTTTTTTTACAGAGAAAACTGGGAAAGATGTCATAACAGATTATCTTTACAGCCATAAGTTATACAGGGTGAGATGAAAAAGGAAAACTGCAACATCAGGAGAAATGATCCGAAATGAAAAGAAGCGATTTGATCGAAACCCGCGTCGCAGTGGCCAAATAATGGCTCGTGAGCTGAACATATAGCAATATTCCATTCGTCAAATATTGAAAAATGAGCTCAGGGTAAAGCTATTGAAATTCCAAAAAGTGCAAGAACTTACACCGCAACAGAAAGAAAAGTTGACTCCAAAGAGGTAAAGAATTGCTTCGCTTGGCCGAAAGTGGTGAACTGCCGAATTTGGGTTTCGCCGTTGAGAAAACATTCATTATCCAGCAGTTTGTAAACAAACAAAATGATCGTTTTAACTTGCCAAAGAGGTCAACTGAAAATGTGCACCTTTCGTTTGGCCACCAGAACTCAAGCGCCGGCCATGGTGATGGTGTGGCGGACCGCCATAACAGCCGATGGTGGCTCTTCACTCGTATTAGTCGACCGAGGCATCAGAATAAATGCCGAATATTATCGCGAAAATATTCTGGAGGGTTATTAAAGCCTTGGGCGCGCAAACATTTTGACAGCAGACCTTGGACATTCTAACAGGACTCAGAACCATCGCACTTAGCACGCGCCACCAAAGAATGGTTACAAAATGAGGTTCCTCGCTTCATTTCCAGCGCACAATGGCCACCAACATCTCCGGATACTAATCCGTTGGACTATTGTGTCTGGAGTATTTTGGAAAGCAAGGTTGGCACTAAAAAATGCCAAAGTGTCGATCACCTCTAGCAAGCGCTTCGCCGGGAATGGGCCAAAATACCGCAGAGCAACATTCGGAAAAAGCATCAAATATTAGAATAAGTTTAGATTTGTTTGAATTGGTCAACTATGGCCTTCGAAAGGCCAATGGTCTGACGGTTTCGTTCCAAAGGTGACCAATTCGAACAAATCTAAACTTATTCAAAAATTTGAAGCAATTTCCGAAATTTTTTGCTTTCATGCAATAAAATTAAAAAAAAAATGGAAAAATTATGGCGTTTGACTTTGTTGCAGTTTTTTTTACCTCCCCTGTATTTCGCTGTATAATTAACAAATGAAGATCCGCGAGAGGTAGGTGTCCTCTGTGAGAGATGACTTTTCCTTCTGGCGTTTTTTTTTCTATATAGAAAAGAATCTCAAAAGCTCGGTGGTCAATTCTGAACTTTTCTAGGAGAAGATGTCCTCTTTAAACCCGAGAATAATATAGAAAATGTCTTAGAAAAACGTAAGAAGGGGGAAGAAATGAAATGTATCTATATCTCACCAAAAAGGCGTTTATTTCCCAGTTATATTTGAGTTCCACCCTTTGCATAAGGCAAAATATAATAAAGAAAATCTCTTTTCGAATTAAAATTTGTTTAAATATTTATTTATTTTTTCTCATTTGCATTAAAAATAGGGGTTTTTTTTCACGTTTTGTACATAAGGAGATGCGCGCTATTATAAACCATGGTAGTTCTTCATTTTTGGGCAATTAAAAGCTTTTTGGAAATCGCGATCGAGCCCGAAGAAGACAATCAATCAAGGTTTAAAATCTTTTGCATTTTCACCAATACAGTTGAGTTTTATGCAGCTGGCGGCAGTGGCTGGTGGGGGGCGGGAGGATTATCTTCTAATATATATCTTTTTTTTTTTTTGTAACAAATAACTTCCACTCTTGATGGGGTGGCATTATATATTTTTTGTTTTTTTTTTCTTCTATAGTTTGGGACTTAAAAATTATTAGAATTTAACTTAGAAATTTAATCACTTTCATCATCATCATCCTCATCTTCGGATTCGGCTTTTTTGCTCTTTTTCGCTGGCTTTTTGCCGGCTTTGCCGCGCTTCTTGGCCGAACCACCACCATTCGCCGTACTGCCACCATTTGCTTCAAAATCTTTGACAGCTTCCTCGTAGTTTTCTTTGGCCTGGGCTGCCTTAGCTTCCCATTCCTGTTTTGGAAAAAAAAAGACAATGAAGACAAGTTAACATCGTTGTTTTGGGGACCAATCTTGAAGAGGCAACTTACCGATTTGTCTTTCATGGCACGCCATAATTCACCACCCTTTTTGGCAATTTCAGTTACTTTAATGCCGGGATTTTCTTTTTTGATTTGTTCACGGGCCGAGCTCAACCAGAGCATGTAGGCGGATAGAGGACGCTTTGGTTTCTCGCTCATTTTGTTTTGTGTGTGTTTGGAAAGTTGTTGTTATGGGGGGGAAAAGTGGTAGTGATGGGAGGAAGGTGTGTTGTTTTATGTTTTGGATACCCAAGTGATATTTGGCTTTGAAATTAGCTGGAAAAAGAATGGAAGAAAGGATGATGATGGTTAGAGGATGGATGTGGATGATTGGTTATGATATTGATGATGAATGATAATGTTTATGGTTTTGGGGATAGATTTTACAATTTCGGGAATGTGTGGCAAGTGTAGAGGCTGGCTTTCCAATATTCACAAGGCAATTTTAATTTTCAACTCACTTTTTCAAAGTTGTTTTGTATTTTGTTCCACACAAACTTTCAAACAATTCCAAAGCAGCAGCAGTAGTCAGTCAGTCAAGCACTGATTTTTTTTTTTGTTAACAATTCCAAATTTGTTTAAATTTTGCTAGGCAAAATATTTAATTTTTCAAATTTTCTATTAGAACTGTCTCCTTGAGATCCTCAACTTCAACTGTGTGATAGAGTAATTGGCCGAGGGTTTAGCTGTGACATTGCCCAAGCAGAAAATCCATGTAGTAGGTATAGAAGGAAGAAAGAACTGGGTGTACAACAAACAACACAGTGACAAATGTATGCAAACAATTAGTTGCCTCATGTAGCATATAAAGGAAGGAGGTCTAGGTAAAAGAAACTCCAGGCATATTCCACCACTCACTGCGTAGTGGTGGTGGTGCAAAAGGAATATAGCATACAATGTATATTGTCAGGCATTTCACAGGAAACAAGCAAACCATCGCACAGCACAGCCAACGAAAAAACCCTTGAAAAACAGCAGATGCTGGCTTGTGTTATAAAGGCATCATAGGTATGGTATGTAAGGAGGATTTGGCTGGGTTTTGCTTGTGCCTTTATTACGCGGTATACGAGGTGGGATCAAAAAATGGTCGTAATTTCCAAATTTCTGTTTTGTTGATACGCATGTCTGTAACATCGTATGATGGCTGTTTTCTTTTATTCACCAAGCCTCGTATGTAGTACTATGCTAGCCAACATATAGCTAAGTAGCAATTTTGTGTGCCAGCAATGCAAGGAAAGAGACCGCCGACCACATCGACTGCTGTTTGTTTGAAATATTATATATTGTTGTGGAGAAGAACCCAACCAACCTTCAAGAGCCATTTAATGCCGCCATTAACACAGGCAGTTAGTTATACAAGCAAGCCAGCCAGCCAGCAGACACAGCCAACACACTAGGTAGACATATACGAAATACGAAAGAGCGCGCCATAATGCGCCGCTGTAGTATAGAGTAGAGAAAAACTCCACACTGCGATATGAGGAGGTTGTTATTTGCTTGAGTTTCTGTTTTCACACAAAAGGTACAGCACCAACCAAGCAAAGTCGCCGTCATGTAAAAGAAGGAACGAAATACCATGGCAAGCAAAACCAACGAATTTGACATAACAACAGCGGTGCTCAAGAAGAAATATCTCTTTTCAGTCAAATTTCTCTTTGCTTATTTAAATCAAGAACAAAACAGTGTTAAGTCATTATTTATACAAATATTTTTTATCCATTTGCTTTATAAATTATTTTGGCAAACATTCGTGTTTAAGAACAATTAAATAGAACCGTAAAATATAAAGAAAAACAGAATTTTAATTTTCTCTTAAATTATCTCTTTTTTCTCTTCATGTTCTAGAACACGGTTTTGAGCACCGCTGCATAACAACGAACTAGACTAGAAAAGAGAGTTAATTTTTATACAAAGAGCGCCAAGAGGCCGTTATCAGAAGGGAACAGTGATGCCAACTTTCATGAATTGACTAACGTTAATCAGCATTTTATAATTATTAGAATCTTTTATTTGGTTAATTTAATTCAACAAGGAATTTTCGAATTTATAATCAATCAATCAATGGAGAACTAAATCACGCCAATTATGATTATAGTTATAATTTAAAGTCCAAAGGGAGTAATATATGATAGGAATATATCCTCCTCTGAATTGATTTCTACTAAATTTGCAGGTGCATTTGTAACATTTGGTGCACAATTAACTTGAATTCAGATAAAGGTATATATGCTACCTATATTCAAATCTGAACCGATCTGTATTTGATATATTTCCCCGAATATCGTTGTTACGGAGTGTATATTACGGCTGTGGAGAACAAATATAACAAATCGAATGAACAACATATATGGGAGCTATAGCTATATCTGAACCGATTTTCTTAGAATTTTACACATATGTTTCTAGGTTCAATTTGGTCGTAAGTGCCATATTCCATCACATTTGGGCAAATATTACACGTTTGATGCACAATAAAAGGCAAATCGGAAGAAGATATATATGCTAGCTATATTCAAATCTGAACCGATCTCGATAAAATTTGGCAAAAGTATTTCTGAGCTGTATTTGATATATACGGCTGCAGAGGACAAATATAACAAATCGAATAAACAATATATATGGGAGCTATTGCTATATATCTAAACCGATTTCGATCAAATTTTGTATACTTATTTTCAGGCCTAATTTGGTCGTATGTGTAAACTTCCATTCTATTTGGGCAAATATTACACGTTTGATGCACAATAAAAGGCAAATCGGAAGAAGATATATATGGGAGGTGGTATACATATATTTTTACAGATTATCTCCAATTTCCATAGGGTTCGTAATTGGGTGAAACAAATGTCTTGTGCAAAATTTCATTTGGATCGGGCACTAAATGCGGCCTGTACTTTGTTTACAAAAATACATGGACGGCCATGCATAAATCAACTCAGGAAGTGATTCTATTAAGATCATCAAAAGGAACTATGGGTCTATCTTGTTTCCTTTTGCCTATCAAACAAACTCACAAGGACATAATACCTTGTGGTATAAAGAACAATGACGAAAAAAGTATCAAGAATTTCACAAAATTGAATGCTTTTCCACTGTAAAGTTAGTTTTTAAAATAGTTACGGTTGAAGGTATAACAAATAACATATGTTGTCTTTAGATTTTCTAGTAGTCATTTGAAAAAAAAATTTTGGAGGCAACCAAAATATCTGGTAATCCTTAAAATATCCTTAGATATTTAAAATATCATTTTAAGTTATGGGTTAAAGAAAAATTACCATTTTTAGAATAGAATTGCAAGTTATTAGATTTTTTGGCCACTTTATACTTCACACTATATCGATGCTATAAAAATTTGATATAAAAATATGATGAAGAAACATTAGGAAAAAATCCATTTCATTTATGTTTTACACATCATCTCGATTTACTTGGCCGATTTATAAGGGTATACCTACAAAACTCACGGAATATCCATTAAAAGACATTGACAACACTGATACTCTAATAAAACCAAACTAAGAGAATCAACAATTGCACCATGTCGTACTCTCTCTAACTGAAGTTAGTAATAGAAGTCAAGTATTTATTATTATTTGTAATGAAAAACAGAAGAATAACTTGCAAAAAAATATAATCCAAAAAAAAAAAAAAAAAAAATTATGAACTACAAAATAATACAAATATTGTTATTTAGAAGAAAATGGCTGCAATTTCATTGAAAAGAAGCAAAATAATAATAATAATCTCTTTCTCTTAAATGTCAAAGTCCTCTCCCTTGTTATACTTGTCATGACCAATGCAATTGGTAATAATAACAATAAAACACAATTGAAGGGGACAATTAAAAATTATATAGTACCAATAGGAGGGTAAATGAAAAAGAAACAAATGATTACTAAAAATGTAAATTTTAAATTCCTTAAAACTACAAAATAACATTTAGCCAAAGGTATATTTTTTCATCAAGGAAAGGAGCAAGCGCCTTAGAGAAATTTCAAGAGAATCAACAAAACATGTTTGGTTATTTTTAAGAGATAGTTACACATTATCTCCGCTTAACTGTGCTCTTGTTCAACAACTTCTCATTGCATTGGCCCCTGGCATATGAGTAAAGCCGTTATTTGTGCAACAGAAAATAGGCACGACATTTTCAAAGGAAAGAAAATCTGATTTATTAGAAAGAAAGAAAGAAGAAAACGACATTGGAGAAACATTAGGAAAGATGGAAAGAATTTGAAAAACAAAGTAAAATCTAAACAAAAACAAACAACTTCATGTCGCCATAAATCATGTGTGCTCTACAATTAGAAATGCAACAAAGCCGTGTTTACATGACACTGCTTGCTGCAGCAAAATCAAAAAATTTCCCGCCAAAATGATATAAATTTCTTACGAAGGTCCGGGAATTCTTTTCGGTGTGGAAAACATTAGCACAGCATATGCCGAGGTACCGAAGTTTTCATTGTGATTTCCATTTAATATTACCGGAGTTTCCTACCTAGAGCATTGGATCTTTTGTTTGTTTTGCGCAATTTTGCGTTCGTTTGTTTGGAAAGAAGGTACAGCTGATATGTTGGATGTTTTGAAATGAAAATGAAAATGGATTTCCCTTTAGAGAAGGGTTGTTGAATGAATTTGTGGATCACAACAAAATGAATAAATGTTGTTTGAAAGAGAGTACGGAGAAAACAAAGAAACAATTTGATTGCGTGGAAGCGTTACAAAAGGGACGTTATTTTTTCTGGCAATAGTTGGCGGCGGCTGTTGGTACCATGGAATGAAATTCAATGTCAAAGTAAGATGGAGAAAAAAAAAAAAAACAATCCTTAGATTATGAAATACAAACGGAGTATACCACGAAATGCAATTGAAATTAGGATGGATAAATTGAGAAGGAGAAAAAAGAAAATAACCGTTAAATTATGAAATGCAGCAAACAGGGGTTTACTACAGAATAAAACTTAAAAAAAAGAATACAATTTTTCCAAATATCAGGATGGCGAACTGATACATAATTTTAAATGGGAGAAGAAGAGGACTTACCTGGGTTAAATTTGTCTAGCAAAAAAGTTGATATCATTTTATAGCACACAACACATTTTTCACTTCATTATTTGAATAAACTCAACTTTAATATATTTTTTATGAAAATATGGAAAATTTTTTTCCAAAAAGGCATTATATGTGGGGATTGGAGTGTGCTGTGAAAAGTGTAATAATGAGAGGTGTGGGATATGTGTGGATGAGGAACTGATGAAAAATATGCGGATGAGGGGCTGATTAAAATGTAGTGTTGTAAGGCTGAGAGGAAGGAATGAGCATGAGTTCGACTTCTGTCGATAGAAAAGCTTCACAAGAGGTCTTCCATACATAGAAGCAGGCTTTTCATCCACTAAAGAGGACTTCAAGAGGAATTCTTTCCATCATAACACAACCCAAAAATTTGCTTAAAAAAACATACACGAGGTTTTCTTTCCATTGCAAAAATTCAATCCTTTTTAATAATCTATAGAAGGCCGGTCATTAAAGTCTTCTATCTATAGACCTTTAAGATCTTTTCTGTCCCTATGAGACCTTTAAGAGGTCTTCGATCTATGTAAGACCTTTAAGAGGTTTTCGATCTTAAAGCGAGCTTTCGTTTCGTAAAAGTTTTAAAGAAAGAAGACGACTTTGTTCCAAATTGTCTTTTTCCTTCGTTGTCGCTTAAGAGGTCTTCTACGTTAAAGAACCTTGTGTAAGTTTCTTTCTAAAGAAAATTCAACAACTTTTCATGATTCGATGGGCGTCCTATATGAGATTTGTAAATGGTTTCTATGTGTAGAAGTACATCTGGAGGCACCTGGAAGTTGTCGTTAGGAGGCACCTTTGAATGGCATCGTATGCACAACAAAGGAGACTATTCAATGGACCTTCAATGAGTCTCCTACGCACAGGAGCCTTTGAAACTGATTATATATGTGGAAGATCAATAAAAAATTTAAAAAAAAATTAAAAAAAAAAATAATGTTGGATTCAAACTTCTTATATCCACCACCATTCGGAAAGAATTTTTCAAAAAAAAAAAAAAAAAAAAAAAAAAAAAAAAAATTACGAACTTCAAATACCAAATTTGAAACATTTCCGGTGAATAATGTCGCTAAAATCATCAAAATACCGAATATCGGGAGGAACTGTTATGTAAGGGCTATACGAAGACGTGGACCAGCATGGACAATTTTCTGTTATAGACTGTAGCATCCATTAAGAACCTCAAATACAAAATTGAAAACATTTCCGGTAAAGGGAGGTAGCATTATATGGGGGCTATACCAAAACGTGGACCTAAATCAACCATTTTCAATACCAAAAGTCCTGCAGAGATAATCAACATTTGAGTAGAATTTTATCAACCTACTTCATTTTGTTCGGAAGCTAGAGTGATTTCCACAGACGGACGGACATCGCTAAATCGACATAGAATTTTATGATGATCAAGAATATATTTTCCTTTTGGGGTCTTAAATGTATATTTAGAGGTGTTACAAACGGAATGACAAACTCCATACTATGGTGGAGGGTATAAAAACAAAAAAAAAAAAAAAAAGTGTCTTCTATTCAGAAAACTTTGAAACCCAGACGTTTTCTTGTATGAAACCCTTGGAGGACGTCCCGCTCATTTTTGGCAAATATAAAAAAGTTGAAAAGTGCCACTTTCATATGGCTTTTGTGGGTACCTTCAATAAGCTCAAACAATAAGAGATTCTTCAAAAATCTTCTAAATCTTCTCCAAGAGACCTTCTTCGGAAGGAATTCTCGATACATTTTCTCGGTGGTAAGTCTGGGATATAAATACGAATGATTTTGAATGACTTTTTATTCAATTAATTACCTATCCAAAATCCTTAGCCAATCTCTTAAATATGAATTTTTTGCACTCTCTTTTTCAAAGCTAAATATAAACGTCAAGGTATCATTTTTGTATGCCATGGCGCGGCTTGCTCTGAAAAAAGAGATAAATTTTTAATGTTCGCTTACAACAATGTAAGCCTTACATTTTTCACATTTTACTGTGCCCTGTGCTGTACGATAGCCCCGAAGGCACATAGCAAAGCAAGCAAACCAACAATTAAGAGGCATTCAATGCCGCCATTAACCCGAGCCACAGCCAGCCAACACTTGGTAGACAGACATACAACAATTAAAAGAGCACGCTGGCTGACTGGCATATAATGCGCCGGCAGTAGTATAGAGAGAGAACAGAAAAACGGAATATGAGGAGTTTATTTGTTTGAGTTTCTATTTCACACAAAGTACAGCACCAGCAGACAGACAGGGCAGCCACAGTCATCACTACTCGTCATTAGGAGGAAGGAGCTACAACAAAAGTGCCATGGCAAGCATAAAATTGTACCAGCCAAACGAAATTGGCATGACAAAACGAAAATAACAATAACGGAAGAGAGTTATCTTTTGTCAAAAAGAGCAATGATTTCCCCGTAGTAAAAGGAAACAAGTGATGCCAACTTAGAGTTTACTTGAGGAAATCAACGTGTTTTAACATACCTAACCCCCCTTAGTCACAATTTTAAAGTCTTGTTAGAATCTCCAAGCTCTATCTTCAGCAAAAATATGAAGAGAACTGGATGCTTATTTCGCGTTTTATGGGCGTTTTTCTTTTCAAAAATGTTAATCCTTTGAGGGGGAGGTACCGGAAGGAGTGGACCGATATATCCCATCTTTACGGCAGATATTATATTAGTAGATATAATGGTACGTGTGAAATATAAATAGAACCGGATGCTGATTTTGGATTTTATGATCGTTTTGGTTATTCAAAATTTTGACTCTTTGTGTGGGTGGTAGCAGAAGAAATGGTCCGATCTTTACCATATTTATAACAAATCTTGTTTTATTGGAAATATTGAGATGTGCCAAATCTGAATGGAATCGGATGTTAATTTCTGAGCTTCGTTTATATTCAAAATTTTGACCCTTTGTGTGGGGGGGGGGGGGGGTACCAGAAGAGGTGGGCCGATATATTTCATATTCACAGAAGACCTTGGGATAACAAGAATATTGTGATGTGTGTAATGTGAAGACAATCGGACACTTACATCACATTTTATAAGTGTTATTCAACATTTTGGCCCTTTGTGGGGGAGGTTCTCAAAGGAGTGGACCGACATTGTCCATTTTCGCACCTGGCCTAGCACTAACGCAAATATTGGGATTTCCAAATTTGGAGCAAAATCGTCGGATTATTTCTTAAATAATTTTCTTAAAAAATGTTGACATTTTGAGGGGAAGTACTCGGAGTGGACCAATATTTCCATCTCCGAACTCGATCTAAGCTTGATAATATTACGATGTACCAGTCAGCCTGGCAGACGGACATCGCTAGATCGATTCCAAATGTCCTGAAACGTACTTGCTCCGTTATTTCGATGAGGCACGTTTTTGGCCGTATCAAATAATATATACCTCTACCTATATAGCCATATGGCTGAGGGTATAATAATCAAGGGTTAATATATTTTTAGTGCGTTTTTTTTTAAACATGACATTGGCCACACTGTTTCTTTGACAAATACAGACACTGGTTGTTTATGAATCAAGTTTTTCGAGGAAGAAGTACTGAATGAAATGAATGAAAATATTCATTTTTTTTTTTTCCATTTCCATTTCTTTGTGGAAAAACAAACTCATGAGGAAAGAAAAACAAACAAAAAAATCTCAAGACATATATTTTTCCCCATTAATCGAATTGTATTCTTTTGAAGAGAATTTTAAGAGATTTCCTCCCACAACGGCGCATACTCTCCCATTTTTAAATTGCATTTGTCAAAGAAGCAAATCATGCAAATCCGGGCAAACCACAGCAAAACTCTGCATTGTTAAGGAAATGATGTAGTTCAAATTGGCAGAAACCAAAACTGGAGACACGGCAAGTGGCAAAAGAATTCTAAAAGCGAAGCAAAATCGAAACAAGACACAACATATAAAGCAGACACACTTCCATTCTATTAAAGCAAGATTTTTCCCGCCAAAAATTTTCAATAAGGCCTGTGAATCTTTGCTCTGGGTTTGGAATACATGGGTAATTGATGTTTTTCGTTAAAAGTCTTTTACTGTTTGGAATTTTCTACCTATTTTTGCGGGGCTTATTTAGTTTATTTTGCACATTTTCTTGCGTTTTGTTGGGAGTGCAGCAGCAGTAGTAGGTAGTAGTACCTACTACTTTATAATGAAAATTTCCCTTATAAGCTTGCTTGATAGGATAGTGCATGGATTTACATGTGTAAAGGGTTGTTTACAAGAATTTGTGGATCACAACAAGACAGATAAATGTTACGTGAAAAGAAGAATGTAACAAAAACACAATATAGTGGCAGTTATTCGAATGAAGAATCTAAAAAAACGGGCAAAATAGACGCTAAGTTTTGGTTGGAAAGTCTTAAAGTAGATCTAGATTCATGCAATATCTTTTATAACGGGTCAGTTAATACTCATATTTTATAAATTCAATATATTTTTGAAAATTTTGTTGCGTATTGTTTTTCCAATTCCATGTCCTCTGGACTCCACTGTGATGTGCTAAGTATTTTTGTTTAAATTCGATTGGCTAATCGCCCAAGTAAATATTGAAATTTTAAATAGAAACGAAAGAAAGTAGAATCAAAGGTATTGAAGATCTAACGGTGTAATTAAGGATTTAAAATTCGATACCCCTAATGATTTTCTATTTCACTTTCACTCAAGAAGCTGGTATATACATCAAAATATTTTGTTGCAATTTTACGAAAAAAATTAAATATATTTAAAAAATAGTACGAAAAAAAAATTGAAGTGTATTGAAAAAATCCCCAAAATGCAGTATTTTCATTTGTGTATTGACGACAATTAAAAACTCCCAACCCTGTGTTTTTTATTTTACATTGGAGCACGCACACACACACCAACACTCACTCAAACGGTATTCACTGTGCATCGGTCGCTCTCTTTACAAAACATCACTCTTTTGTTTAAAAAAAAGCAAGATATGCTCTTAAAAAGCAATAAGAACAGACAACAAATCAACCAAGGGGAACAAAAATGGCGCCAAAAATTCTAAAAGGAAACCCTATTCAAGAGAAACCATGCCAAGCAATATGCTCTTTGAAACGATTTAATTGGGAGAGACATAAGACCGTTGAAAGTAGCAAACTGCTTTTTAGCTAATTGGGAAACATGAACAAAAAGCCGGCCTTTTCTTTTCCACATAAATTTCTAGTTCAAATAAATAAAAAAGGAAGTTTAATCAACAATTTTTCTTTGTATATTACAAGAAAAAATCACGTATGTATTGCAAAAAATGTATATTTCTTTATTAATAAACCGGTTAGGTTAAAACGACGAAAATCAATATGGCTGGCTGGCTGATACTTCAGCCAGTCACAATGCGAACAATAAATAATGGGGGTAAATGACATTTCGTGCAAAAAAAAAGAAAAAACGAAAGATTAGGCCACGGAATTATTTATTAAAATAACGAATATTTCTTCCAAATACTAATAATTCTTGTTGTCTAATTTCCCATTTAATTCCCAATTGGAACAGTCGTCGCTGTTTTGCGGCGTCTTGTCTTTCTAATTTCAATTTCTTGTGCTATACGCGAAGGAACGCGTGCATAAAACACCGAGACAACCGCCGATCGACCTCCAATGATTTGCATTTTTCTTACCTGATTTTAACACAGCAACGTTGCCTGAATTATTTCAAAAGTCAAAATACTTTGTCCTTTACACACTTTTAAATCCTTTCTACACAAAAAACACAATTAGTTTCTTTATTGCGAAACCGAAAAAACACCAAACAAATCGAATCACCTTCAAAGTATTCTGCAGACTCTGACTGTACCTCTATGAAATATTTGCACCAAGCCAAGCAGCTACACTTGTTGTATGTTGCCACCTGTTCGAAAAAGTGTGCAAACGATAATCGATAATTATCTGGCAATGATGGGAGTAATCGTCGCAGCAGGGTTGTATTTATTTTTGATGTTTAATGGTTTGGGGGGTGGAAAGTCAAGTGTGCCCGACTTCTGCCAATTTTATGTATGTATTCATTGTTTTGAAAAATTAAAAAAACAAAATATTCTTAAAATTAATGACTGGAAGACACATAAATAGCGGGCTGCGCATTAGAATTTTTTCTGGAAATGCTTTTGTACGCTTGTAAACAATGTAACGAGCTGTCACGGGAATAATTTTAACAGCTGTCGGATGAAGGCCTTACAAATGACACCAGTCTGAAGTTGGTTGGATTTTTTTTTAACTCACCCTGTAGATTATTATCTATCGCTGTCCCAGAATACCAATCACTACTGAAGCACATAAGTAATACATCGAATCTTAGATGAGGTATTATGGCACTATGTTTTTCCATTTCTTAAACGTAATATTGGGTTATTTTTATTTATATTGTGAAAATGGAGCACAGATTTTTAATTTAAAATTATTGAAACGTCTTTCGTTTTTTTTAATAGATTTTTTTATTTTTTTATAGATTATTCAAATGTATAAAAATTGTAGAAAAATGCATACATAACAACCTCCGATTGGTGTCGTAAAAGAAAACTTATAAAAATCTACTTATTTTTGAAAAAAAAAAACATTCGGCCCTATTACGGGTCTCGAGGCAACAATAATCATATAAGGGTTGCTGTTTTTTGTCGATGGCGAAAAATTATTGCTATTATCATTGTCGATACAACAGTCGACGTGAAGTCGATTTTTGAGAATATCTGTCGCCGTAAAAAATTGTGACGGCATTGTATTTTTAGTCGACGTTGATATAGTAATACGGGAAACTTAAGTGTAATAGACGTTATAGTTCATTAAAATGGGCAAGTGGACAATGCTGATGACGAGACTGACTGCAGCATAAACTTTTGGAACAACACAATCAAGAGTCGGGCAATGAAAATATATTTGTTCGCCGCCTTAGCGCTCGCCGCTGCACTACCAATACATTCTCCTCTTCATCCTCACTTGAACTTAAGATATGCAACGCATTTATAACATTTATTTTTTTTTTGACAATTTTTTTTTTTATTTTTCCGATGAAACGAAATTAGAATTCAAAATACAAACAAATTTTTAACTTTTTCGTCAATAACAAGGGAGTGTTGCCAACGTTTTTTTTAATTGTTGCCAACTTTTATTTTAAACTGTCGATGTCGCTTCTATGCCTTACCGTAATACCATTTTTGAATCGAAGCGACGACGGGGGCGATTTGCACATAAAGTCGACGACGACTATAGTAACGACCATCGTAATTGGGCCGAATACAAACAAATTTTTAACTTTTTCGTCAATAACAAGGGAGTGTTTCCAACGTTTTTTTTTTAATTGTTGCCAACTTTTATTTTAAACTGTCGATTTCGCTTCTATGCCTTACCGTAATACCATTTTTGAATCGAAGCGATGGCGGGAGCGATATGCACATTAAGTCGACGACGACTATAGAAACGACAACCGTAATTGGGCCGATTTTGAAATATTCTTCTACCATGCAGCGGCGCTGTTATACATACATTTCCCAACCCAATTGTCCATAAAAAATGATAACAAACATATCCGCATGCCACAAAATTCTTCTATCAAGGCGAAAATAAATATTCCAAGCATGAATTTTGACATTTCATCTGATAAAATAACAGCTGTTTTTAGATTAATTCGCTCGTAGGAACAGAATACTCCCAAATAAAATAAAAGATTCAATTATTTTTCAGTATGACAAGCGTTATACACATACGTTGTATTTGTTTTATTAAATTCTCAATTAATTATTACTAATTAATATTAACTAAGAAATATTTTTATAAAATATTTTGTATTTTTAATACATAATCTAAGAGAAATCATATATTCGATGATATTACCTAAAAATAAATAGCATAAACAGGGAGGGTGGTTTGGATTCGTGTTCTATGAAAACGTAAAATGAAAAACATTGTCTTTATAAAATCATGGTACAATAAAGAGGTAGAACAGCTTCGTAAAAGTAAAGAAATACACCCCTGAGGCTATGCCCACTTTCTGTCAGAATTATTGAAAAGTAGATGCAACAGGTGGCTCTCATTTATTTAATATTTTTCATTATTTTGAAAATTGATTAAAAAACGCGAAAGATGAATGAAATGCTTGGTTTTTTCTTCAAAAATATTATCTAAATTTATCAATTTTCCAATTCCATGGCAAAAATGGTTATTACCTTTAAAGTGTACCCTGCAATGTACTTTTACTCCAATCATTGATATTAAACATATTTTGTTTTTGCTTTTCAAAAATATAAATTCATACAAAAAATTGGCAGAAGTCGGGCACACTTAGAAAAAAATTTGAATCAGCGGGTGGCTCTACCTTACCTCTTTATTGTACCATGTATAAAATGATTCCTTTGGGCTTTTCTTTGCATTGATTAAAATTTTTTCATTTAACATTTCCATAATAACTTTACAAGAACTTGGTAAAGGCAATAAAATTAACATTGAGGCGTGTGTTTTTTTTACAAAAATACCGAGGCAGCTGGAAGGCAAGATAGCCTAAGCTCTGTGCTGCTATGGACCAAATAATATATTTTTTAAAATATGGACTTGTCGTTGACAACTTAACCACTTGGTGGTGTTAAAAAAAAGATGGAAACATAATTAAAATTAAGCGAGAGCATGTTGGAATAACGATGAATAAATATATAACATGGAATGGTGTAAATCACCTAATAAAAAATCGTAACAAATCAGTCGGAGTTTTTTTTTTTTTTGAGGGAGATGGATACATTTTTCAATTTGTAACTGCAATCAGTTATGACAGGACTTGTACCAATATGTTATTATTACGATTATCGACAAAAATCAGTAACTTTCAAATAATTAAAATTTAAAAAATTATTTGAAATTGGTCTTAGCGATTTGTATAATAGCATCGCTGACACACTGACAAAATTTCGTTAATTGCCTGAAAAATGAAAAGCAATTGAAAAATTACTGCTATCGACAGGGAACAGACGTAGACGAGCAACATATTTACACATAATCGAAAAAAAAAACACTCACAACCATACCATTTTTAATTGGCATTCTTGGCCAACACTTGTAAGGCTTGTTTGGCAGCAGCTTTCTTCGCCAGAATGCCATTGCTGCCAAAACCATTTGTCGTCACCGTACGATCCAAACAGTTGAAAATACACTTCACCAATACCGTATCATTGTCAATTATGGGTTTCGAATACACCGGATTGGCGTGTTTTATTTCACCCAATTGGCGGACGGGATCAATGGGTATTTCGCGGGAGAATTCATTCAGTTCATTTTCGAAGAGATTAAAAATCACTTTCCATGTTCTCTCCAGATCGCGACAATCCAAATAGATGGCACCAATTAAGGCCTCCACAATATCACCCAATGTCTTGGGTACATCGATTTTAACCGACATATAATATGAGGGTGATGATTTAGATGGCGTCGTCGCATCATCACTAATTGCGGGGAAAGCCTTTGGCCCATCATCATCAAACACATCCATTGCATCAGGATCATTATCGTCGTCGTCGTCGTCATCATTCGCATATGGATCTAGTTCATTTGAAGTTTCTTCCATGAGTATGCGCACCTGATCGGTGACTCGATGATCTTGGGTCTCTTGAAATTCGGCAAACGTTTTAATAGCTTCGCCCAATTGACCATTCTCGTACAGCAGGAACAAATGGAATTTATAACGTACACAGATACAGGCCAGTGTTATGTTGTTGACCAAAGCGGAGCGCAGATCTGTCATTTTGCCCGGATCCATATTCTCGAAACGTTCAAATATGTAACAGGTCATCAACATATCGAGTATGGCATCACCAATAAATTCCAATTCCTGATAGCAGCCTAAAGGAAATAAATAAAAAAAATTAACAATATTTTTTTTTTAGTAAAAACTTTTACATTCTTGCAGTTCGGAATCCGATTATACATAGACATTAACTAAAAACAAGTAAAATAGTATCAGTCCGTTGTGCCGACAGATGTATACCCTCGGCCAATGTTCGATTATTCAAATATATTTTGACTTCTGTTTTGAATATTCGAAATGTTGACCCTCTATGGGGAGAAGGTTTCGAAGAAGTGTACCAATACTTTCCATATTATATCGGACCTAAATAAATATGATATAAATATTGCGATGTGCCAACGTTTGGACTATATTGGTTACTTTCTTCACTTTATATGAGATATTTGATAATTTTTAGAATCAAAATTTTGACCCTTTGTGGGTCAGGTTACCGGAAGGAGTGGGAGAGGATATATCCCATCTTCACAGCAGATCTTGTGTTGGTTAGTGAGATAATGAAATTTGTGAAATGTGAAGAGAGACGGATGCTTATTTCGGATTTTATGATCGTTTTGATTATTCAAAACTTCGACCCTTTGTGGGGGCGGTACCTGAAGAAATGGTTCGATCTCTACCATCTTCATAGCAGGTCTTTTGTTGATGAAAATACGGAGATGTGCCAAGTCTGAATGGATTCGTATGTTCATTTCGTGTTTTAAGAGCTTCATGGATATTCAAAATTTTGACCCTTTGTGGGGAGGTACCACCAGAAGGAGAGGACCGATATGTTCCACCTTCACAAGAGATCTTGGGTTAATAAAAATATTGTGATGTGAGTAATTTGAAGAGAACCGATTGCTTATTTCGGATTTTATGATCGTTTTTGTTATTCAAAACTTTGACCCTTTGTGGGGGAGGTACCAGAAGGAATGGTCCGATCTCTACCATCTTTATAACAAATCTTGTGTTTATGAAACTATTGAGATGTGCTGAATCAGAAAGGAATCGGGTGTTAACTTCGTGTTTTATGAGCTTCATGGATATTCAAAATTTTGACCCTTTGTGGGGGAGGTACCAAAAGGAGTAGACCGATATGTCCCACCTTCACACCAGATCTTGGGTTAATAAAAATATTGTGATGTGTGTAATTTGAAGTGAACCTGATGCTTATTTCGGATTTTATGATCGTTTTTGTTATTCAAAACTTTAACCCTTTGTGGGGGAGGTACCAGAAGGAATTGTCCGATCTCTACCATCTTCATAACAGATCTTTGGTTGATGGAAATATGGAGATGTGCCAAGTCTGAATGGAATCGGATGTTAATTTCGTGTTTTATGAGCTGTATGAATATTCAAACATTTGACCCTTTGTGGGGGAGGTACCCGAAGGAGTGAACCAATATATTCCATCTTCACACCAGACCTTGAGTGGATGAAAATATTGTGATGTGTGTAATTTGAAGAGAGCTGGATGCATATTTCGGATTTTATGATCGTTTTGATTATTCAAAACTTTGACCCTTTGTGGGGGAGGTACCAGAAGGAATTGTCCGATCTCTACCATCTTTATAACAAATCTTGTGTTTATGAAACTATTGAGATGTGCCAAGTCTGAATGGATTCGTATGTTCATTTCGTGTTTTAAGAGCTTCATGGATATTCTAAATTTTGACCCTTTATGGGGAAGGTATCAGAAGGAGTGGACCGATATGTCCCACCTTCACAAAAGATCTTGGGTTAATAAAAATATTGTGATGTGAGTAATTTGAAGAGAACCGAATGCTTATTTCGGATTTTATGATCGTTTTGATTATTCAAAACTTCGACCCCTTTGTGGGGGAGGTATCAGAAGAAATGGTTCGATCTCTACCATCTTCATAACAGATCTTTTGTTGATGGAAATACGGAGATGTGCCAAGTCTGAATGGATTCGTATGTTCATTTTGTGTTTTACGAGCTTCATGGATATTCAAAATTTTGACCCTTTGTGGGGGAAGTACCAGAAGGAGTGGACCGATATGTCCCACCTTCACAAGAGATCTTGGGTTAATAAAAATATTGTGATGTGAGTAATTTGAAGAGAACCGAATGCTTATTTCGGATTTTATGATCGTTTTTGTTATTCAAAACTTTGACCCTTTGTGGGGGAGGTACCAGAAGGAATGGTCCGATCTCTACCATCTTTATAACAAATCTTGTGTTTATGAAACTATTGAGATGTGCTGAATCTGAAAGGAATCGGGTGTTAACTTCGTGTTTTATGAGCTTCATAGATATTCAAAATTTTGAAACTTTCTGGGGGAGGTACCACAAGAAGTCGACCGATATATTCCATCTTCACACCAGACCTTGAGTGAATGAAAATATTGTGATGTGTGTAATTTGAAGAGAGCTGGATGCATATTTCGGTTTTATGATCGTTTTGATTATTCAAAACTTTGACCCTATGTGGGGGAGGTACCAGAAGAAATGGTTCGATCTCTACCATCTTCATAACAGATCTTTGGTTGATGGAAATATGGAGATGTGCCAAGTCTGAATGGAATCGTATGTTAATTTCGTGTTTTATGAGCTGTATGAATATTCAAACATTTGACCCTTTATGAGGAAGGTATCGGAAGGAGTGGACCGATATACTCCATCTTCACACCAGACCTTGGGTGAATGAAAATATTGTGATGTGTGTAATTTGAAGAGAACCGGGTGCTTATTTCGGATTTTATGATCGTTTTGATTATTCAAAACTTTGACCCTTTGTGGGGGAGGTACCAGAAGGAATGGTCCGATCTCTACCATCTTTATAACAAATCTTGTGTTTATGAAACTATTGAGATGTGCTGAATCTGAAAGGAATCGGGTGTTAACTTCGTGTTTTATGAGCTTCATAGATATTCAAAATTTTGAAACTTTCTGGGGGAGGTACCACAAGAAGTCGACCGATATATTCCATCTTCACACCAGACCTTGAGTGAATGAAAATATTGTGATGTGTGTAATTTGAAGAGAACCGGATGCTTATTTCGCATTTTATGATCGTTTTTGTTATTCAAAACTTTGACCCTTCGTGGGTGAGAGGTATCGGAAGGAATGGTCCGATCTCTACCATCCTCATAACAGATCTTGTGCAAGATCTAAAACCGTTATTTCGATGAGGCACGTTTTGGCCATATCAATTGACATATACCCTCTCTCTATCCATATGGAGTTTAATACCGAAAATAAGGAGGTAGAGTTATATGGGGGCTATACCAAAAAGTGGACACATATAAACTATTTTTAGAGAGGCTTTAGTCCACTTGGAAAGAGTACGAAAAATAAATGATAACACAAATCCACATTTAACCTCTAATAATAATTACCTGTTATCCTATTCGTTGGATACGATGGATGTGTCAGGGCCTGCAACAAATAGGCACGATCCTTGAACTGATAACCCAAATTCTTTTCCAAATGTTCCACGTTCAACAAAAACGCATTCACCTCCGATCTCGAGACATTCGTACGCAACTGGGCGCTGTTCAATTTCAAATCCAATAGATTGTCCAGCGGCCTGCCCTGCTCCGATTTGCATATGCCAAAGTATTCCAACATACGAAACGAGCGATGTATGCCGTAATTTTTCACACAAACCCCCAGCAATGCTTCCAGAGTGTCGGCCACAACTTTGTCCCGCAACACATATTGATAGGCATACATGTTGATTTCATTATCCGGTGAAACATTGACATTGCCCGCCAATAGGCTTTGATTGCGGACACAGGCCTGGGCAAAACGTTCCAGTTTTTCGCCCGAACATTGGCCCGTCTTCATTTCCGTCTCGGTCAATTGCAGATTATAGAAATCTTTGGGTTCCAACATTGCCACCGCTGTTGCGGGGAATTTTGCCAACAAATCCAACAGATTTGAGGGTAAACTAGACAATGGGGCCAGCCAGGCGGAGTTTGGTTTGAACAGGGCGCTGCAAATGCGTTGACAAATATCCGTATCCATTAGACAATAGAGCAAATTACGATTGGAGACCATGCGACTTTTAATGACGGTCAGATAACCTTCGTTCCAGGTTGTATATTTATTGGTTAAATACAGCGAAGCGGAGAATTTGAGAAAGGCATCACCCAACAGCTCATAACGTTCCATATCGAAAACATCGTTAACACCGGCCGTGGTGAGGGCAGCCAAAAATTCATATTGTTCAGCTGATTTGAGCTGATTGTCGGCCACAAAATTCAATTTCAATATATTTATATTGGTCTTATCTTGGCGCGGAGTGTCCCGGATGGACAAACGTTGTTCGCCCAAAGAGTTGGAACCGCCACCACCACCACTATTAACTCTCATTGGAACATGGGCATCCAGTTGACATTTGGTCCATTTCTCTTCTTCTGTTAATTTCATGTTTTCCAATTTCTCTATAAAATCCGATATGAATTTATGATAGTAATCAATTTCAATTGGATAGGATTTGTCGAGACGTCGTTGCAGGTCGACTGGTTCCAAATGAGATTTCCAAGTGGTCGCGTCATCTAGATCCAGTGATTGAACTTGATAGTCTTTGGTTGGCTCCTTGGTTGGTAGGGAAGCTATGGATTTTTTGTACTGTCGAGAAGAAAAGCGAAAAGAAAAGAAAAAGACAAAAGCCATTCATATAAACAAAGTTCGCTGCAAGATCATAGGTATCATGGGATCATCCTACTTAAAGAGAGGGGACTAGAAGAGTCCCCAGAAAACCTAATAAAAGCTAAAAAAACAAGTTAAAAAGTATCAGTCGGTATTGCCGCCAGAGATATACCCTCAGCCTATGTTCGATTATCTAAATATATTTTGACTAGTGTTAAGGTTATTCAAACGTTTGACCCTCTATGGAGCAGATGCCGAAGGAATGGGCCAATATTGACCATTTCCTATCGGACCCAAAATATGATATAAATATTTCGACAGATGTGCCAAGTCTAAATGGAATCGCATGTTAATTTGGCGATTTGTGAGCTTCATGGGTACTCAAAATTTCAATACTTTGTGGGGGAGGTACTTGATGGAGTGGACCGATATTGTCTATTTTCACACCTGTCCTAGCACTGACGCAAATATTAGGATTCGCAAAGTCGGAGCAAATTCGGATTAGCCTTTCTTTTTCAGTGCAAAAATGTAGTTTTTTTTTTTGAAAATTTCGACCTTTTGTGGGGGAGGTTCCTTCTGGTACCGATATTGTTCATCATAACACAAGACATTGGGTTAATATAAATATTGGGATGTGTGAAATTTGAAGACAATCGGACTCTTACATAACTTTTTATGAGAGTTGTAATTATTCAAAATTTTGACCATTTGTGGGGGAGGTACTTGATGGAGTGGACCGATATTGCCCATTTTCACACCTGACCTAGCACTGACGCAAATATTAGGATTTGCAAAGTTGGAGCAAATTCGGATCATCCTTTCTCTTCCTGTGCAAAAAATATATTTTTTGAAAATTTCGACCTTTTGTGGGGGAGGTACCAGAAGGAGTGGACCGATATTGCCCATCTCCGAACTCGATCTAAGTTTGACAAAAATATTACGTTGTAGCCAATTTGAACCAAATCGGATACTCCCTTCGAGAGTTATCGTGCGCACCAGCCAGCCAGACAGACAGACGGACGGACAGACGGACATCGCTAGATCGACTCCAAATGTTCTGAAACGGATTTGGTCCAAAGAGACCTAGGGTCTAAAACCGTTATTTCGACTAGGCACGTTTTGGCCGTATCAAATGATATATACCCTCTGTAGCCATATGACTGAGGGTATAAAAAACAGTTTAATTGAAGCGCTTTTAAAAAAGACCTTCAAATCGTTTTTGTACGGATCAAAACCCCTCCCCTTTAAGGAAACCTCTAGGTCCTCTAGGTAGTAGACAGGTAAATTTTAATTGTATCTTTCGTTTGGCTCACATACCTCCTTTTCTCGCACCACATTATCATCATCGTCCAGAACTCGTTTCAGCGATACATCAATTATCAACGGCTGCGGCCGATAGTCGCCAAAGTAACGTTCCAAACCCAAATATTGATTGATGCGCCGACGCAAACGCTCAGCATGTAACATATGGACAAGGCGATGCAAAATGCTGGGCAACAGCAGGGCTTTCAACCACAAATTTCCGGGATATTGATAATTATGACACAATTCTGGCACTAGAATAATGCGATTGGTTTCCTTTCGTTTTTCACTGCTTTTATTGCTGGCATTATTGAAGAAATTTCGACGATGTGTTAATGGTTTCACCTCCAACAGGAATTGCCGCGGATTAGCTATATGGAGATTATAACGCGATTCATAGAATTTTGCATAGGATTTATAAGTTTCACCATCGAATGGACTCTCGGGTGTGAGGTCATCACGTATTTTTGTTACAATGAAATTTTCATGTTCCGCATCGCTGTACCATTTCGTAACAACCTTATCCAGATAATCCTGTGGACGGTAGAGAGCGGCATTGTTTCTTTCGGCCACTGTCCGTTTTGCCTGCAGTTGGG
Source organism: Musca domestica (assembly GCF_030504385.1). Lineage (NCBI taxonomy): Eukaryota > Metazoa > Arthropoda > Insecta > Diptera > Muscidae > Musca > Musca domestica. The sequence continues at coordinate 5,160,885 of NW_026712321.1, read as the reverse complement.
GGAAACGATTTACCAAGGACCAATCAATTGTTTGCTGTTCGTTTAGCGGCACTATCAAATAGGAATAATCCCTATTTCTATGATCCACCACAAGAAAATCTCTCCAAATATGCAGAATATCTTTGAATATCATTGTGTGGAAGTTTTGCAGTTGCTTCAGTTGCTGTTCACTTTGGACAACAACGGTTATGGGATTTTCCACGATTTTAATGCGTATTTTCCCCTGGGACATAAACAAGGGCATCTCCGCTAATTTGGGCAGCGGTTTGCTGGACAGGATAGCATAAGTGGTGGGCTGTCTAAAATACGTGTCAATATGTTCATTATAGCAATTCAATGGAAACTCGGTGGCATATTCTATGGCATAGGCATATGATGTGACACCCGGCGCCGGCATGGCATTAAAAAGTTCTTCGGGACATTTGCGTTGATAGATTCGCACCTGCTGCTTGCCAACTTCTTTGCGGCAAACTTTTGAGGGAGGAAGATGAAACATAGTTGAGAAAGAAGTTACTTTCTTTTTGTTTAAGGTTATCGCTTACCGCTATCATCAAACTTCTGCCAATGTTGGAAAAGATGGTTTGAAACTTTTTCAATACATTCCCTCTTGGTGATGGGCAAAAGGAAATCGTTCAGCTCACCATTTTCATAGAGTCGAACACAGGCCTTGAAAGCTGCCGAAATTTTTGCTTCTTTGGCAGTGTTCATATAATCGCTCTGAAATAAAGAATAAGTGTGTGTAAAAAACCAGATTTAAGAAAAACAAGTAACATAATATCAGTCGGATAGTCCAGAAGCAATGGTCCGATCTCTATCATATATATAACAGATCTTGTGTTGATGGAAATGTTGAGATGCGCCAAGTCTAAATGGAATCGGATGTTAATTTCGAGCTTCGTGGATACTCAAACTTTTGACCCTTTGTGGGGGAGATACCAGTAGGAGTGGGCTGATGTATTCCATCTTCACACTAGACCTAGGGTTAATGTAAATATTGTGATATGTGTAATTTAAAGAGATCTAGATGCTTATTTCGGATTTTATGATCGTTTTTGTTATTCAAAACGTTGACCCTTAGTTGGGGAGGTACCACAAGGAATGGTCCGATCTCTACAATTTTTATAACGGATCTTGTGCTGATTGAAATATTAAGATGTGCCAAGTCCGAATGGAATCGGATGTTAATTTTGTGTTATATGAGCTTTATGAATATTCAAAATTTTGACCCTTTATTTTATGGGGGAGGTACCAGTAGGAGTGGGCTGATATATCCCATCTTCACACTAGAACTAGGGTTAATGTAAATATTGTGATATGTGTAATTTAAAGAGATCTAGATGCTTATATCGGATTTTATGATCGCTTTTGTTATTCAAAACGTTGACCCTTAGTTGGGGAGATACCACAAGGAATGGTCCGATCTCTACCATCGTCATAACAGATCTTGTGCTGATGAAAATATTGAGATGTGCCAAGTCCGAATGGAATCGGATGGTTATTTTGTGTTTTATTGGCTTCATGAATATTCCACATTTTGACCCTTTGTGGGGAAGGTACCAGTAGGAGTGGGATGATATATCCCATCTTCACACTAGACCTAGGGTTAATATAAATATTGTGATGTGTGTAATTTGAAGAGAACCGGATGCTTATTTCGGTTTTTATAATCGTTTTGATTATTCAAAACATTGACCCTTTGTGGGGGAGGTACCAGAAGAAATGGTTCGATCTCTACCATCGACATAACAGATCTTTGGTTGATGGAAATATGGAGATGTGCCAAGTCTGAATGGAATCGGATGTTAATTTCGTGTTTTATGAGCTTTATGAATATTCAAAATTTTGACCCTTTGTGGGGGAGGTACCAGAAGGAGTGCGTCGATATATTCCATCTTCACAGCAGACCTTGGATTAAAAAGAAAATATTGTGATGTGTGTAATTTGAAGACAATCGGACTGCTACATTACATTTTATAAGGGTTATAATCATTCAAAATTTTGACCCTTTGGGGGGAAAGTACTGGATGGAATGGACCGATATTGTCCATTATCGCACCTGACCTAGAACTGATGCAAATATTAGGATTTGCAGCGTTTGAGCCAAATCGGATTATCCTTCCCCTTTCAGGGCAGTAAATTATTTTCCTTGAACATTTTGATATTTTGTGTGAGAGGTACCAGAAGGAGTGGACCGATATTGCCCATTTCCGAACTCGATCTAAGTTTGACAATAATATTACGATGTACCAAGTTTGAATCAAATTGGATACTCCCTTCGAGAGTTATCGTGCGCACCACCCAGACAGACGGACGGACATCGCTAGATCGACTGTAAATGTCCTGAAACGGATTTGGTTCAAAGAGTCTTAGGGTTTAAAATCGTTATTTTGCCGAGACACGTTTTGGCCGTATTAAATGATATAGCCCTATGGCTGAGGGTATAAAAACTTGACCGATGGACTGTTCTCGTAATTCCTAAAATTTGGTAGTTCCGTTGCATCGAGGAATATACCTATATATTTAGATTATTTTCTCAAGGAGCTCGGCTACCCACTAAGGAAACAAAATGTCAATTTTTTAGCCGTTTTGGTGGAAAATTTTGGGACAATTTCGACGAATCAGGAGTTATCGTTGAACGGGATCTACACCAAAATGTAAACCCATATATTCCAAACATCCGAGGTACCAAATTAATGGTTGTGTAGCATTGTAAAACAGTATTCTTTTAAAGACGGACTAACGGACATAGCCTCGATCGATGCCATTTTGAGTTCTTCCAACAAATATTTCGAGGCTTTGTAAATAAGATGGCAGGTATGGTAAAGGGTATACACAAAACAAAAAAACTCACACATATTATTTCTCGAACCGTAGACTGCAGAGGCAATGTCACAGATACAGCTATCTGACCTTTTTTATTTGGCAGCAATTTCGTATACCATGGCAGTACTTGACCAAAAGCATCCCACGGCAGACTTGCACAATAACGATTCAACAGAGCCAATGCTGAGGCTGCCAATAGCTTTGCACCACTGGGTATCACATAGGGCGGTATCAAATCCACAAACTGCTCGGCAATTTCCATTTCGCTCGGATCGTCACGCTCCAAGCAGCGTGTTATCAAAAATGTTTTAATCTCTTCATGAGTTTGACGATATTTGCGAATTTGTTCGACAAGTACCACTTTATTCGCTTCCGGGGTGAATATTGTGTAATATGAATTTTGACTGCGCGCCCGACCCTTTGTTTGTATATACGAGTTGAATGTCTTCAAGGGGTCGAATACAAACACATAGTTGCATGCCTGGACATCGATGCCTTCCTCCAGGACATCGGAACATATAATCATATTACATTCATGTTCGCGAAATTCTTTTATGGCCGACTTTTGCCACTTGGCATCCAATAAACTTTCAATGGAGGCCAGGATGTTCTGACGACCCACCATAAATTGGGGTTTCACAATGTCACGCAAATCTTTGCACTGTTCCACGTAACGTGCTACAACATGATATAGGCACTTGGCTGTGTAACGCCGATTGACAAACACCAAACAGGCAATGTCTTTGGCTTGTTTATTCTTGAATTTATCGCTGATGCAGCCCAAAAAAGATCGCAGTTTGGGTGTGGAATAATTTTGAATAACATGCAGAGTATTTATACAGCTATCGTTGCTGGTTGCAGCAGCCGTGTCATCTTCGTCCAGCATATCTTTGAGTTCCTTGACAATAATGTGACGTATACGTTCACAGTCATGCAGTATTCTTCGGTACATGTTCCGCAAGGCGATGGTTTCGGCTTGTTTCTTCTTCACTTCGAATTCTATAATGAGGGACATGATGGCTATGGAGGCGGGATATAGACCCAAATCATTCATTTGATAAATGAAATCATTGAGTAAATTTTTGGCAAAATTCTTTTTGTTGGGTTCACGTAACTTATTTAGGTTTTTTGACATCTTGAGGGTCACTGCGCCAATGCTCCAGCTGTCAATAAAAGTATTGCATTCCTCAACCAATTGCCTCACTTTATCCTCTGCCCTAAAGGTATGGCGATTAGATCCAAATGACACCATCTCTTCGAAGGGTTTGGTGGAGTAGCTTTAAGTGAATGTAGAGAAAAATAAAAATAAAAAAAAAACGCTACTTGTTCTGGTCTAGAATATAAACTTACACCATAACATTTTGCATTTCCTCGGCCGAGCGAACCGTAATTATATTCCCACGCATTGTTGATTCTAGTTTCTTCAATTCGCCTATAACATTGCCCAGCTTGTTGCCTTTGATTAGAACACCAGTCAAGCCAATTACGCGAGGACCCTCCGTTGGCTGTAGAGGAAAAACACTTAGAAATGTTTTCATTGGATGACCGCCGGTGGCATGATGGCATTCATCAATAATAACCACACTTAGATCGGAGACTTTAATCAAGTTTTGCGTTAAAATGTCAACGAAAATTTGGGCGGTACCAACGAAAACCTGAAGATAAAGAGAAACGATGGAGAGAAATGTTGTTGGTGAAAGTTTGTTTGTTTGTTTTGAATACTCCAAACTATTTACCTGATGATCTTCTATTTCGGTTTCCCATTTTTTACGCTGCCAATTGTCGACATCACGTTCTCCAATGTACAAGCCAACTTTTAGATTGGTAGTTTTTCGAATTTCTTCTGCCTGTTGTCGGGCCAATTCAACGGTGTTACACATAAAAATCGCACGTTTGCCACCATTTTTAATTGTGCTGGAATATAGTAATAGTAAGATATGAGAATATGGCGAACATAATATGTACACACTAGAACAGCAACAACAACAACTGAACTTTTCCATGTAATTTAAAAAGGGGAATCACTTATATCATCAAAAAATACCGAATATTGGGAGGTACAATTCTATGGGGGCTATACGAAGACGCTGACCTACACAGACAATTTTCTGTCATAGGCTGTAGTATCCAGTACGAACTTCAAATACCAAATTTGAAACAATTCCGGTGAATAACGTCGCTAAAATCATCACATAGCCGAAAATAGGGAGATACCATTAATGGGGGCTATACGAAGACGTGGACCTGCCCGGACAATTTTCTGTCATAGGCTGTAGTATACATTAGGAACTTCAAATATCAAATTTGAAACAATTCCGGTGAATAATGTAGATAAAATCATCAAAATATCGAATATCGGGAGGTACTGTTATATGGGTGCTATACGAAGACTTGGATCTGCACAGACAATTTTCTGCCATAGGCTCTGGTACCCATTACGAACTTCAAATACCAAATTTAAAACAATTCCGTTGAATAATGTCGCTAAAATCATCACAATACCAAAAATAGGGAGATACCATTAATGGGGGCTATACGAAGACGCTGACCTACACAGACAATTTTCTGTCTTAGATTGTAGTATTAATTACGAACTTCAAATACGGAATTTGAAACAATTCCGGTGAATAACGTCGATAAAATCATCAAAATATCGGATATCTGGAGGTACTGTTATATGGAGGCTATACGAGGACTTGGACCTGCACAGACCATTTTCTACCATAGACTGTAGTACCCATTACTAACTACAAATACCAAATTTGAAACAATTCCGTTGAATAATGTCGCTAAAATCATCAAAATACCGAATATCGGAAGGTACCGTATATGAGGGCTACACCAAAACGTGGACCTACATGGCTCATTTTCAATACCAAAAGTCCTGCAGACACACTATACATTAGAGTAAAATTTTACCAACCTTCTTCATTTCGTTTACACAGATGGACGGACATCGCTAAATCGACATAGAATTTTATGTGTACAAAATTTCCAGATTTCTAAGAATTAGAATAAATTTCTTTTCCATGGAAGAAGTAAAAAGAGTTGTACTGCTATTTACGGCATGTTCACTTCTTTTTTCATATAAAGATGCATTTTAAAACATTATACGGCGCCATCTGTAATGCATTTTATCTACTCTGCCTTTGCAAGGCACAGAAATTAAGTAAAGTCAGATCTTTTGCGATTGCTGGCTTGCCGACTTTCGACAACCGGTCTCTCAAAAGAAAACTGATTAAAATGCAAAAAAACTACACATTCACACAAATGCACTTACTTTTGCAATGTATGGGCGAATTTTTTCAAAGCTAATATCGCCACAAATGTCTTCCCAGCTCCAGTTGGTAGATAAATTATGCCATTTCTCTCCATAACATAATCCACCAAGTCCAATTGATATGGGCGAGGTTTGATCTGAAACAAAGAAAAAAAAAAACAACAACAAAATTGATAATTGCTCAACTTACATGTACAAATAAAACCAAACTTACAATATCCTTATCATCTTTAACAACATTCACCATTTTCAGGCATCAAATCTATAATCTTATTGTGGTTTAAAAATATCTTTAGTTTTAATCGCACTTCCTTTCATGTAGAGGAGTTCTCCAGGTATGATGAAATTTCATGAACAGCGTCTTATTTATATACTTTGCTTTGGTCTAGTGGACGCAGTGACGTGTTCGTTACAGAATGGTCGATGGCAGAGGGAGGCAGACGGGGCAGCCTACAAAACCGGGGAAGAACAAACTTTACAATGCAATTTCTGAGGAAGGTATCAATAAGCTGTTCTATCACGAATTCAAGAACCGCCGTTAAAAAGTAATTTTCTGGCAATGGACATAACAAAATGGGATCGATAGGTGTACTAAATGCTCTGTCCGGCCGAATGTTTTCTTCATATGTAGTGCCCAATTTTCCATGTGTAGAAGTTGTGATATATGGCTGCCATTTCAGTTGATCTTTCCCTCCATTCTTCTGAAGACCATTTTCGTTGTATGTTCGACATTACACACTTACTATTTAATTTCATAAATTACTTTTCGAAAACAACAAATAAATTAAAAATATTGATACCGCACTAGAATGTGCAGCAGCAGAAAATTATAGGGTTGTCGCTGTGTTGTTATTAAGTAAGGGATCTATAAATCGATATGTAACGAAACTCTATTGCCATAAATTAATCGGTGTGGCACTTGTCAAAAACATTATGGGGTGATTATTACAGACTAGTTACGCTCAAGACTCCTTTTGCAAAACATATTTTGCGATTAATTTCACTAAATTATAAAAAAAAAAATTAGATTTGTTCATATTTTTTTTTAAACTAAAATAAGAATGCCACTGTGAAAAATATCCAGTGACTATCAGTTTCATTTACAAAGAGTAATATTTTTTTATTTTATGTACTGCACTGTAAAAAAAATCAAATTTGAATAATTTCAACATTGACAATTAAACAATTTACAATTTATACAAAAAAAATTGAATGTTTGTAATTAGAAAATGTAATAATTGGTGAATTTTAAAAATGATAAATTTTCACAACGTCAGTAGTTGGCAAATTTTAAGATATGGACCTGGCATATTTGGGTAATACGAGCGTATAATACATATACAATGAGGAAGTTGAATATTTACGTACGCTATGTCGAGTTTTAGGTAACGTTGTTAATGGAATACAATTTAAACCCAAATTTTGGTATTCAGAAAATGTTATTCTGAAATTGGGTTCTTAAGGTTAGAACAAAGGAGTTTTAGGCCGACTTAGTTCTATTTTGGCCCTACGCTCGTATAGCTTATCGACATATGTAATTTTTAAATTTTTACTATTTTTCCCGTTTTAGTTTTTTTCCAGACCGAATTCCATATTTTTCCCTTTTAAGCTGCTATCACACTATAAGGGGTTTACATATGTGCTGTCACTCTTATTATCCATGTGTATTTCCGTGTGTATGTCAAAATTACCATTTTACATATGAATCAAAATTCTTGCTATCACACAATTGCACATGTTTTTTTATATTCTACAACACAAGATGGTCTCAGGGTATTATGTCTCTGTGCATTTGTTTGTAACAGGCAAAAGGAAAGTCGAATAGTTCCATCTGCATAGAATAACATTTATGCATGTCCGTACCTCCGTCCGTCTGCCCATGTATTTTTGTAAACAAAGTACAGGTCACATTTATTGTCCGATCCAGATGAAATTTTGCAAATGTCATTTGTCATCGATTGGCTTATTCGTAGATGAACAAAGGAGTTATAGGTTGACTTAGTTCGATGTTGGCCCTAAGCTTCTGTCTTCTTTTCCGAAGAACCCAGGCGATGACTTAAGCCAGTCAAAAAAGCATTTTATGTATTTTCACCTTAAGACTTTAATTATGAAAATAGGGCTCGCTGTGATCGAAAAGTATCATGGCAGAAGAATACAGGTAGACGCATGTCCACACATCTGTTAGGACAATGAACTTTCAAAATTATTCAAATTTGAAAAAAAAAAATTAAAAACGCATATTATAATAACCTCAAATTGATGTCGAATAAGAAAACATATAAAAAATTCTTACAAAAAAAGAAACATTTAAAATTTCTTAACTTATCAATGTTCTCAAGCGATGATCCATCTATCTGTATTCTTCTACCATGATTTGTACTTTACTCATGCATTTCACAACTAAAATGTGGTCCATGCATATGCACTACTTCTATGTATGGAAAAATACATATGTATACATTCTACATATGTAAAAAAACATATAATCTGATAGAGCCCTTACCGGTTTTGTGACTATTGAAAGAGTATATATATATTTTTTAAAAACGTTAATAAAAGCTTTAGACAGTAAAATTTCCCCCTTAAATTTTAGCCCCTCCCCCCACTTCATAAACAACAAATAAAAACATTAATTTCTTTTCATTTTTTTAGTTTTTGTTTATTTTTTTGTTAGACATAATTAAATGTTTGGATTTTTGTTGAAGTTTTTTGTTTGTTTTTGTGGATTTTTATGTTTTTTCTTTCTTTCATTAATATTCAATCTACAATTACATGTACATTTAAAGTTAAGTTTTTTTTGTTTAAAATATTTGTTTTTGTTTCTCTCTTCAAAATTTGTATGTATGCAGTTTTTGGTTTAAAATTGTAGCTTTCCAAAAGTTCCAATGGTCACTAGACATTAGATTACAAACCAGGTCACACACTGGTGCGCTAAGCAACAAGATCAACAAAAGAAAATGGTTGATTTGATGCTTTAGATCTTATAATTTGAGGTGTGGCCAGGTGGTTTTATCAAATATCTTGCCATTTAATTAACAAAAAAGTTAAATTCTTTTCTGTAATGAAAAACACATGTATTGATGTAATATACCCCAACACATACATACAATTGGGAAATCTAGTAAAACTTATAATTATTTTCATAAAATAATTACTTCAATTTACAAAACATGGTGTACATACACATAAAAACTAACCTTAAAAATAATTATGAAAGAATACTACTACAAAAAATTGCATAGAGAATTTGTTTAAAATATATATATAAAAAATAGAAAAGAAAACAGTATTAATCTTTTAATTTTCTATTCTTATTGCAATTTTGCATACATATATGTATGTACACATATATATATAAATCTAAATATATTGAAAAAATTTCCGTTTTTTTTGTAATATTATTTTTCTTTGTAAATATATGCCACTTTAAGCTTACATTTATAAAATGTTTAAAACTTATATTTGTAAGTTAAACATATATAATTTGTTTTTTGTTTTATTTAAAATGTATGTTTTGAAATTTGTATGCAGGTTATATTCCGTTGCCAATTAATTTACTCGCTTTCTTCTTCTTCCTCTTCTTCCGAGGTATCTTTCTTCTTGGCCTTCTTTACTGGAGCCTTGGCAGCCTTGCTCTTGCGTTTCTTGCCTGCGCCGGTATCAGTGCCACCATTGGCTTCGTATTCCTTAACGGCCTTGTTGTATTCTTCTTTCATTTTTAGCGCTTTTTGTTCCCATTCCTGAAAAATAAACAAATTAGGATAGGGCAAAAATTTGAACAGTGTTAAGGTGAGAATATATTAAACAATTTTTTTAAATGGCTTGACGTTTTTTACTGGTTTGACGCTTTTTTTGGCTGGCTTCTTCATAAAAGAACAAGCTAGCTTTAGTGTGACTTAGGTCGATTTTGGCCCATAAGTTATACTTGTTCACCCTTAACTCTTTTGTTCTTTTATGAAGAAGCCAGTAAAAAAAGTTCTTCATGTGCCTGGATATATTCATTCATATTATTCGAAATGTATTCGTGAACATTTTCTAGAATACAGGGTGAGATGAAAAAAAAACTGCAACAAAGTCAAAATGCCATAATTTTTACATTTTTTTTTAAATTTTAACAGCTGTCGGACGAATGGCTTAGAAATGACAGCAGTCTGAAGTTGATTGCAGTTTTTACATCTCACCTTAAAATACGGTGAGAATACATAAAACGCTTTTTGGACTGGCTTAAGTCTGACCTTAAACTGGCCTCTTGTTAGAGGAACAAAAGATGTTTTAGGTTGACTTAGTTCGATTTTGGTCTTACGCTTCTTTGTTCTTTTCCAATGACTTAAGCCAGTCAAATAAAGCGTTTTATGTATTCTCACCTTTATAATGACTTTACCCCCCCCCCCCCCATTTTATCTGCAAGTTTATACTTACACTCTTATCCTTAATAGCTCTCCACATTTCACCGCCCTTTTTGGCGATTTCTGTAACTTTGCTGCCGGGATTTTCCTTTTTGATTTGTTCACGATGTTCATTGAGCCACAGCATATAGCCGGACAAGGGGCGTTTTGGACGTTCACCAGCCATTTTTGTTGTTTTTTTCTGTTTAATTCAAGTACTAAACGAAAGGCTAAAAGTAAAAGAACAAAGTAAAACAAATTAGCTAAATTTATTGGAGTCAAAGGAAAATATAGTCAGTGAAAAGGTGAAAATACATAAAAAGCTTTTTTTAACTGGCTGAAGTCATCGGCTGACTTTTTCGTAGAGGAACAAAAAAGTTTTAGGTTGTCATAGATCGATTTTGGCCTACGCTCCTTTGTTCTATTTCGAAAAAGCCAGACGATGACTTAAGCTGGGAATACATGAAGCGCTTATCTGGCCCTTAAGCCTGTCAAAAAAGCGTTTTATGTATTCCCAACTTTAAAGCCGCTTAAAGGAAGAAGGCGCTTCATTGTGGGTTTTCAATTATTTATTTGAATATTTTTTTTTTGCTGGTATTAAAATTATGCCATTTATGAAAATGTTTATATAGTTGTATTTATTCACCCCACAACAAATATGCAATATTTAAATTTACACTTGTATGTGTGTGTGTATACCAAAAATAGGTGTATTTATATATCCTGCATAAATTCGTACTTAATTAGCTTTAATACATAATTATGCACGTAAATACATGTAAAACACAAGTGTCAATGACCTCCACATAACCGAAAACCAATATATGGTAATATTTTTAATTACGTATCGAATGAGCTATAATCTGGTCACATTTGAGTTTGATTACAATTTGTTTTCAATTTACAGGATTCTCGTTTTAATAAAAGTAGTTTGTTTTCCCATTTGTTTAAAGAAATCGAACATTGTAATTTTAGAAAATTTTATGTGTGGCCAGCCGATTTCAAGGACGTAAACGAAGAATTTTCGGTGATATTATTAAAAAAAACGATTTTTTTATTATTTTCTAAAAAGACTTGATTTCATGTGTGGCCAGGTAGCTATACAACAAACGAAATGCCCATTATTTAAGGTTCTATCAGACGAAATGTTTTTTTACATATATAATGTAAAATTTTCCATGTTTAGATTTTAACCAAAAGAAATAAAAACAAGTAAAAAAAAAGCAACTAAATTCGGCCGGGCCGAACTTATCATACCCACCACCATTTGGAAGCAAATTTTCAATAAAAAAACAAAAACGAAAAATACAATTTTTCCTTTATACAGGGGCTTCACGAAGACGTGGACCTGCATAGACAATTTTCTGTCTTAGGCTGTAGTATCCATTACGAACTTCAAATATCAAATTTGAAACAATTCCGATGAATAATTTCGCTAAAATCATTAAAATACCGAATATCGGTGGGTACTGTTATATGGGGGCTATACGAAGACGTGGACCTACACAGACAATTTTCTGTCGTAGGCTGTAGTATCCATTACGAACTTCAAATATCAAATTTGAAACAACTCCGATGAATAATGTCGCTAAAATCATCAAAATAACGAATATCGGGAGGTACCATTATATGGGGGATATACGAAGACGTGAACTTGCACAGACAATTTTCTGTCATAGGCTGTATTATCCATTACGAACTTCAAATACCCAATTTGAAAAAATTTCGATGAATAATGTCGCTTAAAACATCAAAATACCGAATATCGGGAGGCATATTTAAGTGAAGGGTATACGAAGACGTTAACCTGCACAGACAATTTTCTGTCTTAGGCTGTAGTATCCATTACGAACTTCAAATACCAAATTTGAAACAATTCCGGTGAATGATGTCGCTAAAATCATCAAAATTCCGAATATCGGGAGGTACCGTTATATGGGGGCTATACGAAGACGTGAACTTGCACAGACAATTTTCTGTCTTAGGCTGTAGTATTCGTTACGAACTTCAAATACCAAATATGAAACAATTTCGGTGAATAATATCGTTTAAAACATCAAAATACCGAATATGGGGAGGTAACGTTATATGGAGGCTATACGAAGACGTGGGCCTACGCAGACATTTTTCTGTCATAGGCTGTAGTATTCGTTACGAACTTCAAATACCAAATTTGAAACAATTTCGGTGAATAATTTCGCTAAAATCATCAAAATACCGAATATCGGGAGGTATATTTATGTGAAGGGTATACGAAGACGTTAACCTGCACAGACAATTTTCTGTCATAGACTTTAGTATCCATTAAGAACTTCAAATGCCAAATTTGAAACAATTCCGATGAATAATGTCGCTAAAATACTCAAAATACTGAATATCGGGGGTACTGTTATATGGGGGGCTATACGAAGATGAGGACCTGCATAGACAATTTTCTGTCATAGGCTGTAGTATCCATTACGAACTTCAAATACCAAATTTGAAACAATTCCGATGAATAATGTCGCTAAAATACTCAAAATACTGAATATCGGGGGTACTGTTATATGGGGGGCTATACGAAGATGAGGACCTGCATAGACAATTTTCTGTCTTAGGCTGTAGTATCCATTACGAATTTCAAATACCAAATTTGAAACAATTCCGGTGAATAATATCGCTTAAAACATCAAAATACCGAATATCGGGAGGTATATTTATGTGAAAGGTATACGAAGACGTGGACCTGCACAGACAATTTTCTGTCTTAGGCTGTAGTATGCATTACGAACTTCAAATATCAAATTTGAAACAATTCCGATGAATAATTTCGCTAAAATCATCAAAATACCAAATATCGGGAGGTACCATTATATGGGGGCTATACGAAGACGTTAACCTGCACAGACAATTTTCTGTCTTAAGCTGTAGTATCCATTACGAACTTCAAATGCCAAATTTGAAACAATTCCGGTGAATAATGTCGCTAAAATACTCAAAATACCGAATATCGGGAGGTATATTTATGTGAAGGGTATACGAAGACGTTAACCTGCACAGACAATTTTCTGTCATAGGCTGTAGTATCCATTACGAATTTCAAATACCAAATTTGAAACAATTCCGGTGAATAATGTCGCTAAAATGCTCAAAATACTGAATATCGGGATGTACCATTATATGAGGGCTATACGAAGACGTTAACCTGTACGGGCAATTTTCTGTCTTAGGCTGTAGTATCCACTACGAACTTCAAATACCAAATGTGAAACAATTGTGATGAATAATATCGCTTAAAACATCAAAATACCGAATATCGGGAGGTATATTTATGTGAAGGGTATACGAAGACGTTAACCTGCACGGGCAATTTTCTGTCTTAGGCTGTAGTATCCATTACGAACTTCAAATACCAAATTTGAAACAATTCAGGTGAATAATGTCGCTTAAATCATCAAAATACCGAATATCGGGAAGTACCGTTATATGGGGGCTATACAAAAACGTGGACCTATATGGCCCATTTTCAATACCAAAAGTCCTGCAGACATAAAATACATTTGAGTAAAATTTTATCAAATTACTTCATTTCGTTCGGAAGCTAGAGTGATTTCCACAGACGGATAGACGGACGGACATCGTTAGATCCTCTTAGAATTTTATGCTGATACATTGTGGGGTCTAAAATGTATATTTCGAAGTGTTACAAACGAAATGACAAACCTAATATACCCTCCATACTATGGCGGAGGGTATAAACATAAACAACAAACTTTCTCTAAAAGTGCGACAATTTCTACGAAAATGCCTGTGAAGGGGGCACATGGTGAAAGGGGGGGGGGGGGGTACATAAAAAACCCTATTCATTGAGAGCCTTTTCTTTATTATCGCAATACGGTGGCCCCTATCCCCCTAATTGTAAATAGAGAGAAATGAATAGTTTCTCTTCTTAAGAGAAATCATCGAAGAGATTTACATAATCAGCTATTCTCTTTCTCCCAACTGTACAGTAGAGGTCAAAACTTAGTTGAGAATCAAAAAAACAGCCAATAGGTATTTTCAATTTCTCACAGAAAACACTCAAAATGTGTGTGTGTGAGTATAACAGATTTACATGCGAGAATTGTTGTTAGTTTGTGTGTTTGCTTGTTGGAGGAGAGTGGGTGGTGTGCTGGTATTGCACACGTTCTGTGTGAGTGTGTAGAGGGCCTTGTGGGCTGCTTGTATTTGTGTACTTATCAAAATGTTGCTTCGCCACTGCTAATTTTTTTTTTTTTTTTGCATTAATTCTGCTGAGGATATATAAATATGTAGATGGCAACAAAACCAACAACCTTTATGGGTGTCTGTGTGACTGAGCTTGATGGGGCTCTGCGCTGCTGCTGCCAGCGCTGCTGCTGCTGCTGATGTATCAAGTACGTCGTGCAGCCAACAAACTTTATTTGTATTATTGCTGAGTGGCTGACTGGCTGGCATTTCGTTGGTTTTTGCTCGTTATATCCGACCGCTGCTGCTGCGTTAGTGTTTGTGTGTGTGTGGGGGAAAAAGTTTGAGCTTGTGCGCTGTAAGAGGGTTTGTGAATACATACTTTTATAGGAATTTGCGCAGTGGAAAATATATTATGAAGAACTTTCTATGAATAGACACACAATAATCAGGCAACGTCAATAATACGACGATGACAAAGGAAGACGAAAAACAACAAACAGCAGCCAAAAAGCAACGAGTAGACGATAAAAATTGCATAAGTTTTTTTAAAGCAGTTTTTTTTTTACTTTTTCGATTTAGGTTTTTTATGATTTAACAAAAAAAAAAGAAGCAAATAATAAAACAATTAAAATAATATAGATAGATATGTATACCAAAAGTATGCAATAATTTTTTTTGCGGAATACCTATACAAACACCTAAATATGCCAAAAGTGATTAAGTCTTCATTGCAAGACATTGAAAATTTGATTGGAATTTAGACGTTACTATTAGTTTTCTATATAAAAATAAATGGACCTGAAAGTTTTAGACCAAATCGATTGTTTACTCCATATAATTAAAATTTCCGCCGAATCTGGGTACAAATAATAAAGTAATGTTGGAATAATGCAGTATTTAATGGTATAAAATCGCCTTGAAGAAAATGCAATTATTCAGGCGCAGTTCGAATGCCAGTGGGAACATGGTATAAATACATTTATTATTAGCTCCGTTCCCGTATTTTCCGTGGTAAAAGTGGCAAAAAGTGTTAGCTGTCTCAAAAATTGTTGTAATGTGCTTCCACAGAAAAAAAAACACAATAGTTGAAAGAAGTTAGAAAATATTAGTCGGTTTTGGCGACAGATGTATACCCCCTCAGCCAATGTTCGATTATTATACCGCCCTACAACACATAGTGATGTATATGTTTATAACATGAAAAAGGAAGCGAGATAGACCCATAGTTACTTTTGACGATCTTTATAGAATCTCTTTCTGAGTCGATTTATGCATGGCAGTCCGTCCGACTGTCAGTCTGTCCATGTATTCTTGTGAACAAAATGCAGGTCGCATTTATTATTCGATTGAGATGAAATTTTCCAAACAATATTTGTTTGGCCCAAGGACGAACCCCACTGAAATTGGTGATAATCGGATGAGATTTGCATATAGCTCCCACATATATCTTCAACCGATTTCGGGTTAATTGTCCACCAAATGGTCAATATTAGTACAAATAACCTGAATTTTAGTACATCCCACCAAATTCAGTCTAGAAGCAAGTACATCAAATCTGGTGAATATCGGTTCAGATATAGTTATAGCTCCCATATATACGATTCATCCGATTTGGTGTTTAAGTCCCCCAAATTCGTCATATGCATTCAACAACAATGATATTTGGTATCAGATATCTTATAGAGCTCGGAAATACCTCTGCAAAATTTTATCAAGATCGTTTCAGATTTGGATATAGCTCCCTTATATATCTTCAACCGATTTCGGGTTAATTGTGCACCAAATGGTAAATATTAATACAAATGACCTGAATTTTGGTACATCCCACCAAATTCAGTCTAGAAGCAAGTACATCAAATTTGGTGAATATCGATTCAGATATAGCTATATCTCCCATATATAGGTTTCATCCGATTTGGTGTTTAAGTCCCCCAAATTCGTAATATGCATTCAACAACAAAGATATTTGGTACCAGATATTTTATAGAGCTCGGAAATACCTCTGCCAATTTTTTTCAAGATCGTTTCAGAATTGAATATAGCTCCCATATATATCTTCAACCGATTTCGGGTTAATTGTGCATCAAATGACCAATATAAGTCCGAAAGACCTGAATTTTGGTACATCCCACCAAATTCAGTCTAGAAGCAAGTACATCAAATTTGGAGAATATCGGTTCAGATATAGCTATATCTCCCCTATATATGTCTCATCCGATTTCGTGTTTAAGTCCCCCACATTCGTAATATGCACGCCACAAAAATGATATTTGGTACCAGATATCTTATAGAGCTCGGAAATACCTCTGTCAAATTTTATCAAGATCGGTTCAGATTTGTATATATGCTTAATCCGATTTCAGATTTATTGTGCAAGAATGGCTTATGTCAGCTCAAATGGAGTGAATTTTGGGACGTGCGTTTTCATTTTGTGGAATTCGGTTCCGATATACATTTTAACCTGCAAAAAGACTGCTACATATCTCAAGACCGATTTGGACTCTAAGCTATCCCCGAGATCCAGTGGTCTTTTGAGTTTGCTATTTTTGGGAAGAAAATACCTCTATAGGCCTTTCTAACACACAGAGAACAAAAATGGTTTATACTCTTTATCCCCTTCTTTCTGAAAAAAATTTACATACCAATATTTATTAATGTTTATATTTAAATATTTATATTTATATTTAATATTTTACAAAAAAATTCCCATAAGATTTTCAACCAAACCTTTCGCTAATCGGCGCTATGTTATTTACGTTTGGTAATAATATAATCTATGTATGATTAAATAGCCTAATTTAAAATAAATATATACCCCAAAAGATTTAATTAATTATTATTTCATTCATTGTTTTATGTAAGCATTTCTTATATCAAGAATAACAAAACAAGAGTTATCTATAATCGATATTCACAGCGCACACGAAGAGCCCATGTCTTAATCATGAAGTCTAAAGGCCACTTAACTACTACAATTCTATAATGAGAGAGAGTGTGAGAAGAGATGCAGACACTCTCTCTTGTCATGCACCGGTTTGTTTTTGGTTGATTTTCTCCTTTTTGTTGTGAAAAAATAAACGTTTAATATGCTTCTGAATTTTGTTGTGAAGTGTGAACGTTGTTTTGATAATATGCGATATCAAGTCCCACAAAAAGGAACCAAAAAAAAGCAGCACTAGCAAGCAAGCTAGTTCTTATTTGAATAGACTACGAACAATAACAAGACAGACAGCACTGACCGTGTTTTTTTGCTTTTATTTGGCGCTCATTTTTCTATTTTGTTTATCTAATTTGCCTATACAACTCGCCGTTCGTGTGTGAGAGGAGTAATGTTAGTATGAGTGTGAACTAGGTATTGTTTAAGTGTCGCCGACATTAATAAGCAGCACCACCGGCCCGATTGTTGTGTTCAATTTAATTATGGCGTAAATATCTATCAACTTGTTTTCACGCTATTCTAATATTCATCATTTGCTAAATACTACGCTAAGCAATAGCGCAGAAAAAAAGAAATAACAACAAATACCGGTAATTAATTGTTATGAGATCTAACGTAACGAATGAGAGACAATCAGGAATATGAAAGAAAGAAAATAAAGAGAAATTGCTAATGGAATTTGCATTGAGTAATGATCGTGTGATGGGTGTATGTGTGTGTGTTGGGGGGGAGGGTGAGAATTAGAGAACGAGAAGAACAGTAGAGTAGAGACATTGTGGTTATTAGAAAATGTTTGCATTGATTTTATTTACTTTATTACATTTTAAGGGAGCGGACAATGAATGGAACAGGCGGAATCAGAGAGATTGATTTATAAAGAAATAAATAGTAAAATTATGGCGCAATTATCTGTATTTTTCGGATGTAATTCGGATAAAAATATCAAAAAAAAAATCAAAGTGTTAAAAAATCTGGCTGTACACTTTACTTGACAAGAAATTGTTGTAAAGCCGCCTTAATTTGACGCCAAACATTTATAAAAGGTGACTTTTTTGAGGTTAGGATTTTCATGCATTAGTATTTGACAGATCACGTGGGATTTCAAAGAGAAAGATGCTCAGTATGCTTTGACATTTCATCATGAATAGACTTACTAACGAGCAACGCTTGCAAATCATTGAATTTTATTACCAAAATGTTGGCAGAAAATCCGTTTTTTTATCGACAAATTTTGTTCAGCGATGAGGCTCATTTCTGGTTGAATGGCTACGTAAATAAGCAAAATTGCCGCATTTGGAGTGAAGAGCAACCAGAAGCCGTTCAAGAACTGACCATGCATCCCGAAAAATGCACTGTTTGGTGTGGTTTGTACGCTGGTGGAATCATTGGACCGTATTTTTTCAAAGATGCTGTTGGACGCAACGTTACGGTGAATGGCGATCGCTATCGTTCGATGCTAACAAACTTTTTGTTGCCAAAAATGGAAGAACTGAACTTGGTTGACATGTGGTTTCAACAAGATGGCGCTACATGCCACACAGCCCGCGATTCTATGGCCATTTTGAGGGAAAACTTCGGAGAACAATTCATCTCAAGAAATGGACCGGTAAGTTGGCCACCAAGATCATGCGATTTGACGCCTTTAGACTATTTTTTGTGGGGCTACGTCAAGTCTAAAGTCTACAGAAATAAGCCAGCAACTATTCCAGCTTTGGAAGACAACATTTCCGAAGAAATTCGGGCTATTCCGGCCGAAATGCTCGAAAAAGTTGCCCAAAATTGGACTTTCCGAATGGACCACCTAAGACGCAGCCGCGGTCAACATTTAAATGAAATTATCTTCAAAAAGTAAATGTCATGGACCAATCTAACGTTTCAAATAAAGAACCGATGAGACTTTGCAAATTTTATGCGTTTTTTTTTTAAAAAAAAGTTATCAAGCTCTTAACAAATCACTCTTTATATGGAAGCTGAGGTGTAAAATATATAAAAGAATTTGGTTCTGACATAATAATACGACCGGTTTTGGTAAATCTAGATGATTGAAGTTGCAAACTTCAAATAAATTGTCATTAAGGAAATTCAACCCAGCAAAGCTCTAATGTAAACATGCTATGAGTCACCAGTCGTTACCATGGTAGAAGAATATAGGTAGACGCATTGACACAGCTGCTGGGACAATGAACTGTCAAACCAATTTTGGAATTGAAAATATTGAATGAAAAATTATTTAAATTTGTAAAAAATTGTTGAAAAACGCGAATTATAATAACCTACGAATGACATCGTAGAAGAAAACATATAAAAATCTACTTATATTTGAAAAAAACATTTAAATTTTTTTTGACATATCAATGCTCCTAAGCGTTCTACCATGAGTCGGCTCGTTAATGTCGAAAAATCAAAATAACTGGATGTTCGAGCTTATGGCATAATCAATAGGTTGTGTATTAACCGCAGCAGATCAACTAGACAAGTTGCCAAAACATTTATTGTGATTGGAAACACAGCACGAAAGATAAACAAAACATAAACAAATTTTGACATGTCGTCTGGTTGGGGTAACATTTGTTTGCGCCATGCACGGGCCGAAACACAATCACTACAATGTTGGGGTTTATTGATGTTTATTTTTACAAAAAAAAAAAAAAACAATCCCTAAAAATAACAGGCCTAAGACAGATCAACGTTTTGACAGATCTACGCTCGGTTTTAGTGTCATTTTCGGCTTGTTGTTGATTTTTGGGCTAATAGCTCGTTTAGATATAAACTTGTATCCAGATTAACCCACATTATCAGGATTTGTTACTTAATCCGGATTTTTTCAATAAGATTTACCACACAAAAAATTTATAACCTCCCATGGGTGTATCCACGGGAGAAGAACACAGGTAGATGCATCATCGCTTTAGAGCATTGACATTTTTAAATGTTTCCTAAAAAATAAGTAGATTTTTACACATTTACATGCCCTTCACAATAGCATAGAGGGTATATTAAGTTTTGACATTCCGTGTGTAACACCTCGAAATATATGTTTCAGACCCCACAAAGTATTTATATTCTTGATCAGCATAAAATTCTATGTCGATGTCCGTCCGTCTGTGGAAATCACTCTAGCTTCGGAACGAAATGAGTTAGGTTGATAAAATTTTACTCAAATGTATATTATGTCTGCAGGACTTTTGGTATTGAAAATAAGCCATTTAGGTCCACGTTTCGGTATAGCCCCCACATAACGGTACCTCCCAATATTCGGTATTTTGATGATTTTAGCGACATTTTTCACCCGAATTGTTTGAAATTTGGTATTTGAAGTTCGTAATGGATACTGCAGCCTGTGACAGAAAATTGTATGTGCAGGTCCACGTCTTCGTATAGCCCCCATTAACGGTTCCTCCTGATATTCTGTATTTTCATGATTTTAGCGACATTATTCACCGGAAATATTTCAAATTTGATATTTGAAGTTCGTAATGGATACTACAGCCTGTGACAGAAAATTGTATGTGCAGGTCCACGTCTTCGTATAGCCCCCATTAACGGTTCCTCCCGATATTCTGTGTTTTCATGATTCATGTTTTGTTTATTTGAATATTGTAATGGCTTATGACACGTCGTCCTATAGACCCTAATATAACGGCTACATTCGGTTTTTAAGATTTTAACAGAATTTTTGGAAATGGTCAAATACGTTCCAAATGGTGGAGGGTGTTCAAAGTTCGTCCCGGCCGAACTTACATCTTTTTTTTTTTTTTTGTTTTTCAAGCATAAGTACATTTTTTTTGTTTTCTTTCATTCTGAGGTTATTACAATTTTTACAAATTTGTTTAATTTTTCATTCAAAATTTCCAATTTCAAAATTGGTTTGACAGTTTATTGTCCCAGCGGCTGTGTCGATGCGACTACCTGTATTCTTCTACCATGTAATCTTCGTAACAGGTGATCAATATTAGGGTAGTTCACATTCGATGACTGCAAAATGTCACATAACAACCATTTTTCGCCAACTACTGCTACTTTATCATTTAATGGACATTTTTCTTTTCAAATTCATTTTTTTTTCTTTTTTTTTTCAAAATAAGCACAATTAACCTCAACACACCATACACCTTAAATGATGCAACATGTTTTTGCTTTGTTTTGCAATTGGTACATACATTGTATCAAACGTTGCCGCATGTTACGTTGAACTTACGCTTGTCGGCCGTCACCGTCACGCAGGCCATAATAGACTAAGAAAAGAATTTTAAGACTGGTTAACTTAACTTTTTGGCTACCACCCCACCACACTAAGTGCCTGCAAATTGGTATGTGTATGTGTGTGCATGATCCCAAAGAATGTGTGCATGCATGCATGCATCATCATCATCACCATCAACCTGATTCTAATTGCCGACGCATACGCATCAACATTGTCAGCTTTTATATGTCTGACGAAAATTTGGCAAGAATATATGCCTCTTAGTAGCTGTTGATCACAGCAGGAAAATATTTTTGGTTGTTATTGTCTGTTGTATTGAGAATATGAGGAAATGTGCAGTGCTTCTTTAACCATATGATTTCACACGACAACATACGGGAGAGTAACTAAGGTTATCTTTCTGTGTTGTCAATTGTGGAGGATTGTGAAAAACGCCAAAATGTTGATGCTTTCTAACAATTGAATACAGAGTTGAGGTAAATAGTGAGATAAATGTTAACAACATCTCATGGTCAAAATCCATCATAAATTTATTCAAAAAGTCAGAGATGGGAACTTTTTTTCTTTATTTGTTAAATTTTGCAAGGTAAATTACAGAAATTCAGAGCTGTACATTATTATGGCTGAACAAGAAAGGTTGCTCAACTTCAAAGAAATTAGAAAAATACAACTCTGTGCTCGAGTCATACGGGAGAGTAACTAAGTTTATCTTTCTGTGTTGTCAATTGTGGACGATTGTGAAAAACGCCAAAATGTTGATGCTTTCTAACAATTGAATACAGAGTTGAGGTAAATAGTGAGATAAATTTTAACAACTTCTCATGGTCAAAATCCATTATAAATTTATTCAAAAAGTCAGAGATGGGAACTTCTTTTCTATACTGTAAAATTTTCCAAGTAAATTACGGAAATTCAGAGCTGTACATTATCATAACTGAATAAGAAAGTTTGCTTAACTTCAAAGAAATTAGAAAAATACAACTCTGTGCTCGAGTCATACGGGAGAGTAACTAAGTTTATCTTTCTGTGTTGTCAATTGTGGACGATTGTGAAAAACGCCAAAATGTTGATGCTTTCTAACAATTGAATACAGAGTTGAGGTAAATAGTGAGATAAATTTTAACAACTTCTCATGGTCAAAATCCATTATAAATTTATTCAAAAAGTCAGAGATGGGAACTTCTTTTCTATACTGTAAAATTTTCCAAGTAAATTACGGAAATTCAGAGCTGTACATTATCATAACTGAATAAGAAAGTTTGCTTAACTTCAAAGAAATTAGAAAAATACAACTCTGTGCTCGAGTCATACGGGAGAGTAACTAAGGTTATCTTTCTGTGTTGTCAATTGTGGAAGATTGTGAAAAACGCCGAAATTTTGATGCTTTCTGACAATTGAATACAGAGTTGAGGTAAATAGTGAGATAAATGTTAACAACATCTCATGGTCAAAATCCATCATAAATTTATTCAAAAAGTCAGAGATGGAAACTTCTTTTCTATACTGTAAAATTTTCCAAGGTAAATTACAGAAATTGAGAGCTGTACATTATTATGGCTGAATAAGAAAGATTGCTCAACTTCAAAGAAATTAGAAAAATACAACTCTGTGCTCAAGTCTTATCGAGTCAAATAGACTTAAATATGCAACAGTCGGATTTGTCTATTTTTTATTTTTATACCCTACCCTGGCTAGAGAGGGAGGGTATATATCATTTGATACGGCAAAAACGTGCTCCAACGAAATAATGGTTTTATACCCTTGATTTCCTTGGACCAAATCCGTTTCAGGACATTTGGAGTCGATCTAGCGATGTTCGTCCGTCCGGCTGTCAGTCTGACTGGCTGGTGCTCACGATAACTCTCGAAGAGAGTATCCGATTTAATCCAAACTTGGTATATCGTAATATAATTGTCAAACTTAGATCAAGTTCAGAGATGGACAATATCGGTCCACTCCTTCTGGTACCTCCCCTACAAAATGTCAAAATTGTCAAAGAAAATAATTTATTGCACAGAAGGAGAAAGGATAATTTGATTTTGTTCCAACTTGGCAAATTCTAATATTTGCATCAGTTCTGGGTCAGGTACGAAAATGGACAATGTCGGTGTATTCCATCAAGCACCTCCCCCACAAAGGTTCAACATTTTGAATAATTAGAACTCTTGTAGAATGTGATGTAAGTGTCCGATTGTCTTCAAATTATACAAATCATAATAGTTTTATTAACACAATATCTGGCGTGAACATGGAATATATCGGTGCACTCCTTCTGGTACCTCCCACACAAAGTGCTCAAAATTAAGTATCCAAAAAGCTCATAAAACGCGAAGTTAACATCCGATTCCATTCAGACTTGGCCGATCTCAATATTCCCATCAACGCAAAATCTGATATAAAGATGGTACAGATCGGAGCATTTCTTCTGGTACCTCCCCCACAAAGGGTTGAATTTTTGAGTAAACAAAATTATCATAAAATCCGAAATAAGCTTCCGTTTCTCTTTAAACTTCACAAATCATAATATTTTTATGAACCCAAGGTCTAGTGTGAAGATGGGAAATCTCGGTCCATCCCTTCGGGTATTTTGAAAATTCATGAAGTTCATAAAACACGAAATTAACAACCGATTCCATTTAGACTTAGTAGATCTCAATATTTCCATCAACACAAGATATGTTATAAAATTGGTAGAGATCGGACCATTCCTTCTGGTACCTCTCCCACATAAGATTGAAAATTTTAAAAACAAAACGCTCAAAGAATGCGATATATGCATCCAACTCTCTTCAAATTTCACACATCCAAATTTTCTTGCGTTAGCAAAAATGTGATATACATCCGCCAACCCCTTCTGGTACCTCACCCACAAAGGGTAACAATTTCCAATGCTTATATCTGTCATAACTTGCGAAACAAGTGCTATATCTAAATATTTCTTTAACAAGATATCTGATATGAATATGTAATTTGTCGAAATTTATGATTTCGCACTAAATTGGATATAAATGTTCGATTTCCTTCAAATTTTGCACATACCAATATTTTTATCTGTATTACATGAAGTATGAAAATGGAATACTTCGGCCCGCTTTAGCTGTTACCTCAGGTATATTTCTTCATTTTCCAAAAATTTGCACATATCTCATATAATGTATAGGAAATGGTCGATATAGTCCAAATTCGACACGTTGTAATATTTATATCGGACTTAGGTCAGATACGAATTGGTCAATATTTGTCAACTGCTAAATTTGATAACGCACAAAAAATGAAAGAAATAAATATGTAATCTATTTTGTTAAGCAATTCTATCTATGAAATTGGGGGTGAAAATCAGTTATATAAAATACTAGTGGTAAGACAAAAAATAATTGCAACTTTTCCTTAAATCAATTAAATTAAGATTTCCTTAACTCACAGTCTACCAGAGTTTCTTGAAATGGTGACTTTTGTCTTTCCTCTCATTTGGCTGTCTTTCCTCTATTTTTTGCTCAAAAAAATTACGTTTTTCTTCTAGTGCTTATATTGGCAACACTTTTTTTGTTTGGCAATTAAAAAACGAACCTCAATCAAATTACCGTTAAATTGATTTGGCTTTTGCGACAAATTCTTCTCTATATCAGTTCATTCAATGACGCTTTTTGTCTCCCTCATTTCTTTGTGGGGGGATTTTTGACGAAGGGGAAAGGACTACGAGTGTTATTTACTCTTTTTAATAAACAAATAAAGTATTTAAAAAAGATGTTAAATTAAATTTTGTTGTTCTATGAAAAAAAAAAAAATGTCTATATCAGTTATATTAAGTGGCCTGCTCTTGCTCTCTCTTTCTCTGTGGCTGTCTCCCATTGTTGTTGTGAGTAACTGTGTTATCTCTTTGGCAAAAGGGGAAGACCAATTACAGAGTTGATTTTTGCTATTGATTTGCAAAGATTAAATGGTTTTCTGAAGAAATTTTATATCAAGTAATTTATTTATTAAATTTAATTGTTGATTTTATTAAATTCTTTAAATTTCTTTATTTGGATTAGTCACCCATCCAAATAAAAAAGGAAAATGTTATCATTCAAAAGCCGAAGTGCATCGTGTTTTTTTTTTGTTTGTTTTCTATGTCAAAAACCGAGTTCAAAAATTGTTGTTCGTTGAGGGCTCTCGTATGCCTGTGTGTATATAACACACATGCAAAAAGCAAACGTTGTTTAGCGCCATAATTTGAAAATTTGAAAAAAGCAAATCGTATTTTTTATGGCTTGTCAATAAATTATTTTTTAGGGGCATAATTGTTTTTAATGTTTTATTTTTTCTGTCTTTTTTTAATTTTGTAGAAATTGTCTAATTGGTTAAGAAAATGTAATAGCTATAAGGGAAGACTAAGTGGCGAAGGCCTAATTTTATTTTGTATTTTTTTTTTAATTTCATTTTTAAGTTTATTAATTTTGCAATATTTTTTTCTCTTCTTGGCAAACTTGACATCCAGCTATAAACATATTTATTTTTATTTAACTTGGGTGTGTTTTTTCCTTTTTTATTTTTTTTTTCTGTTTGTCAATTTTTTTATTTTTTTTTTAATTTTTTCAAATAATTTTATTTTAGTTAAAAAAAATATATTTTCTTCGTACTTACAGTTTTCTTGACGACCCTATAATTGGGGATGCTTTAGCAACAATATGTTTTGGATTTTCCTGGCTCTCTGTTGCTTGGCTTCTTTGGGAACAATTCTTCTTCTGGTGGTACCCCCGAAGAATATGAAATTGTTGGTCGTGGTTGTTTTCGTCGTCACACTAGTCACTACTAGTAGTAGAACAATTTTTGCAAATAACAAAATATTTTTGTGATACAACCAACGCGAACACACACACACACAGACGCACACCTTAGGATGAAATTGAAGAAGACTGTGCAAAACACACAACAGTCACAACAGATGCAAGAAGACCTGGGCCAGTGTATAGCTGCTAGTATAGAAGCAATAGTACTACTGGTTAACAAGAAGAAATTTCAACTGTATACTGACTGGCCTGGCTGGCTGGCTGGCGCTGAACGAAAATCAACTGAACTGAAGTGAACTGAACTCAACAACACAACGCAAGGCAAAGCAAAGCAAAGCAACGGCAGGGCACACGGCTACAGCTAGCTGTGAATACGTTGATACTACAATAAAATGCTCAGAGCTTCTCTACGCTACATGTACGTGTGTGTGTTTATTAACGAATAAACGGTAAGGCAAGAACAACAGAGGGACAGACGAGCAAGCAGGCACAGACAAGCCAACCAACCAGCCAGAGTATTCAAAGCAAAGCAGCCAGCCATCAACAAAATTTTTATATGAGTGAAAGAAACCAAAGAACATTTGTGTGAGGCTACCCCTCGCAACGCTGCCTGCCTGCCTGCCCGCGCCCTGGCTGGCCATCACAGCTACATGGTGGTGGCGGCGTTTGTATGCAGGCAAGCTATAACAAGCAGAGCTGTGCTGTGCCGTGCTTGTTCTTCCACACACAATATTGCTTGGGCAAATGATGGGAAAGGAGCAAGGCAAATGGTTGGCGGGGTTTGTTGGTCGCTTCATTCGTACATTCTACATTGAAATTTTGTGTTGTCGACGACAACGACGACGATGATGACGATGATGTTGTTGTCGTCAACATGATGATTGTAACAATGTTATTGTTGTTGTTGTTATTATTTTTGATAGAAAAGGCAGGGATTTGGCTTTTTGAGGGTTATGTTGCTCTCCAACTATGAGTAGCCATATCTAGGTGGGTTGACATGGGTTTTTTTAATACAATGCAAACTCTCGTCACAGTAGAGTTATTTTTTTTTCTCAGTGTGCTCTCCTCCTCTCATCGGCCAAATATCACCAAAAAAACCCCCCTCTCCAACAGTCAAGCAAACAACAACAATCAAATGAAATCAATGAAAAATTATTTCAATACGATAGCAGTAGCAAAACAGAAAATCCTCAACACACAGCAATACTACTAACTACTTCCCTACCCCTCTCTCTCTCTGAACGATATTGCCTTTGCATGAATAGTTGATTTGCTGTGGGTGACATATGTGTATGTAGGAGAGTGTGTCTGTGTTTTCGTATGGCAGAGACTATTGGGGCTACACGAAATGCACAGAGAGAAATAATACCGTAATTTAAATACATACAAGAGAAAAATATGAGATAAAGCTTGAAATTCTAAAGGTGAAAATACATAAAACCATAGTATGGATGGTATATTAAATTCCGTTTGTAACACCTCGAATTATTCATTTTAGACCCCACAAAGTACATATATATTCTTGATCAGCATAAAATTCTATGTCGATTTAGCGATGTCCGTCTAGCTTCCGAACGAAATGAAGTAGGTTGATAAAATTTTACTTAAATGTATATTATGTCTGCAGGACTTTTGGTATGGAAAATGGGCCATGTAGGTCCACGTCTTCGTATAGTACCCATATAATTGTACCTCCAGTTATTCGGTATTTTGGTGATTTAAGCGAGATTATTCACCGGAATTGTTTCAAATTCGGTATTTGAAGTTCGCAATGGATACTACAGCCTAAGGCAGAAAATTGTCTGTGCAGGTCCACGTTTTCGTATAGCCCCTATATAATGGTACCTCCCTATTTTTGGTATTTTAGCGATTTAAGCTAGACTATTCACCAGAATTGTTTCAAATTTGGTATTTGAAGTTCGTAATGGATACTACAGCCTATGACAGAAAATTGTCTGCGCAGGTCCACGTTTTCGTATAGCCACCAAATAATTGTACCTCCCTATTTTCGCTATTTTGATGATTTTAGCGACATTATTCACTGGAATTGTTTCAAATTTGGTACTTGGAGTTCTTAATGGATACTGGAGCCTGTGACAGAAAATTGTTTGTACAGGTACATGCCTTCGTATAGCTTCCATATAACGGCACCTCCCGATATTCGGTATTTTGATGATTGTAGCGAAATCATTCACCGGAATTGTTTCAAATTTCGTATTTGAAGTTCACAATGGATACTACAGCCTATGACAGAAAATTGTCTCTATAGGTCGACGTCTTCGTATATCCCCCATATAATGGTACCTCCCCATTTTCGGTATTTTGATGATTTTAGCGACATTATTTACCGGAATTGTTTCAAATTTGGTATTTGAAGTTCGTAATGGATACTACAGCCTAAGGCAGAAAATTGTGTGTGCAGGTCCACGTCTTCGTATAGCCCCCATATAATGGTACCTCCCGATATTTGGTATTCCGATGATTTTAGCAACAATATTCACCGGAATTGTTTCACATTTGGTATTTGGAGTTCCTAATGGATACTGGAGCCTGTGACAGAAAATTGTCTGTACAGGTACATGCCTTCGTATAGCTTCCATATAACGGTACCTCCCGATATTCGGTATTTTGATGATTTTAGCGACAATATTCACCGGAATTATTTCAAATTTGGTACTTGGAGTTCTTAATGGATACTGGAGCCTGTGTAAGAAAATTGTCTGTGCAGGTCCACGCCTTCGTATAGGCCCTATATAATGGTACCTCCCTATTTTCGCTATTTTGATGATTTTAGCGACATTATTCACCGGAATTGTTTCAAATTTGGTATTTGAAGTTCGTAATGGATACTACAGCCTATGACAGAAAATTGTTTGTACAGGTACATGCCTTCGTATAGCTTCCATATAACGGCACCTCCCGATATTCGGTATGTTGATGATTTTAGCGTCATTATTCACCGGAATTGTTTCAAATTTGGTATTTGAAGTTCGTAATGGATACTACAGCCTATGACAGAAAATTGTCTCTGTAGGTCGACGTCTTCGTATATCCCCCATATAATGGTACCTCCCGATATTCGGTATTTTGATGATTTTAGCGACAATATTCACCGGAATTATTTCAAATTTGGTACTTGGAGTTCTTAATGGATACTGGAGCCTGTGTAAGAAAATTGTCTGTGCAGGTCCACGCCTTCGTATAGGCCCTATATAATGGTACCTCCCTATTTTCGCTATTTTGATGATTTTAGCGACATTATTCACCGGAATTGTTTCAAATTTGGTATTTGAAGTTCGTAATGGATACTACAGCCTATGACAGAAAATTGTTTGTACAGGTACATGCCTTCGTATAGCCCCCATATAATGGTACCTCCCGATATTTGGTATTTCGATGATTTAAGCGACATTATTCACTGGAATTATTTCAAATTTAGTATTTGAAATTCGAAGTGAATACTACAGCCTAAGGCAGAAAATTGTCTGTGCAGGTCCACGTCTTCGTATAGCCCCCATTAACGGTTCCTCCCAATATTCGGTATTTCGATGATTTTAGCGACATTATTCACCGGAATTGTTTTAAATTTGGCATTTGAAGTTCGTAATGGATACTACAACCTATGACAGAAAATTGTCTCTGTAGGTCGACGTCTTCGTATATCCCCCATATAATGGTACCTCCCCATTTTCGGTATTTTGATGATTTTAGCGACTTTATTCACCGGAATTGTTTCAAATTTGGTACTTGGAGTTCTTAATGGATACTGGAGCCTGTGACAGAAAATTGTCTGTGCGGGTCTACGTTTTAGTATAGCCCCCATATAACGATACCTCCCGATATTCGGTATTTTGATGAATTCAGCGACATTATTCAACGGAAATGTTTCAAATTTCGTATTTGAAGTTCGCAATGGATACTACATCCTGCAAAAAAAAAATTGTCTGTGCAGGTCCACGTTTTGGGTTAGCCCCCATATAATGGTACCTCCCCATTTTCGGTATTTTGATGATTTTAGCGACATTATTCACCGGAATTGTTTCAAATTTGGTATACGAAGTTCGTAATGGATACTGGAGCCTATGACAGAAAATTGTTTGTGAAGGTCCACGTCTTCGTATAGTCGCCATATAACGACACCTCCCAATAATTCGGTATTTTGCTGATTTTAGCTACGTTAATTTTTTTTAACACATTTTTTTATGAAATTTGCCAAATTCAAAGTTCGAAAGTCCCGTCCAGCTTTTCTTACTAGTTTTCTTATCCATATTTTGAGATCTTTTCCAAAATAAAACCCCCCGTTTTTTTCGTTGAGTGTATTTTCACCGCAACGGCTTGTTGATGGCTGTACTAAAGTAGAAAAACATTTCTGTTCACAGCAAGTCAACAAAGTACTCACATTGAACGACGAACGAAACGAGGATATGCTGTGTGTATGCGACGACCGATGGATGTAAATGCAAGAGGGGAGCCAAACGAATTAAAGAGAGCAGTAAAGGGGGTCGGTCGGTCGATTGGTCGTCGTCATCATAGCCAACGAAAACACACGCACACACAAGTTCCCCAGTGTAGAGTATAGGCGGATAAAATACACACAACATAGTTTTCGCACAATATCATCAACGGCAAGCAAGCAACGACAACAACAACAACATCATGAGCCGTCGCATTGAAAACCGTCCGTATCTACTTTAGTTGTACGCAGTAAAAGGCAGTCAACGGCAGCAGCAAACAGTATATCTCGTCAAAGTACTCCCTATCTATCTCTTGGTGAATGGATGGTTTTGGGTTGTTCGGTTGGTGTACGGTGTGCTTTCTTGCTTCACTCGTACGTAGGTACGTACGTACGATGCAAACACTCTCCTCAACACATAAAATGCAAAATGTATGAGAAACTAAAGGAGGGCACACACACACACACACACTCAGCAACTACCCCACTCTTGACTCTCGTTGAACCAACGACCAAACAAACGAACAACAACGACCAGCCAGCAAGCCAGCCGGCCAAAGAACGAACGAATGAACCAAGCAAAGGCAGCAAAGGCATAGAGTACAGCACAGCCACAAAGAAAATTGAAAAGCAGTCGTTTGCCAAATAAAATGCTGGTTAAATATGCCCAGAAAATATTAAAATTTTTTTGAAAATTTTCTATAATTTTTATAAAATTTTTTAATGGAAAATCTCTTGAGAATCCCTCCTCTAATGAGAAAAGTGAGAAGAAAAAATTAACTCTCTTCCCAGAAATCTCATTGTCTTCATGGGTGAGCACAACTGTAACGGTTATGTATACAAAATCAACGGCCACTAGGACTGCTCAGTAAATGTCATACTACTGAGTACAGTAGAAAATGCGGGAGTAAGGGAGGAATTATGAAAAAAAAAAATAAAATTATTGTTTTTTTTTTCGAAAAAATCACAAAATTTTAATTTTTCGGGGAAAATAAAATAAATCAAACAAAAAAAAAATATTCCAAAAATCCTGGCAAAGGGGGAGCAATTTTTTAATTTTCGAACCTATCCCTATGTCGATGACCACGATTGTTTATTGCATGGTGTGGCGCATGTAATGTCAGCCATTGCTTATCGAACAAATGTTGAGTTTTCTATGAAAATGTGGTTGGCTACAGTCATGGTCACATGAATGGGGACAGGGTAAATCAATAAATTTTATTTTTGAAGATTTTTTCCATGGTAGACGCATCGACACAGCTACTGGGGCAATGAACTGTCAAACCAATTTTGGAATTAAAAATATCGAATGAAAAATTATTTAAATTTGTAAAAAATCTTGAAAAAAACACGAATTATAAAAACCTCCGAATGGCGTCGAATAAGAAAACATATAAAAATCGACTTATATTTGAAAAACATTTAAATTTTTTTTTGACATATCAATGCTCCCAAGCGTTGATGCATCTACCTGTATTCTTCTGACATGATTGTTTCAAACTTTTTCGAATATCAATTGAATGGAAAACACTTCTCAGTAATATTAGGGTTAAGGTGGGAATACATACAGGGCTTATCTGGCTGGCTTAAGTCATCGGCTGGCTTCTTCAGAAATGAACAAAGAAGCCTAGGCCCAAAATCGAACTAATTCAACCTAAAACTCCTTTTTTTCATCTACGAAGAAGCCAGCCGATGATTTAAGCCAGCCAAATATGAGCTTTATGTATTTCCACCCTTAGGGTACATAATAAGGCTTTTTGGACTGGCTTATGTCATCGGCTGGCTTCTTCGTAGATTAACAAAGTAGTTTTAGGTTGTCTTAGTTCGATTTTGTCCCTTCGAAGAAGCCAGCCTCATACTTAAGCTGGGAATACATAAAGCGCTTATTTGGCTGGCTTAAGCCATCGGCTGGCTTCTTCGGAAATGAACAAAGGAGACTAGAGCCAAAATCGAACTAGGTCAACCTTAAACTCCTTTGTTCATCTACGAAGAAGCCAGCCGATGACTTAAGAAAGCTTTATGTATTTCCAGCCTTAAGCTAGTCAGAAAAGCGTTTTATGTATTCTCACCTTTAGGATTATTAGTTCCCGCAGTTACAAATAAAGAGCATGACCTTGTCATACTTTAAATAAAAATTGCTGTCGTACCTTAAACATTTCCGTATGGCGAGTGGCACACTTTACAAAAATCATATATCTAATCTATTATTAAGAAACCATTAGAAGAGGCAAATATTGAGGTTTCGCCTTAAAGAAAAGTTCGTAAATGGGCCATATCGGTCCACGTTTCGTATAGCCCGCATAAAACGATACCTCTCGATATTCTGAATTTTGATGATTTTAGTGACATTATTCATTGGAATTGTTTCAAAATTAGGTATTTGAAGTTCGTAATGGATGCTACAGCCCACAACAGAAAATTCTCTGTGCCACGTCTTCGTATAGCCCCCATATAACGGTACCTCCTTATATTTGGTACTTTGATGATTTTAACGACATCTTTCACCCGAATTGTTTCAAATTTGGTATTTGAAGTTTGTAATGGGTATTACAGCCTATGTCTAAAAATTACGTATGCAGGTCGACGTCTTCGTATAGCTCCCATATAATGGTACCTCCCGATATTTGGTATTTTGATAATTTTAGCGACATTATTCATCGGAAATGTTTCAAATTTGGTATTTGAAGTTCGTAATGGATACTACAGCCTATGACAGAAAATGGTCGGTGCAGGTCCAGGTCGTCGTATAGCCCCCATATTACAGTACCTCCCTATATTCGGTATTTTGATGATTTTAACGACATTTTTCAGTGGAATTGTTCCAAATTTCGTATTCGAAGTTTGTAAGTTGTACTACAGCCTATGCCTAAAAATTACGTACGCAGGTTGACGTCTGCGTATAGTCCCCATATAGCGGTACCTCCCGATATTCGGTATTTTGATAATTTTAGCGACATTATTCATCGGAATTGTTTCAAATTTGGTATTTGAAGTTCGTAATGGATACTACAGCCTATGACAGAAAATTGTCGGTGCAGGTCCATGTCTTCGTATAGCCCCCCATATAACGGTACCTCCCCGATATTCGGTTTTTTGACGATTTAAGCGACTTTGTTTACCCGAATTGTTTCAAATTTCGTATCCGAACTCTGTTATGTGTACTACGGCCTATGACAAAAAATATTACTTACTCCATACACGTAGGTCCTCCATACACACCTCTAGGGTTTCTATATATATAGCTCTAGGTCTCTCTGGAAACAGGAATTCTATGATGGAAGACTGAGCGTCTTCTATACAGGAAACCCCCTTCAAAAGAATTTTAAATAAACAATAATTTGCCACTTGGTTCCATCAAAATTCATCACACTGCCTGCCAATCATGCTCTCGTGTCATTCATTGTATGTTAAAACAAATGTGTGCGTCCATTCATACAATGTTAGTACGACGAATCATTCATTCAGACATGTCTGCAAAATTGTGTGTCGATTACTCATTGCTAGTTCTTAACTTATCTTCGTTGGATGTGGAATATAAGATGTGTTTTAACCACAAAGCCCACATGGTAAAAGAATACAGGTAGATGCATCAATGCTTTGGAACATTGACATGTCAAAATTTTTGTTGTTGTTTTTTTCTCACAAATTAGTAGATTTTCTTATACTACACCAATCGTAGGTTGTTATAATAGGGCTTTTTTAAACAATTTTATCGAATTTTAATATTTTTTTATTTAAAATTTTCAATTCCAAAATTGGTTTGATAATAAATTCCAAAATTTCCAAAATTCATTGTTCCAGCAGCTATGTTGATTTGACTACCTACAGGATGAGATGAAAAAACTTCAACCAACTTCAGACTGCTGTCATTTCTAAGCCATTCGTCCGACAGCTGTTAACAGCTCATTATATTGTTTACAAGCGTACAAAAGCATTTTGGTGAGAATTTTCCGCGAAAAGAGTTATTCGTGATGAAATTCAAGCGTGATAGTGTGATTTCTTTATATTTGGCTGGAAAACCACAAGTGGCTATGGTTCGAGTACTCCAGCAATTAAATGTGAATCTTTTGTGTCTCGTACCATCGCTCGTTACCGTGCGATACTGGTAGCGTAGCCCAACGTCAAGGAAGTGAACGGAAGAAAACAGCAACATCAGCAGAAATGTTTCGAAAAGTAAAGATGCCGCGTCACAGTGGCCGAAAAATGGTTCGCGACCTGAACATATCGCAAAATTTCATCTGGCAAATATTGAAAAATGAGCTCGGAATAAAGCCATTGAAATTCCAAAAAGTGCAAGAACTTACACCGCAACGGAAAGAAAAGTGGACTCAAAAGAGCTAAAGAGTTGCTTCGCTTGGCCGACAGTAGTGAACTGCCGAATTTGTGATTCTCCGATGAATTTGTGATTCTCCGATGTCCAGCAGTTTGATCTGATGATCGAATGATCGTATTTACTTGCCAAAGAGGTCAGCTGAAAATGTGCACCTTCGGTTGGCCACCAGAACTCAAGCGTCGACCATGGTGATGGTCGTCATAACAGCCGATGGTCGATCTCCGCTCGTATTACTCGACAGTGGCATCGAAATAAATGCCGAATATTATCGCGAAAATATTCTGGAGCGTGTATTAAAGCCTTGGGCACGCAAACATTTTGGCCGCAGACCTTGGACATTTCAACAGGACTCAGCACCATCGCACTCAGCACGCTCCACCTAAGAATGGTTACAAAATGAGATTCCTCGCTTTATTTCCAGCGCACAATGGCCAGCAAAATCTCCGGATACCAATCCGTTGCACTATTGGGTCTGGGGTTATTTTGGAAAGCAAGGTTGGTCCAAAAAAAAAAAAAAATACCAAAGTGTCGATCACCTCAAGCAAGCGCTTCGCCGAGAATGGATCAAAATACCGCAGAGCAACATTCGGGCAGCGTGTAACGGTTTCATTGGCCGTTTGAAGGCCATAATTCGTGCCAAAGGTAACCAATTCGAACAAATCTAAACATATTCTAAAATTTGATGCTATTTCCGACATTTATTGCTTTCATTCATTTAAATTTAAAAAAAAAAGTTAAAAATATGGCGTTTGACTCCATGAGCGTATCTATATTTTTATACCCTACACCACAAGGTGATCAGGGTATTATGTATTTGTGCATTTGTTTGTAACAGGCAAAAGGAAACGAGATAGACCCATAGTTCCTTTTGATGATCTGCATAGAATCACATTCTGAGTCGATTTATGCACGTCCGTCCGTCCGTCCGTCCGTCTGTCCATGTATTTTTGTAAACAAAGTACAGGTCGCATTTATTGCCCGATCCAGATGAAATTTTGCAAAGATCTTTTGTTTGGCCCAAGGACGAACCCTATTGAAATTGGAGATAATCGGTTAAAATTTAGATATAGCTCCCATATATGTCTTCGTCCGATTTGCCTTTTATTGTGCACCAAACGTGTAATATCAGCCCGAATAGTATGAAATTTTGCACATACAACTAGGTTAGGCCTGAAAATGTGTATGCCAAATTTGATCGAAATCGGTTCAGATATAGCTATAGCTCCCATATATATTGTTCATCCGATTTGTTATTTTTGTCCACCGCCGCCGTAATATGCACTTTGCAACAACAATATTTGGGGAAACATATCAAAAACAGCTCAGAAATACATTTGCTAAATTTTATCGAGATTGGTTCAGATTTGGATATAGCTCCCATATATAACTTCGTCCGATTTACCTTGGATGGTGCACCAAACGTCTAATATTTGTCCAAATGGGATGGAATTGGGCACATACGACCGAATTTAGTCTAGAAGCTAGTATGTCAAATTTGGTGAAGATCGGTTAAGATATAGCTATAGCTCCCATATATACTGTTCATCCGATTTGTCATATTTGTTACCCACAGCCGTAATATGCACTCCGTAACAACGATATTCAGGGAATTATATCAAATACAGCACAGAAATATCTTTGCCAAATTTTATCGAGATCGGTTCAGATTTGGATATAGCTCCCATATATATCTTTATCTTATTTTAAATTAATTTTGCACCAAATGGGCAATACAATTCCGAATTTTAAAGATACAAATGCTTCGGCATATTTGGTCCTTTGAACTTTAAGTTATAATTATAATCATAGTGTGTATGATTGAATTCTCCAATAAAAACTTTTAATTGTTATGTAGAGCTCTACTAAATTAGCAAAGTGGTGAAGGGTATCATAAAGTCGGCCCCGCCCGACTTTAGGACTTTCTTTACTGGTTTATTGTATCTACATGCGTACATGGCCATTTGTGTTTCTCACAGACAATCGCCATGACTGTTGCTTTTCTAGCTAAGCGAGAACATTTGTATGGCACACTTAATAACAAGCAAACGATTTTTGTTACACAGAGAAACAGTGGCGGCCAACGGGAGTTGATACCTCAACTCAATTTTACTCTTTCGGTTAACTTGATGATAATTGGAGAGGGGAGTCCAAAAACAGCAAGGGGAATGAGAATTACATTGTATACAGAAGAATATTATAGTGAATGAATAATAATAATAACAACAACTTGGAAACTGTAATAATATATTTGCCATCACTGTCTAACTGCTACCAAGAGCAGAGTGCTTCTATGGCCTGGTTGGGTTAGGCAACTCAACGATTTCACTCTAAAAACAGTCGTCGGCAACAGGGAATGACAACAGAGAGGAATTATCGCAAAGAAACTGCGTAATAACCTAAATTTTGAAATTCAATTTCAGATAACAACAGATGGACCGAAATTTTGGAATTGACCTCAATCGAAAAAATATCCTCTTAAAATAATTTCAGAACTGTCCTTTTGTCATTGACATCTCTGTGAATAGCAGTATCATAGTATTGTCTGGTTCACATTTCTCGTTCTTGGAAGATGATGATAGAGGAGCAAGGAGAGAATGGGTGGGCTAAGGGAGACAAGGAGAAAAAAAAAACAAAATTATGCGAACATGTATAATACCTTCTAAGCAGGTCGTTGTTTGTTAATAAAAACAACAACAACAACTGGCAAGCAAATGCACAAACATTTTGTGAATGTAACCCATACGTTATGACCAGACCAGGTCCAACGACCGGCCAACAAAATAAAGGTTCTCCATTTGTAAGTATGTATGCGCATATGAATATGTTCGTGTCAACGAATGAATGCCAAGGAAGCCAGATTACGATGAAGAAAACGTCGTTGCGCTATTCTTTCTTGTGTGAACATTGTAGACGTCAATGCCTAATAAACCAGTAAAGAAAGTCCTAAAGTCGGGCGGGGCCGATTTTACTATACCCTATACCACTTTGCTAATTTAGTTGAGCTCCACTTAATAATTAAAAGTTTTTATGAAGAGAATTCAATCATACACGCTATGCCGAAGCATTTGTATCTTTTAAATTCGGACTTGTATTGCCCATTTGGTGCGAAATTAATTTGAAATCGGATAAAAATATATATGGGAACTATATGCAAATCTGAACCGATCTCGATAAAATTTGGCAAAGATATTTCTGAGCTGCATTTGATATATTTCCCTGAATATCGTTGTTACGGAGTGCATATTACGGCTGTGGGTAACAAATACAATAAATCGGATGAACAATATATATGGGAGCTATAGCTATATATGAACCGATCATCACCAAATTTGGCATACTACCTTCTAGACTAAATTCGGTCGTATGTGCCAAATTCCATCCCATTTGGACAAATATTAGACGTTTGGTGCACAATAAAAGGCAAATCGGACGAAGTTATATATGGGAACTATATCCAAATCTGAATCGATCTCGATAAAATTTAGCAAAGGTATTTCTGAGCTGCATTTGATATATTTCCCCAAATATTGTTGTTACAGAGTGCATATTACGGCTGCGGAGGACAAAAATAACAAATCGGATGAACAATATATATGGGAGCTATAGCTATATCTGAACTGATTTCAATAAAATTTGGCATACTTATTTTCAGGCCTAATTTGGTTGTATGTGCCAAATTCCATCCCATTTGGACAAATATTAGACGTTTGGTGCACAATAAATGCTAAATCGGACGAAGACATATATATGGGAGCTATATCTAAATTTTTACCGATTATCTCCAATTTCAATAGGGTTCGTCCTTGGGCCAAACAAATGTTGTTTGCAAAATTTCATCTCAATCGGGTAATAAATGCGACCTGCATTTTGTTCACAAGAATACATGGACAGACGGATGGACGGACATGCATAAATCGACTCAGAATGTGATTCTATGCAGATCATCAAAAGGAACTATGGGTCTATCTCGTTTCCTTTTGCCTGTTACAAACAAATGCACAAAGACATAATACCCTGACCACCTTGTGGTGTAGGGTATAAAAAGCGGGGAAGGAAAATGGGAGAAAGAGGGTAAATGATATCTATAATGTCAATAAAAGGAGGGGGATGAGGTGGGGGTACACAGAGTGAATGAAATTCACCAAACAGAGAAATGACAGATCACAAAAGCCTCTGACAGATTTTTATGGACATAAATGACAGTTCTCCTGCAGAATACCCGAAGGAAATTCTACAATAAAAAAATATTTATTTTACCGGTCTTCTAAATTGTGGCTGCTCAAAAGCGTGTACTGACATCCATTGGATTTGAGACTAGAATTCGTTTGACTTAAAAGCAATGAAATTGACAATTCAAAACTACTAGATTTAGCGAGTGTAAACGTAGTTTTAGTCAGTTGATCTCATGGTAGAAAAATACAGGTAGATGCATCAACGCTTGGGAACATTTATATGTCAAAATATTTTAAATGTCTTTTCAAATATAAGTCGAATTTTATATTTTTTCTCATACGACACCATTCGGAGGTTTTTATAATAGGCGTTTTTCAACAATTTTTACAAATTTAAATAATTTTTCATTCAATATTTTCAATGCCAAAATTGGTTTGACAGTTCATTGTCCCAGCAGCTGAGTCGATGCATCTACCTATATTCTTCATGGTTGATCTACTTGAAATATCCAACCGATGAACAATATTAGGGTTGTTCGCAGTCCAGGATATATTGTTAAATATCGACACTTAACCACATGGTAGAAGAACATAGGTAGATGAATCAACGATTGGGAACATTGATATGTCAAAAATGTTGAAATGCTTTATCAAAAATAAGTAGATTTTTAAATGCTATCTCATACGTTGCAAATCGGAAGTTGTTATAATACGCATTTTTCAAAAATATTAACAAATTTCAATAATTTTTCATTCAAAATTTTCAATTCCAAAATTGGGTTGACAGTTCATTGTCCCAGCAGCTGTGTTGATGCGACTACCTGTATTCTTCAACCATGCTTAACCAGGAATATTATCGCAATTCTCAGGCAACCAAGAGCCACTTACATCCATGGTTGAAGAATACAGGTACCTCGAAATATACGTTTTAGACCCTACCAGATATATACAGGGTGAGCTGAAGAAACTGCAGCCAACTTCAGACTGCTGTCATTTGTAAGCCAATCATCCGACAGCTGTTAAAATTATTCCAATGGCAGCTCATTATATTGTTTACAATCGTACAAAAGCATTTTGGGGAGAATTTTCCAGAAAAAAATTTATTCGTGATGAAACGCAGGCGTGATAGTGTGATTTCTTTAAATTTGGCTGGAAAACCACAAGTGGCTATCGTTAGAGCACTCCAGCATTTAAATGTGAATAAATATTTTGTATCTCGTACCATCGCTCGTTACCGTGCGATACTGGTAGAGTAGCCCAACATCAAGGAAGTTGACGGAAGAAAACAGCAACATCAGCAGAAATGATTTGAAAAGTAAAGAAGCCGCGTTGCGGTGGCCGAAAAATGGCTCGTGAGCTGAACATATCGCAATATTCCATTCGGCAAATATTGAAAAATGAGCTTGGGGTAAAGTCATTGAAATTCGAAAAAGTGCAAGAACTTACACCGCAACGGAAAGAAAAGTGGACTCAAAAGATCTAAAGAATTGCTTCGCTTGGCCGAAAGTGGTGAACTGACGAATTTGGTTTTCTCCGATGAGAAAACATTGGTTGTCCAGCAGTTTGTAAACAAATAAAATGATCGTGTTTACTTGCCAAAGAGGTCAACTGAAAATGTGCACCTTCGGTTGGCCACCAGAACTCAAGCGCCGACCATGTTGATGGCCGCCATAACAGCCGATGGTCGCTCTTCGCTCGTATTACTCGCCAGTGGCATCAAAATAAATGCCGAATATTATCGTGAAAATATTCTGGAGGTGTGCATATCCACGCCTTCCTCTCTCCTCCCTATATTTGGTATTTTGATAATTTAAGCGGCATTATTCACCGGAATTGTTTCAAATTTGGTATTTGAAGTTCGTAATGGATATTACAGTCTATGACAGAAAATTGTCTGTGAAGGTCCACGTCTTCGTATAGCCCCCATAGAATGGTACCTCCCGATATTCGATATTTTGATGATTTTAGCGACATTATTCACCAGAATTATTTTAAATTTGGTATTTGAAGTTGCTGATGAATATTACAGCCTATGACAGAAATTTGTCTGTGCAG
Organism: Musca domestica; assembly: GCF_030504385.1. Classification (NCBI taxonomy): domain Eukaryota; kingdom Metazoa; phylum Arthropoda; class Insecta; order Diptera; family Muscidae; genus Musca; species Musca domestica. The sequence goes on along the minus strand of NW_026712321.1, from coordinate 5,119,285 downwards.
GTATATGTCTTCGTATAGCCCCCATATTATCGTACCTCCATATATTCGGTATTTTGATGATTTTAGCAACAATATTCATCGGAATTGTTTCAAATTTGGTATTTGAAGTTGCTGATGGATATTACAGCCTATGACAGAAAATTGTCTGTGCAGGTCCACGCCTTCGTATAGCCCTAATATAATGGTACCTCCCTATATTTGGTATTTTGGTGATTTTAGCGAAATTATTCACCGTAATTGTTTTCAAATTTGGTAGTTGAAGTTCGTAATGTATACTACAGCCCAAGACAGAAAATTGTCTGTGCAGATCCACGTTTTGGTATAGGCCCCATATAATTGTACCTCCCTATATTCGGTATTTTCATGATTTTAGCTACATTATTCACCGGAATTGCTTCAAATTTGGTATGTGAAGCTGGTTATGGATATTACAGCCTGTGACAGAAAATTGTTCGTGCAGGTCAACGCCTTCGTATAGCCTTAATATAATGGTACCTCCCGATATTCGGTATTTTCATGATTTTAGCTACATTATTCACCGGAATTGTTTCAAATTTAGTACGTGAAGTTGATTATGGATACTACAGCCTATGACAGAAAATGGTCTGTGTAGATCCACGTTTTGGTATAGCTCCATATAATTGTACCTCCCTATATTCGGTATTTTGGTGATTTTATCGACATTATTCACCGGAATTGTTTCAAATGTGGTATTTGATGTTTGCAATAGATACTACAGCCTACGACAGAAAATTGTCTGTGCATCGCCACGTCTTCGTATAGCCCCCATATTATGGTACCTCCCCGATATTCGGTATTTTGATGATTTTAGCGACATTATTCACCGGAATTGTTTTCAAATTTGGTATTTGAAGTTCGTAATTGATTCTAAAGCCTATAAGAGAAAATTGTCTGTGCAAGTCCACGTCTTGGTATAGCCCCCATGTAATTGTACCTCCCGATATTCGTTATTTTGATGATTTTACCGACATTATTTACCGGAAGTGTCTGAAATTTGGCATTTGAAGTTGTTGATGGATATTACAGCCTATGACAGAAAATTGTCTGTGCAGGTATATGTCTTCGTATAGCCCCCATATAATTGTACCTCCCTATATTCGGTATTTTGGTGATTTTAGCAACAATATTCACCGGAATTGTTTCAAATTTGGTATTTTAAGTTCGTAATGGATACTACAGCCTGTGACAGAAAATTGTCTGTGTAGATCCACGTTTTGGTATAGCCCCCATATAATTGTACCTCCTTATTTTCCGTATTTTGATGATTTTAGAGACATTATTCGCCGAAATTGTTTTCAAATTTGGTATTTGAAGTTCGTAATTGATACTACAGCCTATGACAGAAAATTGTCCATGCTGGTGCACGTCTTCGTATAGTCCCCATATTATGGTACCTCCCCGATATTCGGTATTTTGGTGATTTTTTTTTTTTTTTCAAGTTTCGCATATGAATATTTTAATGGCTTATGACAAAAGTTGCCTATGCAGTTCCACGTCTTCGTATAGACCCTAATATAACGGCTACATTCGGTTTTTTTAAGATTTGAACAGAATTTTTAACGGATTTTTTTTTCTTTTTGAAAATTGCCAAAATCGTGGGGAGGGTATTCAAAGTTCGGCCAGCCAAACACTTTTTTTTTTTTTTTTTTTTTGAGAAACTGAAAAATTTCGAATCCAATTTCTGCACCTATTTTTCTGATGTCAGAATAATTTAAGCAAAGTGGTTATTTGAGGAAGTCTAAGCAATTACTGAACTTTTGGGGTAATTAATTCCAATGGACGTCAAAAAAAGAAATTTCAAACTCGATTAAGACTTCAAAAAAATATAAAGTATTTTCTTACGGTTGCTACAATCAATGACCGAAAATATTTCTCTACAAATAGGTATGTATGTAATCACTTGAATACATACATATGTACATACTCAAACTGTGTGGGTAGGTATATAAATTATTTCGTATGTATTTACGTATTTACGTGTATATAACAAGATTACAGTCATAAATAAAATTAGTTAGTTATGGAACAAAAATTACTTATTGAAATAGGGTAAGTGTACCAGTAGTCGGCACTTTTAGGATTTTCGCGTTTTTAATCGCTCACCATTCTGAGTGGAACATTTCAATTATTACAAAGTTAATTTATTCAGATTCGAAATTTTGTATAGTTTTTGCAATAGTAAATAAAATTTTAATAACTTTTTATTAAATTTCATAAATTTGTAGTTTTATTAAAACAATGCTTTTTGCCAGTAGTCGGCACCACTTGCCAATTGTCGGTATGGCATGTTCCAACAGTCGGCATACCAATTTTTTTGTAATAATAATTAATAATAATAATAAATTAATTCATTAAAATATAATATTTTTGTTTAGTTAAACTGATTCGACGTCTTTATTGTACTTTTCTTAAGAATATGGATTGTTGAGGACCTTCACAGACAAAAATTTAATTTTTATTAGAATAAATCATCTTTTCTTAGCGAAATTGTACACAAAGATAGATGGCAATATATTTGAAGTAAACAAAATACATTTAGTTATAATAGTTTCATTTATTTGGGCTTAAAAATAAAAAGTGCCGACTACTGGGACATGCCGAACTTAGGCACACTTACCCTACCAAAAAAAAAAAAAAACATTCCAAACAACAAAATCTTCTTCTAAACACCCCACCACAAAACAAATCCCGCGCAAATTTTGTTTTCAAACAAACAAACGAATTTCTTTAACTAAAAATTCCCATTAATGGCCGCCGGTACAATCACCACCACTCATATCTCGCCCCTCACACACACACTCAATGGCCCGAAAAAATGGGCCATCATTGAAAAAAGTTTAGCTTTTTTAAGATTTTGCGTTTTATTTAATTTGTATTTTTACCCAATAAATCCACCCGGATTTTTGTGACATTTTCAAAATAAAATATTAGAAGTGTTGTTGGAAAACTCATAGTGTAACATTTTTCAACTTTCGGTTGGAAAAATAGTTGATTTTTTCAACTGATTTGTGGCATAAAAATGCCAATATTTATTATTCTTTACTTGGAATTTCTTTGAAAGGCGAGATTGTTTGTTGTTATTTGTTTGGTTTGTACAAAACAGTCGACGGCGGCGTCGCTGTCTCTTGCTCTCTTGGTGTGTGTGTGTGTTGTGTGTGCCTTTGTTGTGAAGGTAGTTTGCTCTCTTAAAACACCAAATTGCCCCTCAAGTTTATCGTGTTGTTGTTGTTGTTGATGATGATGGTGATAACAAACAGCCACATACCCAACCACCAAAACAAATAGAACAATATGCTTCTTCTTTAATCGTTTGCCACTCGTATATAGATATCTGATTCAACGAACAAACGAACTCGTGTTTGTTTGGTTATAATTCCACAGTTCGTTGCATTGTTTTTGCACACACTCATGAAGCGAATCGTTGAACCAAACGCACCCACAGCAAAGAGGCATGTTATTGAGTGTGTGTGTGTGGGGGATTCCATTGCTCTCTCTCTTTATTTCTCCCATCTGTTCAACACATGCAAGAGTAAAGACAACACTTCAATGGGGGCCTTTATTTCTCTTTGAATTTAAGCAGTGTAATTGGGGAATTCTCTGTCATTTAAAGAGAGAGTATACATGAAATGGAATAGCGGGAGTTCTCCTCTCATATTTTACAGTAAAGGGATGAGAAGGTACTTATTTTTTGAATTTGTTATTGAAAATCACTATAAAATCAAAAATTAAATATTTTAAAAATGTATTTTTTATTTTTTATTTAAAGGTGATTTGTACTCGTGTTATTACAACTCCACAGTGGGTAGCTAATCTTAAATGTGATTAACATAAATAAAATGAAGCGAATACATGACTACGTCAACGATAAAACTAAAAGCCAAAAGTCAAAGGAATGCCTGTGCGGAAAAGAAAAAGACAACTCCAAAAGGCTTTTAAAGGCACACGCTGTTTTAGAGGATCTCGATACAATACAAGTTCCAATCAAGGACATTCCAGAGTTCTCCTAAATATGGAATATTACGTAAAATATATTCCTTACATGCTCCGCCTTGGGGTAGCATAGCTGATATCAATCGGCATCCGCAGCTTGCGGATAGTGCGAAGCCAAGTAGATATACGTGGTAGCTGAAAATTGAATAAGCAATCGCAGATAGTCAACGGGTCTGGGGAGAGTCTCGGCATAAATACCCAAGTGTAAATGATCCTTAGACTGACGAGGCGTTTTTTTTTTTTAGAGGATCACGATAAATACAAGTTCCAATCAATGACCTTCAAGAATTCTCCTATAGATGGAATATCACGTAAAATATATTCCTTACATGCTCCGCCTTGGAGGAGCATAACTGATAGCAATCGGCGTCCACAGCTTGTGGATAGTGGAAAGCCAAGTAGATATACGGGGTAGCTGAAAATTGAATAAGCAATCGCAGATAGTCAAGGGGTTTGAGGGAGAGTCTCGGCATAAATACCCAAGTGTAAATGATGCTTAGACTGACGAGACGTTTTTTTTAGAGGATCACGATAAATACAAGTTCCGACCAAGGACATTCAAGAGTTCTCCTAAATATGGAATATCACGTAAAATATATTCCTTACATGCTCCGCCTTGGGGGAGCATAGCTGATAGCAATCGGCATCTACAGCTTGCGGATAGTGGAAAGCCAAGTAGATATACGGGGTAGCTGAAAATTGAATAAGCAATCGCAGATAGTCTGCGGGAAGAGTCTCGGCATAAATACCCAAGTGCTAATGATCCTTAGATTGAAGAGACAACTTTTCAGCGCCTCATAAAATAGCCAAACCTCAAACGCTCGGGTGTTATTCGACCCCACGTGCCCATCAGTGTTACAGGTTTGCAGCCAGGGTATCGACTGTATTCTAACGAAGCTTCGTTGAAACCTAGGCGCCTCAATGAATGTTAGGTTTAGTTACGAGTCCTTACCATCATACATAGGCTATGCCAGGGACGATCTCAGGTTCTTCACCAGACAATGATGTGTGGAAGAAAAAATTCTAAAAAATCCCAAAAAACAACCATCCTATTTCGATCGATTCTGGTGTGGACGTGCCTCGCTTACCTCCACCTCAACAAAAATGACCTCAAGATCGGACTGGGGCAGTGATTCAGGATCGTCTACTACCATTAACAGGTTGGAGCAACGGGAAACTTGGGAAGCCCGAGTGTCAATGATCCTTAGACTGTCGAGTCGATGTTTTGGCGCCGCAAAAATAGCCAATCCTCAGCGCTTATGCCCTAACGCTGGGGTTTTATACAATCACGTGCTCATCTGTGTTATAGGTTTGCAGTCAAGGTACCGACGGTAATCTAATGGAGCTTCGTTGATACCTGGGCTCATCAACGAATATAAGGTTTAATTACCAAGTCCTTACCATGGTACGGAGGCTATGACATGATCGACCTCAGTTCCTTCATTGTGAGGAAGACGAAATTTTAAAAAATCCTCCCGAAAAAATACCAATTCTATTTCGACTAATGATGGTGTGGACGCCTACTCACCCTCGGTCAACGAAGCTAGAAGTAATAAGTTTATCGGACCTTAACAAAAATGAACTTAAGATCGGACTTGGACAGTGATTCAGGATCGTCTGCTACCACTGGCAGGACGAGAAGCTTGGGGAGACAATGATCTGACTCTTGACCTTGTAAACAGCAGCGTTAGAAGACAGCAAGCAATCCGTCAGAACATTGGCGATATGGAAACATTAAGGCTGAGTTTTCCAGTAAGGGTATCGAGTTTATTCTAACGGTGCTTCGTTGCTACCAGGGCGCCTGAATGAATATTAGGTTTAGTTGCCAAGTCCTTACCATGATACGAAGGCTATGCCAAGGTGTTGACCTTCAAAATATGAAATTTAAAAAAAAAAATCTCCAAAAAACAAACAATTCGACTTCTATTGATGCTGGTGTGGACGCCTTGGCATCCTCAGTCAACAAAGCTACGAGTACGAAGTTTATCTCCAACTTAACAAAAATTATCTTAAGATCGGACAGTAATTTAGGATCGTCTGCTACCACTAACAAAACGAAGCGGACAGGAAGCTTGGGAAGAGACAATGATCTGGCTCTAGCATCAAGAAATATTAGGTTTAGTTGCCAAGTCCTTATCATCGTACATGGGCTATGTCGGGGTCGATCTCAGTTCCTTCACAAGACAATGATGTATAGGAGATAAAATTAAAAAAAAAAACTCCCCAAAAAACACCTAATCCTATTTTGACGGATGCTGATGTGGAAGCTCTGGGACCCTCAGACCACAAAGCAACAAGTGTGAAGTTAACCTCCACCTCAACAAAAAATAACCTTAAGATCGGAATTGGACAGTGATTCACGAGTTATTATTACCACTAGCAGGACGAAGCCGTCAGGAAGCTTGGGAAGAGATAATGATCTGACTCTTGTACAACCAAGCAAGCAACAACCAGTCCTATTTCTATTGTTGTTGGCGTGGACGCTTTGATACTCCCAGTGAATAAAGCTACAAGTGCGAAGTTAACCTCCACAGCAATAAAAATTACCTTAAAAGCGGACTCAAACAGCGATTCAAGATCTGTCTGTCTGTTACCATTAGCAGAATGAAGCGAACGGGAAGCTTGGGAGGAGACAATGATATGATTTCTGAACCCATTAGCGACAGTTAAGGCTAAGTCTGGACAGTATCCCTGCAGACTTCTGGGAAAGCCTCTCAGACGAGGACGGGAACGGTAGTCCAAGCCTCGATCTCTAGCCAGGGAATGACTCTAAAGAAAATCGTAATACTGCTAAAGTCATGACCCGATCCAGATTAAATTTTGCACAGATCATTTGTTTGGCCCAAGGACGAACCCTATTGAAATTGGAAATAATCGGTCAAAATTTAGATATAGCTCCCATATATATCTTCGTCCGATTTACTTTTTATTGTGCACCAAACGTCTAATATTTGTCCAAATGGGATGGAATTTGGCACTTACGAGTCTATTGAGTCTAGAAGCTAGTATGCCAAATTTGATCGAAATCGGTTCAGATATAGCTATAGCTCCCATATATATTGTTCATCCTATTTGTTATTTTTGTCCACCGCCGCCGTAATATGCACTCCGTAACAACGATATTCAGGGAAATATATCAAATACAGCACAGAAATATCTTTGCCAAATTTTATCGAGATCGGTTCAGATTTGGATATAGCTCCCATACATAACTTCGTCCGATTTACTTTTTGCTGTGCACCAAACGTCTAATATTTGTCCAAATGGGATGGAATTTGGCATTTACGAGTCTATTGAGTCTAGAAGCTAGTATGCCAAATTTTATCGAAATCGGTTCAGATATAGCTATAGCTCCCATATATATTGTTCATCCGATTTGTTATTTTTGTCCTCCGCAGCCGTAATATGCACTCTGTAACAACGATATTCAGGGAAATATATCAAATACAGCTCAGAAATATCTTTGCCAAATTTTATCGAGATCAGATTCAGATTTGGATATAGCTCCCATATATAACTTCGTCCGATTTACTTTTTATTGTGCACCAAACGTCTAATATTCATAAAGTTGGCCCCGCCCGACTTTAAGACTTTCTTTACTGGTTTTTTGTTATTTTCTTTGCTTTGCTTAAGGGACACCATGTTCCACACATGGTATATATGGAAAATTTGACATTACATATGTAAAAAAAAACATTTCGTCTGATAGAGCCTTAAGACATACTTAGGTGTATCAGAGGTTTATTTATTACCCAGTGCATATGGAAAACTTGTGTATGATTTTTGAAAACAAAAGGCGCCAAAACACCTGACAACCTGAAGCCACATTGTCCACAGGCCTAGGAAAGAAAATAGTAAAATGGCACACACGCCACACAAACTAGCCGACACTTTCCCCCATGCTTTATCAGTTTTACGGAATGCCCAACCAAAGATGCGAAAAGGGATTATTTTCAATACCCCAAAGTATAGTACAGTGGGTTATACACGTTTTACCGGAACTCAACAAATTTCTTCCACAAAAACCCTTGAAAAATGTTCATGGTCATTTATCCGTTTCCACTGTGAAAAGGCTAATCGGAGATGATTTCTTGTAGCTACCACTTGCTTCAGCCAGCCATTCACCGATATGACTAAGTGTTTACACATGATTCGACATAATATGTTTTAACACATGGATGTGTGTACATACGATTCGATGTTATGTTTGATATACCTCGGGGCCTAAGTGTGAGTGGCGTAAGGTGTTGCAACGAGAATCGGCAGCAAGATTACTCTTTATCACACACAATTTTTCAATGGGCAGACATACATATGCATGTTGTGCGTTAGCTGGTGGTGTGGTGGTATTCTCATAAATATGAGAAATTTACACCAGTTATACGGCGACATGGAAAAGTTTGGGTGCGACACTGGAGGTCAAATGTGAAGAGGCTTATTTTATATGCTTCGATTTGAGGGTAAACTTCAATGAAATCTTTTCTTTTTAATAAATTGTACATTTCACCGTGTTGAGAAAACAACCTTTAGCCATGGTTATGTTTAGAGAATCTTTATCCGTATGAATAGCCTGGTAATTAACTTGTCGTTTATTTAAATTCTACTTTAATTATTGGGCGCCATATTTTTTATCAATTCAATTAGAGTGGGACCTGCAAAGGCAACTTTTCTCATAAGCCATTACAATATTCAAATGCGAAACGTGAAAAAACGGTGAATAATTTAGCTAAAATCATCAAAATGCCGAATATCGGGAGGAGCCGTTATATGGGAGCTATACGAAGACATGGACCTGCACAGACAATTTTCTGTCATAGGCTGTAGCATCCATTACGAACTTCAAATACCAAATTTGAGACAATTCCGGCAATTAACGTCAGTAAATTCATCAAAATACCGAAAATAGGGAGGTAAAATAATATGGGGATTATACGAAGACGTGAACCTACCCTGACAATTTTCTGTCATAGGCTGTAGTATCCATTGCGAACTTCAAATACCAAATTCCGGTGAATAATGTTGCTAAAATCATCAAAATACCGAATATAGTGAGGTGCCATTATATGGGGCCTATAGGAAGGCGTGGACCTATACAGACAATTTTCTGTCATAGGCTGCAGTATCCATTACGAACTTCAAATACCAATTTTGAAATAATTCCGGTGAATAATGTCGCTAAAATCATCAAAATACCGAATATCGAGAGGTGCCGTTATATGGGGGCTATACGAAGACGTAAACCTGCACAGACAATTTGCTGTCATAGGCTGCAGTATCCATTACGAACTTCAAATACCAAATTTTAAACAATTCCGGTGAATAATGTAGCTAAAATCATCAAAATACCCAATATCGAGAGGTAACATTATATGGGGGCTATACCAAAACCGTGGACCTGCGCAGACAATTTTCTGACACAGGTTGTCCATTACGAATTTCAAATACCAAATTTGAAACTATTCCGGTGAATAATGTAGCGAAAATCATCAAAATACCGAATATCGGCAGCTTTCGTTATATGGGGGCTATACGAAGGCGTGGACCGGTATGGACAATTTTCTGTCATAGGCTGTAGCATCCATTACGAACTTCAAATACCAAATTTGAAACATTTCCTGTGAATAATGTCGCTAAATTCATCAAAATACCGAATATCAGGAGGTACTATTGTATTGGGGCTATATGAAGACGTGGATCTGCACAGACAATTTTCTGTCATAGGTTGTAATGTCCAATACGAACTTCAAATACCAAATTTGTAACAATTCCGTTGAATAATGTCGCTTAAATCATCACAATACCGAATATCGGGAGGTACCATTATATGGGAGCTATACGAAGACGTGAACCTGCACCGACAATTTTCTGTCAAAGGCTGTAGTATCTATTACGAACTTCAAATACCAAATTTGAAACAATTCCGGTGAATAATGTCGCTAAAATCATCAAAATACCAAATATCGGGAGGTGCCGTTATATGGGGGCTATACGAAGACGTAAACCTGCACAGACAATTTTCTGTCATAGGCTGCAATATCCATTACGAACTTTAAATATCAAATTTGAAACGATTCCGATGAATATTGTCGTTTAAATCATAAAAATACCTAATATCGGGAGCTTTCGTTACATTGGGGGCTACGAAGACGTGGACCTGCAAGGACAATTTTCTGTCATAGGCTGTAGTATCAATTACGAACTTCAAATGCCAATTCCGGTGAATATTGTCGCTAAAATCATCAAAATACCGAATATCGGGGAGGTACCATTATATTGAGGCTATACGAAGACGTGAGCCTGCTCGGACAATTTTCAGTCATAGGCTGTAGTAGCCATTACAAACTTCAAATACCAAATGTGAGACAATTCCGGTTAATAACGTCGCTAAAATCATCAAAATACCGAAAATAGGGAGGTAAAAAAATATGGGAGACGTGGACCTATATAGACAATTTTCTGTCATAAGCTGTGGTATCCATTAAGAACTTCAAATACCAAATTTGAAATAATTTCGGTGAATAATGTCGCTAAAATTATCCAAATACCGAATATCGGGAGATACCATAATATAGGGGCTATATGAAGACGCAGACCTGCACAGACAATTTTCTGCTATAGGCTGTAGCATCCATTACGAATTTCAAATACCAAATGTGAGACAATTCCGGTTAATAATGTCGCTAAAATCATCAAAATACCGAATATCGGGAGGTACTGTTATATGGGTGCTATAAGAAGGCGTGGACCTCCATGGCCCATTTACAATGCCAAAAGTTCTGCAGACATAATGTACATTTAAGTTACATTTTATCAACTTACTTCATTTTGGTCGGAAGCTAGAGTGATTTCCATTGATGGGCTGACGGACGGACATCGCTAAATCGACATAGAATTGTATGCTGATTATGAATATATATACTTTGTGGGGTCTTAAATGTATATTTCGATGTGTTACAAACGGAATGACAAACTTAATATACCCTCCATACTATGGTAGAGGATATAAAAAAATACCTGAGTTATTTTACAATGTCGCAGCACGCAAATACACAAAAAGAACGACAAAGAACTAGAAAGACAAAAAAATATCCAAATGAAAAAATGCTAAAAGGAACGATATAAACTAAAGATTTAAAGAACTGGATCTAGTTTCGACCGTTCATTTCGCGGGACTAGTTCATTCCGGAACAACCCAACTCTAAATTCAATTGCCAATAAATGTATCAAAGACCTAAAATGGTAAGGACTAGACAAAATGCATTTTGAGCAAATGGTACAATACATAGAGTAACAGCTCATGTCAGAGACATATTAATATAATATCCACAATTACAGAAACGAATAACAAAAAAAAATTCAAAAATCCAAAATTTTAGATGTGTTGTCTCTTCTATGTCTTTGTCTAAATTCAATTGCCAATAAATTTATTTTTTCTAGCCATCCTATATCTCCTACAATTAGTTGCCAGTAAAACATCTCTTCTTTTGCCCTCCACTGTGCTGGTGTTTAAATATTGCGATTTCGTCGCTTCACACTCGTTCGTTTTATTCATTATGAACGAAACAACAATAATAATAATAATAACAATATAATCGAAATAATCCCAGTTTGTCTCTTTTCTGTTGCAGTTACATATTTCATGCTCTGCTCACACACACACACTCACACACACTGTGTGAAATTGTACGAGTCCCTTTCCAATCTCGTTCGTTCGATTGTTCATTCGTTTGTTTGCACCGTTGTTCTCAGTTGCCGACGACGTATGGCGTCAACCGAGTCATGACATTGCCGTCATCGTTTGTTTGCATAAACCAAAAATAGCAACAACCTCATAAACCTAGTACAGCGCTGCAGCTGCGACAGACACACAAAAATTGTCCAAGCTGAGCAGTCACAAAACAAAACAAAACAACTCACAGAGGTGACTTAGAAATCACGTCTGGGCAATAGAAATCATTGCGGATGATATAAAGAAGTTTGCCTGGTTCTCCTAAAATTTGTAACAATTGTTGGAAATTGCAAAGACATATAATATAATAAGACATTACATTGTTACTTTTCTTCAATAGATGGCGTTGGTAGAGAATAAAATAGTTGTGTTCCAGAACCTGCAAATTAGTACTAATTAGCACTAATTCTGCTACAACGCGTTCCCGTACTCCAAAACTTGCAGCTCTCTCGAGAAAAAATGGCGCTGAGTGGTGCACATTTCTGCTTGTTTTAGCTACATGAATTTGACCGAGCAGAAATGTGCATATTGTAAATTTGACATTTAATTGGCAGGGCTAACAAGGTTGAAAAATGTATTGATACATTTCAATAAAGAAAATGGTACATTTCAATAAAGAAAAGGAAAAACTAATATTTGTCGTGCAAAAAACAAAAAGAGAAAATATGGAGCAACTGATGTATTCACTTTTGGATGATTCCAGCAGTGAAGAGGACTGGCTGAATGAGGAATCAGATTATTAATTATTATTATAAATTATTAATTTTAACTTATCGTCTTCAATACTCATTTTTTAAATGTTGGCGCCCTTTTCAGTAAGGTTTCACCAGTCCGATTTAGGCTGTTTACTTTTGGAATTTTGAATTTTGACATTTTATCGCATTTCTGCTAATTTTCCGTTCCCTTATTTTTTGAGCAAACCTAAATGAGAATGATATTTCGAACTGTTCTCTCTTCTGCTAGTTTTACTACTAAAAAAGTACTGGAACACAACTAATATGTTATGTCACGATATGTAATAATTTAACAGAGCTGACACATTTTAAGGGTTATTGTTGATTTTTATCGATTCAATGTACAAGAAAATGCTCTGGAATAGATTTTTGGGAGCATGCCTATTATACCTGATATTTTTTGCCGCGTATTTCCGCCATTTTTCGACGATGTCGGAATAACATATTTTTCTAAAATTTCCAATGCATTTCTGTTATCTCGCCTGCCATCAGCTACCTAATAGAAAAACTAAAGCCCATATGCATTTTGTCTAGTCTTTATAGGTTTATCTCTTTGGAAATTGTTACTGGAAGTCGTCTGTGAACCCAAAATTCGAGAGAGATATTTTGACAGCTTTTCTATTGAGAGTTTGCAAACTCTTGTCTCACAAATGACTTCTTGTAATCACTTCTTCTTTTTCTCTTGGTAGTATTCGGCGATGTCTTTGTTGAGCAAGAAAATGTAAAAACATTGTTGTGTTCACTTCTCCTTCGAGACGATCCTAATGACCTGAAGTTGGCAAGAAAAAGGAAACCCATATAGACCCTCTCTTCCACTTCTTCTGGTACCTCCCCCACAAAATGTCAACGTTTTCAAAGAAAATAATCTACTGCACAGAAAGAGAAAGGATAATCCGAGTTTGCTTGCAAATCCTAATATTTGCGAAAATGGACAATATCGGTTCACTCCATTAAGTACCTCCCCCAACAAAGGGTCAATATTTTGAATAATTATAACTCACTCTAAAATGTCATATAAGTGTTCGATTATCTTTATATTACACAAATCGCAATGTTTTTATGAATCCAAGGCCTGGTGTGAAGATGGGATATATCGGTCCACTCCTTCTGGTACCTCCCCAACAAAGGGTCTAATTTTTGAATATTCATGTAGCTCATAAAACATGAAATTAACATCCGATTCCATTCAGACTTGGCACATCTCAATATTTCCATCAACACAAGCTCTGTTATAAATATGGTAGATATCGGGGTATTCCTTCTGATACCTCCCCCATAAATGGTCAACATTTTGAATAATTACAACTCACTCTAAAATGTGATGTAAGTGTTCGATTATCTTCAAATTACACACATCACAATATTTTCACTAGCACAAGGTCTGGTGTGAAATTGGAATATATCGGTCCACTTAATCTGGTACCTACCCCTTAAAAGGGTCAACATTTTGAATATTTATGAAGCTCATAAAACACGAAATTAACATCCGATTCCATTCAGACTTGGCACATCTCAATATTTCTATCAGAACAAGATCTATTATAAAGATGATAGACTTTGGACCATTTCTTCTGGTACCTCCCCCACAAAGGGTCAAAGTTTTGAATAACCGAAACTATCATAAAATCCGAAACAAGCATCCGATTGTCTTCAAATTAAACACATAACAAATTTTTAAACCAAGGTCTGGTGTGAAGATGGGATATATCGGTCCACTTCTTCTGGTACGTCTCCCACAGCGGGTCAAAATTTTGATAAAATGCAAAACCAACATTCGATTCCATTCAGACTTTGTACATCACAATATTTCCCTAAACACAAGATATGTTATAAAGATGGTAGAGATCGAATCATTCCTTCTGATACCTCCTCCACAAAGGGCAAAGTTTTGAACAACCGAAACGATCAAAAAATCCAAAACAAGCATCCGATTGTCTTCAAATTACACACATCACAATATTTTTATCAAACCAAGGTCTGGTGTGAAATTAGGAAAAATTGGTCCACTCCTTCTGGTACCTCCCCCACAAAGGGTCAACATTTTGAGTATCCATGAAGCTCATAAATCGGGAAATTAATAACCGATTCCATTCAGACTTGGTACATCTCAATAACACAAGATGTGTTATAAATATGGTAGATATCGGGCCCTTAATTCTGCTACCTCCCCCACAAAGGGTCAAAGTTTTGAACAACCGAAACTATCATAAAATCCGAAATAAGCATTCGGTTCTCTTTAAATTACACACTTCGCAATATTTTTATGAATCCAAGGCCTGGTGTGAAGATGGGATATATCGGTCCACTCCTTCTGGTACCTCCCCAACAAAGGGTCTAATTTTTGAATATTCATGTAGCTCATAAAACATGAAATTAACATCCGATTCCATTCAGACTTGGCACATCTCAATATTTCCATCAACACAAGCTCTGTTATAAATATGGTAGATATCGGGGTATTCCTTCTGATACCTCCCCCATAAATGGTCAAAATTTTGAATAACCAAAACGATCATAAAATCTGAAACAAGCATCCGGTTCTCCTCAAATTACGCACATCACAATATTTTTATTGAACCAAGGTCTGGTGTGAAATTAGGAAATATCGGTCAACTCCTTCTGGTATTTCTCCCACAAAGGCTCAAAAATTTGAATATCCATGAAGATCATATAACGCGAAATTAAGATCCGATTCCATTCAAACTTGCGAAACATGTCAGCGATTCTTTATAACTTCCTGTACCTAAATATTTCTTTTAACCAGAAATCTGATATGAATATGAAATTTATCGGAATTTATGATTTTGCATAAAATTGGATATAAATATTCGATTTCCTTCAAATTTTGCTCATACCAATATTTTTGTCTGTATTAGATGAAGTAAGAACAGGGGATACTGCGGTCCGCTATATCTGTTACCTCACGCAAATTTCGCATATTTTCCAAAAATTTGTCCATATCTCATATAAAGAGTATAGGAAGTAATCGATATAGTCCAAATTTGGCACGTTGTAATATTTTTATCAGTCTTAGGTCAGATATGCATTTTTCAATATTGGTCAACTGCTTCGGAACCTCCCCCATAAAGAGTCAGCAGTTAGAATATTCATACCTCAAGGCTGGGGGTATACCACTGTCGGTAAAATCGATTGATACTATTTGACTTGTTAATATTTTCACATTGGGCGCCATTTGCATAGTGGTCCTTCTTAAACTAAAAAATCTTACTTTACGATCAATTATGCTTCTCTACAAAGAATATAACCTAGAATATCACTTAATTTTCAGTGCTTCTTCCCATTTTATGGTTAGATACGAATTGGTCAATATTGGCCAACTGCTTCGGATCTTCCTCCATAATGAGTAAAGAGTTTGAATAATCAAGTTTGGGGGTATATATCTGTCGGCAAAGCCGTATGATACTATTTGATTTGTTTTCTATTGCATTAGCCTCAAAATTTTGAAAATAAACTCCTCAAAGCTGCTATGAAACCGTTAAGACCTTATGCAGAAGAATTTGGCATTTGATGCTATTCCATTCTCTCTCTTTTCTGACACATGCACGTTCTCTCTCTACCCACGTAAAAATCAAATTGTTTAATAAGCATATGTATTTATGTTGTTCCATGGAGGAACACGGAGGGTCTATTGCCACGGAGGATCAATAGTTTGAATAATCATAACTCAAAGCTGGGGGTATGCACCTGTCGGCAAAACCGTCTGATATTATTTGCCTTGTTTTTGTAGACAAGAGTTATGCTATTTTATTGTAAATATATGTTCAAACTGTCACATTTATCAAACAACAAGTGCCCCAGAAGTGACGTCTCTGTGCAATGAGTGAGAAACTCACATCCAAATGTTTTGGAGTCAGTGTTTGAATGGGTGTGTGTGTGTGTGTTTGCATTTGATGGCGCTAAGAGTATTTGTAACAAAACGACGATATCACTCTGTCAGCCGTCGAACAGATACATTTCAATTTGACACATTTCAGTACAGTTTCTACTGATGGCTTAGTTTCGATTCGGTTGTTACTTTTATTATTGTTTGGCGGGTGGGTGAGTGGATGGATGGATGGTATGAATGGTTGGGCGCCATGGACACAATTGCAATAAAGAAGTACAACATAAATACATATGCTTATTAAACAATTTGATTTTTACGTGGGAGAGAGATTTTTTACGTGTGTCAGAGAAGAGAGAATGGGATAGCATCAAATGCCAAATTATTCCGCATAAGGTTTAAAGGTGTCATAGTAGGTTTAAGGAGTTTATTTTCACAATTTTTGAGGCTAATGCAATAGCAAACAAGTCAAATAGTATGAGTCGATTTTATCGACAGTGGCATACCCCCAGCCTTGAGTTATGATTATTCAAACTCTTGACTCTTTATGAAGGAAGTTCCGAAGTAGTTGGTCAATATTCGCCAATTCGTATCTCACCTAAAAATGGGAGGAAACACTGAAAATTAAGTGATATTCCTGGTTATATTCTTTGTAGAAGGCATAATTGATCGTGAAGTAACATTTTTTACTTTGAGAAGCACCACTATACAAATGGCGCCCAATGTGAAAATATTAACACGTTAAATAGTATCAGTCGATTTTACGGACAGATGTATACCCCCAGCCTTGAGTTATGATTATTTAAACTCTTGACTCTTTATGGAGGAGGTTCCGAAGCAGTTGGCCAATATTGAAAAATTCGTATCTCACCTAAGACTGATAAAAATATTACAACGTGCCAAATTTGGACTATATCGACTACTTTCTATACTCTTTATATGAGATATGGGCAAACTTTTTTGGAAAATATGCGAAATTTCCGTGAGGTAACAGATATAGCGGACCGAAGTGTTCCGTTTTCACAATTCCTCTATTACAGAAAAAATATTGGTATTTGCAAAATTTGAAGGAAATCGAATATTTATATCCAATTTTATGTGAAATCATAAATTCCGATCAATTACATGTTCATATCAGGTTTCTGGTAAAGAGCAATATTTAGATATAGGAAGTTGTAAAGAATCGGCGACATGTTTCATAAGTTATGACAGACATAAGAATTGGAAATTGTGACCCTTTGTGGGTGAGGTACCAGAAGGAGCGGACCGACATATTCCAATTTCACATAAGACCTTGGGTTAATAAAAATATTGTTATGTGTGAAATTTGAGGTGAGTCGGATGCTTATTTCAGATTTTATGATCGTTTTAAATCGTTTTTAGTTTAGAAGAAATAATCCATCTTCACAGAAGATCTTGTGTTGATGGAAATATTGAGATGCAGCAAGTCTGAATGAAATCGGATGTTATTTTCGCGTTTTATGAGCTTCATAAATATTCAAAATTTTGACCCTTTTAAGGGGGAGGTACCAGTAGGAGTGGTCCGATATATTCCATTTTGACATCAGACCTTGGGTTAATAAAAATATTGTGATGTGTGTAATTTGAAGAGAACCCGATGCTTATTTCGGATTTTATAAACGTTTTCATTATTCAAAACTTTGACCCTTTGTGAGGAAGGTACAAGAAGGAATGGTCCGATCTCTACCCTATTTATAACAGATCTTGTGTTGATGGAAATATTGAGATGTGCCAAGTCTGAATGGAATCGGATGTTAATTTCGTGTTTTATGAGCCTCATGAATATTCAAAATTTTGTCCCATTTGTGGGGGAGGTACCAGAAGATGTGGACCGATATATTCCATCTGCATATCAGACCTTGGGTTAATAAAAATATTGCTATGTGCGAAATTTGAAGAGATCCCGAAGCTTATTTCGGATTTAATGGTCGTTTTGGTTATTCAAAACTTTGACCCTTTGTGGGGGAGGTACCAGAAGGAATGGTCCGATCTCTACCCTATTTATAACAAATCTTGTTTCGATAGAAATATTAAGCTGTGCCAAGTCTGAATGGAATCGGATCTTAATTTCGTGTTTTATGAGCCTCATGAATATTCAAAATTTTAACCCTTTGTGGGTGAGGTACCAGAGGGAGTGGACCGATATATTCCACCTTCACACCAGACCTTGGGTTAATAAAAATATTGGGATGTGTGTAATTTGAAGTGAAACGGAGGATTATTTCGGATTTTATGGTCGTTTTGGTTATTCAAAACTTTGACCCTTTGTGGGGGAGGTACCCCAAGGAAAGATCCGATCTCTACCCTATTTATAACAGATCTTGTTTCGATAGAAATATTAAGTTGTGGCAAGTCTGAATGGAATCGGATCTTAATTTCGTGTTTTATGAGCCTCATGAATATTCAAAATTTTGACCCATTTGTGGGGGAGGTACCAGAAGGAGTGCACCGATATTGTCCATTTTCGATCCTGAAATAGCACTGATGTAAATATTAGGATTTGCAAAGTTGGAACAAACTTGGATTATCCTTTCTCTTTCTGTGCAGTAGATTACTTTCTTTGAAAACTTTGACCCTTTGTGGGGGAGGTACCAGAAGGAGTGGACCGATTTTGACCATCTCCGAACTCGATCTAAGTTTGACAATAATATTACGATGTGCCAAGTTTGAATCAAATGGGATACTCCCTTCGTGAATTATCGTGCGCACCAACCAGACAGACAGACGGACGGACATCGCTAGATCGACTCCAAATGTCCTGAAACGGATTTGGTGCCAAAGAGACCTAGGGTCTAAAACCGTTATTTCGAGGAGGCATGTTTTGGCTGTATCAAATGATATATACCCGTTCTAGCCATATGGCTGAGGGTATTGTGGGTTTGCATTTTTGTTCGGGATACCATATTATTTTGTTGTTGCAAAATGGTCAGGTTTAATCCCATTATTGTTATTTTTATAAAAACAACGTTTGTTTATTGGTGGAGGGGGTAACCAGTTTACCAGGGGGTAAGGTAGGGTTTACCTAGGTTTGGGAATGAACCACCAATCCTCGTCAGTTCTTTGTCCTTTATGATCATCATAAAAGGTTTCCCCTGTAAAGCCTCCTATAAAAGTCTCCATAAAATCTCCTTTAAAGACATTTTGATAAACTTCCGGCAAGGTTATGTGGGACATTATATGGGGTATAGATTAAAAATTCCTACAAAAATTGGATCACACTCTTCATCTTTCGAATGCGTTCGATTAATAACCCAGTTAGTTACTTGAATACCAACATCCTCCATATCCTCCTTTCGGTTTCGAATACACATCCTTTGTTCCCAAAACCAAGTGACCTACTTTACTAACCCATAAAACATAGCATACGCGGAGCGTGTTGGATATCAAGGACCAAATGCAAGGCACATGTCGGATTTTTAGACAAATACAGCACCGAAAATGTTATGTCTTGCGTGGGGGTGGGAGAAGAGATGCACAAGGAGGGCTAGACATCCAGACAGTCTGGTAGACAGGCAAATTTTGTAAAAATAACCAACGGTGATGCGTCTCTTCGAAAATGGAATATGTATTCATTCATCGTTTCCTTTATTGTCATCCTATGTTCACGTAGCCGCACGTCAGCATCTAACGTCATCAGCATACTGACAACATGTATACATATGTATTTATATATTTGTGTGTGTGTGTGTTCTGTATGCTATAGCATCATTTCTAATGCCTTTCACCAAGAATCCCCTTATGACACGTTCCGACACACGCACACACACACACACACACACACACACACAGCGAGTCATTGCCAGGACATGGATATCCTTAACACAATTTCGAGTAACGGTCGTGCTCGTTAGAAAACATGCTTAGCTACAGGACAAATGTGTGCCGTGCAATCCGAGCAGTCAGCCAACCATGCAGACTTTCTGCATCCATTGTCGGTAGACATATGGCAGACAGACATTAGAAACCAAAATCAATTAACGAATCGCCACCCACTTAACCCACGTGATCCATGTGTAGCCTTGGGGCCGTACGAAATTCCCATGCTACTGCAATTCTTCTTGAGGTTGGTGGAATCAACAACTGGTTATTTGGCCCAATTAGTAAGGATGCATTTTGGGTGTGTGTGTGAGTGTGTGCTATAGGCCACTGCCATTGAGTGACCATCAAGGATGGAGGATGTTTGAAAGGCGGAAGTGAAAGGCATTTTGAATTGATTTTTTTTAAAGGCCAGAAGAGGAAATAGGCAACGAATCTTTCGCAGGGGGCAAAAGATGATGGAAAAAAGGAGTGGGAAGAGGAGAGAGAGAAGCGGATTTAGATTTTAGTTCGAAAGAGGATGTTAAAGGCATTTTGAATTGATTTTTTTAAAGGCCAGAAGAGGAAATAGGCAACGAATCTTTCGGTGGGGGCAAAAGATAATGGAAAAAAGGATTGGGAAGAGAATAAAGAGAAGCGGATTTAGATTTTAGGTTATAGTTGTTGAAGAGTAGCATAATTGACGTTGGAATAAAATTTAAGAAGCAATACTAGGCAAATGGCGCCCAAGATGAAAATAATGATTAGCAAGTTTTAAACAATTTAACGGTTAGTAACTCCAGCTGGGATTTGAACTCAAATTATATTCGATGTTATATTTTTTTTTTTTTTTGGGGGGGGGAAGCATAATGGATCGTGAAGTAACATTTTTCAGTTGAAGAAGCACCTCTATTCAAATGGCGCCCAATGTGAGCATATTAACAAGGTAAATAGTATCAGTCGATTTTACCGACAGATGTATGCCCCCAGCCTTGACTTATGATTATTCAAACTGTGGGCTCTATATGGGGGAGGTTCCGAAGCAGTTGGCCAATATTGATCACCTAAGACTGATATAAATATTACAATGTGTCAGATTTGGACAATATACACCACTTCCTATATTTTACAGAGTGAGATGCGAAAACTGCAACCAATTTCAGACTGCTGTCATTTCTAAGCCACACGTCCGACAGCTGTTAAAATTATTCCAGTGGCGGCTCATTATATTGTTTACAAGCGTACAAAAGCATTTTGGGGAGAATTTTCCAGGAAAAAAGTTATTCGTGATGGAATTCAAGCAGGATGGTGTGATTTCTTTATATTTGGCTGGAAAACCACAAGTGGCTATGGTTCGAGTACTCCAGCATTTAAATGTGAATAGATCTTTTGTAGACTCAAAAGAGCTACTTCGCTTGCCCTAAAGTAGTGAAGTGCCGAATTTGGTTTTCTCCGATGAGAAAACATTCGTTGTCCAGCAGCGTTGTAATCAAACAAAATGATCGTATTTACTTGCCAAAGAGGTCAGCTGAAAATGTGCACCTTCGGTTGGCCACCAGAACTCAAGCGCCGGTCATGGTGATGGTGTGGGCCACCATAACAGCCGATGGTCGCTCTCCGCTCGTATTAATCGACCGTGGCATCAGAATACATAAATGCCGAATATTATGGCGAAAATATTCTGGAGGGTGTATTAAAGCCCTGGGGCACTCAAACATTATGGCTGCAGATTTTCGACATTCCAACAGGACTCAGATCTTGGACATCCCAACAGGACTTAGATCTTGGACATCCCAATAGCACTCAGCACGCGCCACCCTAGAATGGTTACAAAATGAGGTTTCTTTCGCTTAATTTTCAGAGCACAATGTCCATCAAAACCTCCAGATACCAATCCGGTGGACTATTGTGTCTGGAGTATTTTGGAGATGGAGTGCAAGGTTGGCACTACCAAAGTGTCGATCATTTTAAGCAAGCCTTTCACCGGGAATGGGCCAAAATACCGAAGAGCAACATTCAGGCAGGGTTTGACGGTTTCATAGGCCGTTTGCAGGCCATAATTCGTGCCAAAGGTGACCAATTCGAACAGATCTAAAGTTATTCTAAAATTTGATGCTATTTCCGACATTTTTTGTTTTCGGTCAATAAAATTTAAAAATGTGAAGAAGCACAGAAAATTAAATGGTATTTTAGGCTATATTCTTTGTAGAGAAGTAACATTTTTATACCCTCCACCATAGTATGGAGGGTATATATAAGTTTGTCATTCCATTTGTTACATCTCGAAATGTACATTTTAGAACCCACGAAGTACATATATTTTCTTGATCAGCATAAAATTCTATGTCGATTTAGCGATGTCCGTCCGTCTGTTCAACTGCGGAAATCACTCTAGCTTCCGAACGCAATGAAGAAGGTTAATAAAATTTTACTCAAATGTATATTGTGTCTGCAGGACTTTTGGCATTGAAAATGGACCATGTAGGTTCGCGTTTTCGTATATCCTCCATATAATGGTACCTCCCTATTTTCGGTATTTCGGTGATTTTAGCGATATTATTCATCGGAATTGTTTCACATTTGGCATTTGAAGTTCGTAGTGGATACTACAGCCTAAGACAGAAAATGAGCCATGTAGGCCCACGTCTTCGTATAGCCACCATATAACGGTACCTCCCGATATTCGGTATTTTGATGATTTTAGCGACATTATTTACCGGAATTGTTTCAAATTTCGTATTTGAAGTTCGTAATGGATACTACACCCTACGACAGAAAATGAGCCATGTAAGTTCACGTGTTCGTATATCCTCCATATAACGTTACCCCCCGATATTCGGTATTTTGATTATTTTAGCGAAATTTTTTACCGGAACTATTTCAAATTTAGTATTTGAAGTTCGTAATGGATACTAAATCCTATGACAGAAAATGAGCCATGTAGGTCCACGTCTTCGTATAGCCTCCATATAACGGTACCCCCCCGATATTCGGTATTTTGATGATTTTTGCGACATTATTTATCGGAATTGTTTCAAATTTGGTATTTGAAGTTCGTAATGAATACTACAGCCTAAGGTAGAGAATTGTCTATGTAGCTCCACGTCTTCGTATGGCCTCCATATACCGGTACAGCCCGATTTTCGATATTTTGATGATTTTAGCGACAATATTTACCGGAATTGTTTGAAATTTCTCGCTTGAAGTTCGTAATGGATACTATAGCCTATGACAGGAAATTGTCCGTGTAGGTCTACGTTTTCATATAGCCCCCATACAACGGTATCTCCTGATATTCGGTATTTTGGTGATTTCAGCGATATTATTCATCGGAATTGTTTCACATTTGGTATTTGAAATTCGTAGTGGATACTACAGCCTAAGACTGAAAATTGTCTGTGCAGGTTAACGTCTTCGTATAATCTTCACATAAAGATACCTCCGGATATTCAGTATTTTGATTAATTTATTCACCGGAATTGTTTCAAATTTGGTATTTGAAGTTCGCAATAGATACTTCAGCATAAAACAGGTCCACGTCTTCGTATAGCCCCCATATAACAGTACCCCCTATATTCGGTACTTTGATGATTTTAGCTATTGTAATAACTTATGACAAAAGTTGCCTATGCAGGTCCACGTCGTCGTATAGGCATTCGGTATTTTTAAGATTTTAACAGATTTTTTAATGGATTTTATTTTTTTTTTGGAAATTGCCAAATTTGTACCAAATGGTGGAGGGTATTAAAAGTTCGGCCCGCCGAACTTACAGCTTTTTTACTTGTTTTTTTTTTTGTTGTTTTTTTTTTTTTTTGAAAAGTTCGGCCCGGCAGAATTTACAGCTCTTTGACTTGTTTTTCTTGTGAAGTGAGATTTTAACCATATTTTGAATAAGGCCAAAATGACCCCCTTTGGCTCCCCTTCTTTTTTAGCCCATACTTTCATAATCTGCTGGATTTTTCTGGTAATTATTGGAAAAAATCTTGAATTTTGTCGTTTAATGTATCGTTTGCAGTGCATTGAATTGAATATTTTAAATTTTACTCAAGAAATATTTTAAGAAATCGAGGGTTGTGGTTCTGCATCCATTTCCGTGTTTGAGTCTCATACCTTTTCCTAAAAAATCAAAAGAACAGCCACAAAGAACACACACACACACACACATAAGTCGCTAAACTTCAATACAACCCCACACCAGGCATTATGCGAATAGGCAAAGGGGATAATAGACGAAAATTCAAATACACAAACAGGACATCGCCATGCATAGTTGAGATGAAAACTCAATTCAATCATACCTATTATGATGATAAGGATGATGAGTGGTGCACTCACACATATCCTTTACAACAAAAATGAAAGGCGTTGATTTCTGCAGCCGCCTTTTAAATTCCGTGAACATAAGAAGGGGAAACATGCAAGGATACGACAAACATAGCTATAAACATGCAGGTATACAATACATTAGCAATGAGGCGTAATGGATTTGAAAATTTCACCGGGTAATAACTGTACTTTTAATTTAAAAGTGATTACCATAAAACGCCCAGTTAATCCTGTAAAATTTAAAGGCTTCCCTAAATTTCCTTAATTTTACTAAATTTGACATAATTTCTCTATTCTTAGAATTTTGACACACCATTTTAGGTTACCCCTTCCCCGAGGAATAAAAGAAAGAAGAATTAAATTAAAAAGAAAAACAAGTAAGAAAGCTGTAAGTTCGGCCGGGCCGAACTTTGAATACCCTCCACCATTTGGTACAAATTTTTGGCAATTTTCAAAAAAAAAAAAAAATCCGTTAAAAATTCTGTTAAAATCTTATAAATATCGAAAGTAGCCGTTATATTATAGGTTCAATACGACGACGTGGACCTGCAAAGGCAACTTTTGTCATAAGCCATTATGACAATATTCAAATGCGAAACTTGAAAAAAAAAATCCGTTTATAATGTAGCTAAAATCATCAAAATACCGATTATCGGGAGGTACCATTGGGGTTATAAAACGTGGACCTGCACAGACAATTTTCTGGCATAGCCTGTAGTATCCAATACGAACTTCAAATACCAAATTTGAAATAATTCCGGTAAATAATGTCGCAAAAATCATCAAAATACCGAATATCGGGAGGTACCGGTATATGAAGGCTATACGAAGACCTGGATCTGCATAGACAATTTTCTACCTTCGGCTGTAGTATTCATTACGAACTTCAAATACAAAGTTTGAAATAATTCCGGTAAAAAATGTCGCTAACATCATCAAAATACCGAATATCGGGGGGTACCGTTATATGGGAGCTATACGAAGACGTGAACCTGGACAGACAATTTTCTGTCGCAGGATGTAGTATCCATTACGAACTTCAAATACTAAATTTGAAATAGTTCCGGTAAATAATGTCGCTAAAATCATCAAAATGCCGAATATCGGGAGGAACCGGTATATGGGGGCTATACGAAAACGTGGACCTGCATATACAATTTTCTACCTTAGGCTGTAGTATTCATAACGAACTTCAAATACCAAATTTGACATAGTTCCGGTAAAAAATGTCGCTAAAATAATCAAAATACCGAATTTCGGGGGGTACCGTTATATGGAGGCTATACGAAGACGTGGAGCTACATGGCCCAATTTCAATACCAAAAGTCCGGCAGACATAATACACATTTGAGTAAAATTTTATCAACCTACTTCAATTCGTTCGGAAGCTAGAGTGATTTTCACAGACGGACGGACATCGCTGGATCGGCAAAAAATTGTATGCTGATCAAGAATATATATGCTTTGTGGGGATATAAAATGTATATTTCGAGGTGTTACAAACGGAATGACAAACTTAATATACCCTCCATACTATGGTGGAGGGTATAAAAAGAAGCGGATCATTAACCCCTCAAAAGAATGTGGCAAGGGTTCTGCAAAGCCTTGCTTTTTTTTTGAAACAGTTATCACTTTTTAATCGTTGAAGGGTGAAACACCACCAACAACAACAAAGGCCCATCATCTCTTGTTTCAAACAAAAAAATACTTAACTGGAAATGTCCCTTTTCCTCGGTAACAAAAGCCCACATCAAAAGGACGTTTATGTGATGTACTCACTCTACCGGATAAGGGCAACCCTTTGCCGGCATAGTCTTTCCTCAACATTTTCAAATTTTTACGAAAAAGCCGTGCAGATGTACAAGTACAATCACGGACTAAAGATATTTACACAAAACACTTGAGTCCTTGAGCTGCAATGAAGAGGAAACTGAAATATGAAGGATGGCAAGGCAAGGCAAGGCAAAAGAAAAGGATTCGTAGTAGGAAATGGGTTTTTGTAAAAAAATGCGTGAGGTATGGAGGAAAAGTGGTACAAAATAGAATACCAAAATTCCAAATTTTTCATAAAAAAGGCGGTTTGGCCCTCAAGAAAGATTTCATATCAAAGCCACTGATAATCCTCAATAAATTCCAAAAAAAATAAAAAACAAGTTAATGGATCTGAAAGTCTCTGTAGGGCAATTTTCGTTTATTGCTCTGATTGACGTTGATACAATAAAATTATTGGAAATCTACATTTATGTCTCCAATAGTCTCTCAGGAAAAATTCAAACCGGAGCTATTGATAGTCCAAAAAAAATCTCTGCAAAAAACATCTTATGTGCCTCAAAGAAAAAAAATCAGATTTTCGGCCCTGAAAGTGTTTTCCAAGAAAAAAAAATAAAAATAAAAAAAATGTAGAAAAACTCAAGCTAATGACTCCATTAGCCTTCGTCTTCGAGATTTCTGTTAAAACAACTTAAAAAAAAATTCCTAAAAATCAAAAAAAAAAAAAAAAAAAAAAACAGAAGTAAAAACTGTAACTTCGGCCGGGTCGAACTTTGAATACCTTCCATCATTTGGAACGAATATGGCAATTTTCAAATAAAAAAAAAATAAATAAAATAATAATAATAATAATAATAATAATAATAATAATAATAATAATAATAATAATAATAATAATAATAATAATAATAAAAATAATAAAAATAATAATAATAATAATAATAATAATAATAATAATAATAATAATAATAATAATAATAATAATAAAGTTAAAGGATTTTACACGATCGCGAATAAAAAAATTAATTCCAAGGCGCTTCCAACTGCGCCTGATTAAATAAAACACGGATATTTAATTCTTTAACAATTATAACGATTCACAATTTAATGATACTCAAAATAATTAATTCACACCTTAATGATACTCAAAATAATTAATTACATAGAAGATATTAATATTTAATGAACTGTACTCGAAGTAGCCATAGCCAAGACTGTCGGTTGCCTTCCAACTTTGTTGGCTCGATGGTTCGATTGATTCCGTTCAACCAACACGCGCCAGTATGCAGGTGCTGATACTGCAGAAAGAATTTCTCATCGCTTGCAATATCGAAATTGGATCGGAAGCGCGTGTTGCAATCAAAATGAAATGAGCTTAAGTTGCAGAAGCGACAGTGTCGCCAATGTCGTTAACTCCTCCCTCCTTAAATATCTGCGTCCCGCAGATCTGCGAATCTATAGAGGGTAGCTGGACACGTAGCTTTGGGAGATTTAGTTTCCTCGTTGATGGTTCCTTGTTCTATAAAGGTATAATCTTTACCACTCGTGATATTATTTATGTTGGTAATTAATTCATTGATCTTCTTGATAACCTGGTTCGTCTTCTGCCCAAGCTCTTCACTAATTCTGTATTGTTCATTATTGTTCATGATGATATTTTCTTAGCTCCGTAGTATATTGTTCCAGTCTGTTGAATCGGGGCTTCCAGCAAGCCATTTCCACGCTGATCCGATCCAATCGATTGACCTACGCGTTCTTCTTTGTACATTCATCAACTCATTAAGGCGTTCCTGCATCTGCAATATGTGGTATAAGATGAATTCCTTGTTTTTACTCGGCGGGATGTGTCGTTCAATAAGAGATGAGATATTTGCTGCCGCATCCATGTATTGTTCCAAGTTGATGACATGTATTATCTTGAAGTTACCATCGACTATCCATCCATTACCAATTTTTAATGAAACCAGCGATGTTTTGTACTGGTAGATTTGTAAACCGTTTATAAAACCAATCAGGTTGAATGCAATGAGAAAAAATGACCCGAGATGCATGGTTATAATTTCTATAATATAATTTCTGAAAATAGTATAAGGTAGTTATGTCAAGAGGGATGAGGTGGTGATATGACAATGGAATGTGTTAATGATAATTAGTTAAATTTAGATTTTTGTATATGAAATACTTTTTTTTTTTTTTTTTTAGATGCGATTATATTTTTTTGTTGCAATTATGCAGTAATATGTGAGATTTCTTTATGAGCCAGAATGTGGATAGTTCCTTGGTTTACTTTGAACGCTAAATGATGATCTAATACCATGCCGCCGTCGCATCCGTAGCCCGTGATGCAACTCGCCAGACCATGGTTTAGTGCATCATCCGGAAGCTAACCGATCTGAGCTAATTTACTTATATTTTTTACATTGTATATACAATTTTTATATTCATATTTATTCATTCTTTCTTTTCTTTGTGTTATTTCTTTCATAGTTTCTTTTTTTATGTACTTATTTCTTTCTCAATAGCAGAGTTATTGTCAACTTTCTAGTAGATGAGCAATCAATGGTCTCTTAAGCCATGGACCATGTTTGCATTCTACGATCAGTATCAATCACTACCGCCGAGATTTCTGTAGTAGTAGCATTTAGTATATTTATTCATTCTTTCTTTTCTTTGTGTTATTTCTTTCATATTTTCTCTTTTTTTTTTTTTAATGTGCTTATTTCTTTCTCAATCTTCAATAGCAGAGTTATTATCAACTTTCTAGTAGATGAGCAATCAATGGTCTCTTAAGCCATGGACCATGTTTGCATTCTACGATCAGTATCAATCACTTCCGCCGAGATTTCTGTAGAAGTAGCATTTAGTTTTGGAAACTGACCTTTTTCTCGAACGTACCATGGGGACTTCGTATTGGTCCGGTTTAGTCGGGAGCAAGCATGCCTCCCCCAACCTACTAGGGTACGATTTATCCATCCCACTTACAGGAAAGCTCTTGTTAATGGTAGTTATCCTCAACTATTGTCTTATGTTCATAATTCTCAATGGACTCGTACAATTTGTTTCATTTTACTTTGTTCCATTTTATTTTATTCATTTTTAATACGTAATCTTTTCTTTACTTATATGCAAGATGTATACTTTACGTGAACGAAACAAAAAGGATCAAAAATAATTATAAAGTTAGATTTTTCTTTGGACTTTTACTATTCAAATTTTTTATATGTTCTTTGTGAATCCTTCGTCCACTCCTTGTCAACACCGTTACTCTATTGTCTTTTTCAACTATTTCTTTCCTATATAGCGCTTTGTTTTTTCCTTTGATGGTTTTAATAGCTACATATATTCTATCTCCCTTTCTATATTTTTTTGGGCACTGCCTTCTTTTATTCATTTTTGCATTGCCATGTGTTTTTCAAGTAACTGCATGAGGTCCGTATTAACTTTCTTTTAAATGATGTGAAGCGGTCTTTAACCTTGAAAGAGCATCAGCCACATAGTTTGATTTACCAGGTTTATAAATCAACTCGTGGTTATATTCCTCTATACGTGCCTTCCACCTTTTTAATTTGGCATTAAAATTCCTATTCCCTAGTGCAAACGTCAAAGGCTGATGATCAGTATAGATCCTGATTTTCTTTGCCCCGTATAAGTAATTTCTGAGATTATCAAGGGCCCATACAATGGCCAGCATCTCTTTCTCATTCGTGGCATAGTTTTCCTCAGTTTTATTGAGAGACCGAGATATGTATGCTATGGGTTTATCCTTTCCCACTTCGCCTTGTGACAGAACGGCACCTAACGCGGTATTAGAGGCATCCGTTGTTAAGTTAAAAGGTTTCTCAAAGTCAGGGAAAGATAGTAGCTCTGCTGTAGTTAACATAGATTTCAGTTTATCGAAAGACTTCAAGGACTCGTTATTTAGTGTAATTGGCACCTTTTTGGATTGACTGGCTTTTACTTGGGCATATTCGCCTCTTGTAAGATTTGTAAGGGGTTTTGCGACTTTAGCATAATCTCGAATAAATCTCCTATAGTAGGAAGTCATTCCTAAAAAGCTTTTCAACTCCTTTAAGTTCGTGGGGGGTAACAAATTTTCAATGGACTTTACCTTGGCTGGATCCGGTTTGATTCCTTCAGAACCAACGATATAGCCAAGAAATTCCACCTCCGATTTCATGAAATGTGTTTTATCAAGATTCACCTTAAGATTAGCCTCGCGAAGTCTCCCAAAAATAATTTCTATATTCCTCAAGTGATTTTCCATATTTTCTCCATTTACTATTATATCGTCAATGTATACAAAACAGAGTTTTCCTATATACTCACGGAGGACATCATCTATCATCCTCTGAAATATTGCAGGCGCATTCTTAAGGCCAAAAGGCAATCTTAAGAATTCATATTTACCGTTTGCCGTTGAAAAAGCAGTCTTTGGGATGTCCCTTGATTTCATGGATATTTGATGAAAGCCTGATGTAAGGTCTATCGTTGTAAAATATTTTGATTTACCTAGACTAGCTAAAGTCGACGTAATGTCAGGAATGGGGTAGGTATCTGAAATTGTCACAGCATTTAGGCGTTTAAAGTCCACTACCATTCGGTATTGTTTTTCACCATTAGGGTTAGGTTTTTTGGGCACTACCCAAATAGGTGAATTGTAAGGACTCTTTGAAGGTCTTATAACTCCTTCCGAAAGTAATTCCTGTATCTGTCGTTCTACCTCTTCCCTCATACAGACTGGGTAAGGATAACTTTTAGTATATATTGGTTCCTCTGTAGTTGTCCTTATTTCTGCTTGAACGTTTGTCGAGGCAAGTTCGCTACCATCAAGTGGTCCAAAAAGTGGTTTGTATTTATCAATGAGGCTTTCTATTCTTTTCCTGACCTCTGGTGCATACTCTTCGCCTAATACATAATTTGATTCATTTGTTACTTTTTCTTTTAATGGAATTTTAAAACAATTTTTCAAAACTAAAACATTCTCCTTTCTATCCACTAAAGCACCTAACTCTTTAAGGGTGTCGTCTCCTATTATACCATCAAAGGTCTTAAGCGTTGGCAAAACATAAAACTCAACGGGCTCACTTATCCCTAAAAATTTAAAAAATGGTCCAATTACTTTCCTATCTATGTTAATATCTCCTCCCACTGATCGAACTTTTATTGGTTTTTCTAATAGTATGCTACCATGTGATAAGTGTGGGTTGCAAAAGTTCTTGTTAGAACCCGTGTCGATCAAAAAACATAAAGTACCGCCATTAACAGAAGGGTATTCTATATAGGGTAAGCTTGATGGCCTTCCCCCATAAAATTTACTTCGCCTACAGTTTCTTCCTGACAAGAGTCTCTCTCCAGCCCATTTTCAGCCATGAGGTCCTCGTCAGAAAAAGTTTCTATGTGATAAAGTTTTGCCTGTTTATGCCCTGTTCTTTCTTCATAAGCGCCTCTTTTTTCAGCTGTCCTAGGATGGTTAATGTAATTTACCCGACGAGATTGTATTGTCCTATCAATATCCATTGGTTCGTGTTTTATGGCCGGATACCGTGGAGGTAACGCTGGCTTATTATAATTCGCATGTTCATTTACCCGAAAGTTAGAATTATTGTTATTATGCTCCCAATTTCTAGGCTGAGAATTTTTATTCAGCCATCCCGATCGCTTAGGGAATGATTTTGGAGGTCTTGAAGGCCCAGGACGATAAGTCGTTTCTGTGGAGATTGAATCATAAGCCTTCGTCTTCGAATAAATTATGTTATTTCGCATGGTCAGATTTTGTAACTCCAAACAAGCGGAATACGCTTCAGACAACGTTCCTGGCCGCTGTATTATAATCATACGGGAAAGCTCTGGTTTTAATCCGCGTATGAATATGTCTAACGCTCTATTCCTGTATGTTCCTACTAAGGCTTTGATCGTTTCCTCACTGTGGGACTCTGTTTTTAATTTATTAATGATGAGTGAAAGTTGATGGTTGACTGTCGAATAAAACTCATCTACGCTTGAGGATCCCTGGGACAGCTGGTTGAGCTGATGTTCCAGAGTTTGAATATCCCGTTTATCAGCGTAGTGCAGGGAAAGTATTCTTTTTATTTCCGTCCAATCACTGTCAAATACATTGTAGGATACCAGGGCTGTGTCGGCAGCGCCCGTAACTTTTTGACGGACACTTTGTATAATTGCTCGATAAATAGGTTTGTCCCTAACTATTTCAAAGTCCTTCAGTATAGTTTCCACTGAATGAACCCAGGAAATATACTGAGTGGGATTGCCTTCAAAGGTTCTTAACTCTTTCACACTGTCGGGGAGGCGACTTATATCTTTCAACTCTGTTTCAGTCCGCGGTCGTTGAAGAGATCCTTCGTCGGTGACCAGTGGTGGTATCGCGGCCACCTGGCTATTTTCTAGACGCTCTATTCTATCCAAGACATTTCCTAAAGCATTGTTGCTCAAACTAGCTTCTATCGTCCCTATCCTGTTTTCTATCGACTTCATCTGTTCCATAAACCGATTTATGGCTCCAGTCATGGTCGTTACCGTGGCCCTAAGTTCTTCCATTTCTAATTGTTGACAAGGGGGAAAAATAAAAATATTCACGTACCTGTTATGTCCTTTATGAAGAAGGTCCTTCTTGTTTTAACTTCACTTTACTTTTTTATATAAAAAAAATTCTTCTTTATATTTATTCTTTTGTAATTTTCAATTTATTTCTGTATTTAACTTCTTCTCTTCTTTTTAAATAAAAAACTTCTTTATATATCAATTTTATTATTTTTTAATTTTCAATTCTTTTTATGAAGAAGATCCTTTTTGTTTTCACTTCACTTTACTTTCTTTATAAAAAAATTCTTCTTTATATTTATTCTTTCTTAATTTTCCATTTATTTTTGTATTCAACTCTTTCTCTTTTTTTATATACTTTTATTTCTATATACTTTTTTATTTCTCAATTTTATTATTTTTTTGAATTTTCAATTTTTTTCTTTTTGGATTTTATCCTTTTTTAATTTTCAATTCTTTTTTTGAATTTTTATATTTTGGTGAGCCTTGGCTAGGCAGCGCGACGCGACCGTTTAAAACCCTTTTACTCCTCACGGAAGGACCGTATTTCTCCGGTTTGGAGATCCACTTTTATGATCGTGGATACCTACTGAGGTACGGTTTACTTCACTTTCGCCTCGGTAACCTACGGTTATATGTTTCGGTTGGATAACTATCAGGAATACCGGATTAGCGAAGGAGGAGTTAGATTTTGTGAATTAATTTATAACTCACAGGACCACTAAGCACTTAAGTCAGGGTCCCTGCTCGGGCGCCAGTTAAAGGATTTTACACCATCGCGAATAAAAAAATTAATTCCAAGGCGCTTCCAACTGCGCCTGATTAAATAAAACACGGATATTTAATTCTTTAACAATTATAACGATTCACAATTTAATGATACTCAAAATAATTAATTCACACTTTAATGATACTCAAAATAATTAATTACATAGAAGATATTAATATTTAATGAACTGTACTCGAAGTAGCCATAGCCAAGACTGTCGGTTGCCTTCCAACTTTGTTGGCTCGATGGTTCGATTGATTCCGTTCAACCAACACGCGCCAGTATGCAGGTGCTGATACTGCAGAAAGAATTTCTCATCGCTTGCAATATCGAAATTGGATCGGAAGCGCGTGTTGCAATCAAAATGAAATGAGCTTAAGTTGCAGAAGCGACAGTGTCGCCAATGTCGTTAACTATAATAATAATAATAATAATAATAATAATAATAATAATAATAACAATAATAGAAATAATAAAAATAATAATAATAATAATAATAATAATAATAATAATAATAATAATAATAATAATAATAATAATAATAATAATAATAATAATAATAATAATAATAATAATAATAATAATAATAATAATAATAATCATAATAATAATAATAATAATAATAATAATAATAATAATAATAATAATAATAATCGTAATCATAATAATAATAATAATAATAATAATAATAATAATAATAATAATAATAATAATAATAATAATAATAATAATAATAATAATAATAATAGTAATAATAATAATAATAATAATAATAATAATAATAATAGTAATAAATAAATAATAATAATAATAATAATAATAATAATAATAATAATAATAATAATAATAATAATAATAATAATAATAATAATAATATCCGTTAAAAATTCTGTTAAAATTTTAAAAATGCAG
Source organism: Musca domestica (assembly GCF_030504385.1). Classification (NCBI taxonomy): domain Eukaryota; kingdom Metazoa; phylum Arthropoda; class Insecta; order Diptera; family Muscidae; genus Musca; species Musca domestica. The sequence goes on along the minus strand of NW_026712321.1, from coordinate 5,084,816 downwards.
AATATAGCCGTTTTATTAGGGTCTATACGACGACGTGGACCTGCATAGGCAACTTTTGTCATAAGCCATTACAATATTCAAATGCAAAACTTGAAAAAATATTAATATCCCTAAAATCGTCAAAATACCGAATATCGGGAGGTGGGGGTATAGAAAGACGAGGATATGCACAGACAATTTTCTGCCATAGGCTGTAATATCCATTACAAACTTCGAGTACGAGATTTGAAACAATTCGGGTAAAAGACGTCGTTAAAATCAGCAAAATACCGAATATCAGGAGGTACCATTATACGGGGGCTATACGAAGACGTGGACCTGCACAGACAATTTTCTGTCTTAGGCCGTGGTATCCATTATGAACTTCAAATACCAAATTTGATACATTTCCGGTGAATAAAGTCGCTTAAATCACCGAAATACCGAATATTGGGAGATGGCATTAAATGGGGGCTATACGAAGACCTGGACCTACATAGACAATTTTCTGTCATAGGCTGTAGTTTTCATTACGAAGTTCAAATACCTAATTTGAAATAATTCCGGTGAATAATGTCGCTAAAATCATCAAAATACCGAACATCGGGGGGTATCGTTTTATGGGGGCTATACCAAAACGTGGACCTACACAGACAATTTTCTGTCTTAGGCTGTAGTATGCATTACGAAGTTCAAATACCTAATTTGAAATAATTGCGGTGAATAATGCCTATAAAATCATCAAAAAACCGAATTTTTGGAGGTGCCGTTATATGGGGGCTATACCAAAACGTGCACCTACAGTGCCCAATTTCAATTCCAAAAGTCTTGCAGACATAATACACATTTAAGTACAATTTTATCAACCTACTTTATTTTGTTCGGAAGCTAGAGTGATTTCAACCGATTGAAGGACATCGCTAAATCGACATAGGATTTTACGCTGATCAAGAATATATATACTTTGTGGGGTCTAAAATATATATTTCGAGGTGTTATAAACGGAATGACATAGTAAATATATCCTCCATATCTAAGCCACTAAGGTTAAGAGATCAGAAAGTCTCTTTAGAAAAAAATCGTTTATAACTCTAATGGGACCTTATAAAAAATTCTTAGAAATCTACATTTATGCCTTAAATAGCCCCTCTATCTTCTGTGGCTCAAAGAAAATTTAAAAAATCCAAATTATCCAAAAATCCAAAAACCCTCAACAAATTCTGAAAAAAAACTCAGGCTAATGTATCTGAAAGTCTCTTTGGAAAAAAATCGTTTATGATTCTTATGGGACCTGATAAAAAATTCTCAGAAATCTGCATTTATGCCTTAAATAGCCTCCCTAGAAAAAAATCATACAGATTCCATTCATTGTCCTCAAAAAATCTACAAAAAAAGAAAAAAACAAATCTTTTGTGGCTCAAAGAAAATTTAAAAAATCCATATTATCCAAAAATTCTAAAAAAAATTCAAGTTCATGCATCCGATACCATCTCTGGAATAATTCTTCAGAAATTCATGTTTAAGGCTCCGATGGTCTATCAAGGAATTAATTTTTAAAATTCCCGTGGACCTCAAAAATTCTAAGAAAATTCAAGTGTATGGATCCGATACTATCTCTAGAATAATTCTTTAGAAATTCACTTTTCAGGCCCCATTGGTCGATCAAGGAATTGTTTTTTTAAAATCCCCGTGGACCTCAGAAATTCTAAAAAAACTCATGTTTATGGATCCGCTACCATCTCTAGAATAGCTCCTCAGAAATTCACGTTTAAGGCTCCAATAGTCTATCAAAAAATTATATTTTAAAATTCCCGTTTATGACTCATATAGACCTTCAAAGAAGAATTCCAAAAAAAAAAACAAGAACAATTATTAAAAATTTCTTAAGATTCGCGTTTATGATTCCTATAGACCTCAAAGAAAAATGTCAAAAACTTCATTAAAAATTCTTTAAAATTCCTTATTTTACCTCTGAGAAAATCCACATTTTCAGTCCCTCATGATTATTTTTCTCAAAAAATCCTCAGGGGCTCTCCCAGACCCATTAAAAAAAATAAAAAAATAAATCCACATTTGTGGTTAATGAATCTTCTCCGTCAAAGTATATGATGTCCCTCAGTGGAAAACAATTTCCAAAAAATCTCTGCGTTCAACAATTATCGCCAGACACCCCTCCACCAACCAAAAACAAAGTGTACTTCTAGCCCTCATGCACTTCTTAGCAATGACTCTCGTAGTCTTTTATATTATTATCTTAAATTACATTTTATGATTCAAAAGAAATTCTTGAAAGATTAGCGGTTATCTGGCTCTGATACTTCCTCGGAAAAGTTCTTCAAAATCAAAATAAAAAAAAATAAATAAATAAAAAATAAAATATATTTTGTATTTCCCAAAGATATTTTGGGTACAACAAATAAAAATTTCTTTAACATTAATTTGAAACATATTTCAATATATATAAATCCCTATATAATTATTTTTTAATAATTACTTTTACTATTTTAACTTTCTAATAAATTTCCCGTAATCTGTTTAATACAAAAATATAGAATATTATAAAATACATAATTCTCAACCGAGACAAAAAAGCTATTCAGTCTCTGTGACTGATAGGCCCCGGCGAGATTCGAACTCACGATCTCCTGTTTACTAGACAGGCGCTTTAACCAACTAAGCCACGGCGCCACGTTGTTCATTGGCTGGCATTGGTGTGTCATCAAATAGGCTGAATGAAATATTCATTCACAATAGTTGAACACACTGCATTCACTGTGGGTTGGTGTATTAGCTATTATGTGTAAGGTATTGCCATTTATAATTTATTGAGTGTTGCCATTCATTGGTATTGCCATGTGTCGTTGAGTAATGTTGTCTTAGCTGTAACATGAACAGGGTTGCATTTCATTGCAGGGAAAATTAGAAATAATAACAAAAAAAATAAAATGACTTTCCCTGAATTTTTAAAACTGAAAAGTTTTAAACTTTCCGATTATAAATTTTAATTCTATAAAAATTATCTTATTTTACGGATGATTTTTTTGTTTACCTCAAATTTCATTTTATTTATTTTTTTTTCGCAACATACAAGACTTTTGATTAAGCTGCTATTATACGATGAGGGTTTTATCATGGTACAATTAAGAAGGTAAAGTTATCCAATCATTTGTTTACAATGTTTTCAAAATAATTTTTTATATATTTTCAAGCAAAAAAAAAAAAAAAAAAAAACAAATAACACATTTGAGTTATCCAATCATTTGTTTACAATGTTTTCAAAATAATTTTTATATATTTTCAAGCAAAAAAAAAAAAGAAATAACACATTTGATGAAATTATTATTTTCCGATGAAAATAGGGGTCGCTGTAATAGGAAAAAGTACATATGTAATTTACTCATGTATTTCACAACTGAAATGTGGCCCATGTATCACACGATGTGTACAACTTCTACAAATGGAAAAGTTGACATTATGTATGTAAACAAGTAAAACGCTGTAAATTCGGCCAAGTCGAACTTTGAATACACTCCTCCAATGGAAACGAATTTCCATTTTCCAAAAAAAATAAAATCCGTTAAAAATTCTGTTAAAATCTTAAAAATACCGAATTTAGGAATATACGACGTTGTGGACCTGCATAGGCAACTTTTGTCATAAGCCATTACAATATTCAAATGCAAAACTTGAGGTATGGGGGCTATACCCAAAACGTGAACCTGCACAGATAATTTTCTGTCATAGGCTGTAGTCTCCATTGCGAACTTCAAATATCAAATTTGAAACATTTCCGGTGAATAAAGTCGCTTAAATCACCGAAATACCGAATATCAGGAGATATCGTTATTTGAGGGCTAAAAGAAGACATAGACCTTCATGGACAATTTTCTGTCATAGGCTGTAGTATCTATTACGAACTTCAAATGCCAAATTTGAAACAATTCCGGTGAATAATGTCGGTAAAATCATCAAAATACCGAATATCGGGAGGTACTATTAAAAGGGGGCCATAGCAAAACGTGGATCTACATGGCGAATTTTCAATACCAAAAGTCCTGCAGACATAATATGCATTTGAGTATAATTTTATCAACCTACTTCATTTCGTTCGGAAGCTAGAGTGATTTTCACAAATGGTCGGACATCACTAAATCGACATAGAATTTTATGCTGATTATGAATTATGGCGTTTGACAAAAACTGCAACAATGTCAAACGCCATAATTTTTACATTATTTTTTTTTTAATTTTATTGATTGAGACCGAAAAAATATTGGAAATAGCATCAAATTTTAGAATAAGTTTAGATTTGTTCGAATTGGTCACCTTTGGCACGAATTATGGCCTTCAAACGGCCAATGAAACCATCACACGCTGCCCGAATGTTGCTCTGCGCTATTTTGGCCCATTCCCGGCGAAGCACTTGCTTGAGATGATCGACATTTTGGTTTTTTTAGGGCCAACCTTGCTTTCCAAAATAACCCCAGTTTCAATAGTCCAACGGATTGGTATCCAGAGGTTTTGGTGGCCATTGTGCACAGAAATAAAGCGAGGAACCTCATTTTGTAACCATTCTTGGGTGACGCGTGCTGAGTGCGATGGTCCTGGATCCTGTTGGAATGTCCAAGGTCTACGGCCAAAATGTTTTGCGTGCCCAAGGCTTTAATACACCCTTCAGAATATTTTCGCGATAATATTCGGCATTTATGTATTCTGATGCCACGGTCGATTAATACGAGCGGAGAGCGACCATCGGCTGTTATGGCGACCCCCACCGTCACCATGGCCGGCGCTTGAGTTCTGGTGGCCAACTGAAAGTGCACATTTTCAGCTAACAACTTTGGCAAGTAAACACGATCATTTTGTTTGTTTCAAACTGCTGGACAATGAATGTTTTCTCGTCGGAGGACACCAAATTTTGTAGTTCACCACTTTCGGCCAAGCGAATCAACTATTTCTTAGCTCTTTTGAGTCTATTTTCTTTTAATGTTGCGGTGTAAGTTCTTGCACTTTTTGGAATTTCAATGGCTTTACCCCGAGCTCAATTTTCAATATTTGCGGAATGGAATATTGCGATATGTTCAGCTCACGAGTCATTTTTCGGCCACTGCGACGCAGGTTTCGATCAAGTCGCTTCTTTACTTTTCGAACCATTTCTGCTGATGTTGCTGTTTTTTTCCGTCCACTTCCTTGACGACGGTGACGAGCGATGGTACGAGACACAAAAGATTTATTCACATTTAAATGCTGGAGTACTCTAACGATAGCCACTTGTGGTTCTCCAGCCAAATATAAAGAAATCACACTATCAGGCTTGAATTCCATCACGAATAACTTTGTTTCTGTAAAATTCTCACCAAAATGCTTTTGTATGCTTATAAACAATGTAATAAGCTGTCAGTGGAATAATTTTAACAGCTGTCAGACGAGTGGCTTAGAAATGACAGCCGTCTGAAGTTGGTTGCAGTTTTTTCATCTCACCCCGTACCGTCTGAGTCTGCCGTTTTTTAACTTTTAGTTAACTCATTAGGAGGTTAAATTTTGGACATCGAACCCTTTTTTACCTACCGAATCTTGAATATTACCATTTGGGCGGATACATAAAGCGCATATTTAGCTGGCTTAAGTCATCGGCTGACTTCTTCGTAAATGAACAAAGGAGGTTTAGGTTGACTTAGTTCGATTTTGGCCCTAGGCTCCTTTGTTCATTTCCCAAGAAGCCAGCCGATGACTTATGCCAGCCAGATGAGCGCTTTATGCATTCCCACCTTTTCTCTCTCAAAACTTCAAATAAAACCACATTTTATTATTTTTTTTTTTTATAAAATAATGGTAAAAAATATTATTTAATAAAATTGTATAAAATTAAAAACAATTCTCATAATAAAAAAAAAAAAATTATGAACAAACATTTGCTAAACATTAATAATAATACTGTAATGATAATGTGAATACTGTAACAAAATGTGTTTTTTTATTTTATAATCCAAACGAAAATTCTAACAATTTTTGAACTACACATAAACATTGCAATATTCCCTAAAAACGTTTTATTCTCTGGGTTAACAGTTTTACGAATAGAAATTTATATATTTTGTTAATTGTTTTTTTTTTTTTTTATTAATGCTTATAAATACACATATATTTTTGTATGTATGGCTTACGTACAGGGTAATAATAAACAAGCAGAGTATGAAATAGGTTCTTAACAATTATTATTATTTTTTTTCTTTTTATAAATATCGTATAAATAGTTATTGGTTAAAGCATTAATTGTATCGTTTTTTTTTTAAATTAGATGTATTAATGGCTGTTGAATACATTTCATTTGAAAAGAGACAAAAACAATTATTTTTATTTATTTGTATAATTTGTAACATTTAATTAAATTTATTAATGATCACGGCGCCGGCGAAAATTTCGTCGGTCGCCGCGAACTCAATTAGCTTTATTTCTATTTCATACGCCGGCGAACGGCGACAAAACAGTACAAGGTGGCCATACTTGTACGAATTTTATGTGTTTTAGTAAATAAAGTTACTTTTTACTTAAAAATTTGTTATGGTCACTCTACTATCTGTTATTCGTATAAAAAAAACATAAATAATTTGTTTATTTATTTGTGCACTTGCGCCTGAGTGAAGATGGATATCAGTGAATTTATAATAGAAAAGATGGACATAACTGAAATTATAAAGAATTATGAGTTCTTGTATAATTTTCATTGTAGTCAACAAATGAGCAAAAAGTAAACAACTTCATCAGCTGTTTTATAATTTCGTCGGTATTGTGTTCCATACGACGAATTTTCGCGGCTCATTTTGTCGCCGCGTAGGGCGAAATTCGTCGTTCGCTCCAATTGTGTTCCTAGCATAAAGTTGTCTGGCCACTTTATAATAGGGTTTAATCAAGCATGGCGTTGACATAAGCATTAAAGCTGTCTAGCCACATGCCAACTTTAATGTATGAATATATATTGCCCATGGTAAAAGAATACAGGTAGACGCATCGACACAGCTGCTGGGACAATGAACTGTCAAACCAATTTTGAAATTGAAAGTGTTGAATGAAAAATTATTTAAATTTGTAAAAATTGTTAAAAATTATATAATTATTGTTATAACCTCCAAATGACGTCGTATAAGAAAACATATACAAATCTACTTATATTTGAAAAAATATTTAAAATTTTTTGACATATCAATGCTCCCAAGCGTTGATACGTCTACCTGTATTCTTCTGCCATGGAAAGTACATATATTGCCCATGGTAGAAGAATACAGGTAGACGCATCGGCACAGCTGCTGGGACAATGAAATGTCAAACCAATTTTGAAATTGAAAATTATGAATGAAAAATTATTGAATTTTGTAAAACGTGTTGAAAAATGCGTACCATAACAAGCTTTGATTGGTGTCGTAAAAGAAAACTTAAAAAATGTACTGATTTTTAAAAAAAAAAAGAAAAAAAACATTTTAAAATTTTTCCTATCGTTGATGCATCTACCTTTATTCTTCTACCATGATATTGTCGATATTTAAGAAAACTATTTATCAATAAACTGATATTTTTTATGATAATTTTATTCTTTGTCCGAGGACAATCAGATAATGCAAGAATCTAAAAGGGTGAGATGAAAAAAACTGCAGCCAACTTCAGACTGTTGTCATTTCTAAGCCACTCGTCTGACACCTGTTTAAATTATTCCAGTTACAGCTCATTACCTTGTTTACAAACGTACAAAAGCATTTTGTTGGAGAATTTTCCAGAAATAAAGTTATTCGTCATGGAATTCAAGCGTGATAGTGTGATTTCTTTATATTTGGCTGGAAAACCACAGGTGGCTATCGTTAGAGCACTCCAGCATTTAAATGTGAGTAAATCTTTTGTGTCTCGTACCATCGCTAGGAAGCCAAGGAAGTGGACGGAAGAAAACCTGAACATCAGCAGAAATGGTTCGAAAAGTAAAAAAGCGACTTGATCGAAACCCGCGTCCAGTGGCCGAAAAATAGCTCGTGAGCTGAACATATCGAAATATATTGAAAAATAAGCTCGGGGTAAAACCATTGAAATTCCCAAAAAAGGAAAGAACTTACACCGCAACAGAAAGAAAATAGACTCCAAAGAGCTTAAGGCTGGAAATACATAAAGCGCATATTTGGCTGCCTCAAGTCATCGGCTGGCTTCTTCGTAGATGAACAAAGGAGTTTTAGGTTGACTTAGTTCGATTTTGGTCCTAGGCTCCTTTGTTCATTTCCGAAGAAGCCAGTCAAATAAGCGCTTTATGTATTCCCAGCTTAAGACTTGCTTGGCTTGGCCGAAAGTGGTGAACTGCCGAATTTGCTTTTCTCCGATGAGAAAACATTCGTTGCCCAGCAGTGTTGTAAACAAACAAAATGATCTATTTACTTGCCAAAGTGGTCAGCTGAAAATGTGCACCACCTTCGGTTGGCCACCAGAACTCAAGCGCCGGGCATGGTGATGGTGCGGGCAGCCATAACAGCCGATGGGAGCTCTCCGCTCGCTCTCGTATTAATCGACCGTGGCATCAGAATCAATGCCGAATATTATCGCGAAAATATTTTGGAGGGTGTATTAAAGCCTTGGGCACGCAAACAATTTGGCCGCAGACCTTGGAAACAGGTCTCAGCACCATCGCACTCAACACGCGCCACCCAAGAATGGTTACAAAATGAATTTCTCGCTTTATCTCCAGCGCAAAATGGCCACCAAAATTTTCGGATACCAATCCGTTGGACTATTGTGTCTGGAGTATTTTGGAACGCAAGGTTGGCACTAAAAAATACCAAAGTGTCGATCACCTTAAGCAAACGCTTCGCCGGAAATAGGCCAAAATGCCGCAGAGCAACTTTCGGACAGCGTGTGACTATTTCAATGGCCGTTTGAAGTCCATAATTCATGCCAAAGATGACCAATTCGAACAAATCTAAACTTATTCTAAAAGTTGATGCTATTTCCGACATTTTTTACTTTCATTCAATAAAATTTAAAAGAAAAATGTAAAAAATAAGGTGTTTGACATTTTTGAAGTCTTTTTATCTCACCCTGTATATATATATATATATATATATATATATATATATATATATATATATATATATATAGAATGGCCATGCAGTTTTCTTTACGGATTAATAAAGTTTACTGGCCACACAATGAACTAGTCTGTCTAATATAGCGTTTTTTGTTTTTAGGAAAAAAGAAATAGTGAATCAGCTGTTTTCTATAAAAAAAGACCCTGGCTGAATGGTCGTTTTTATAGAAAATATCAGCTGAATTGGATATTATTTTTTAGAAACATTGCCGGAAAACTTTTTTTTAAATTTGAGAAAAATATCGAATTTGGTTTTTTTCCTTGGAAAATTTAACCAAACTCACTTTGTCCATCGAAAAAGTTCTCTCTGTCAATAAAACAGAAAAAATATCAGAATTTTCAATAGAAAAATTTGGCTGAATTGAATTTTTCTATTGAAAACGCAGTGAAATTGAGATTTCCATGTAAATCTTTGCCGATTTTTTTAAAGACATTTAGTTATTTGACTTCCTCTACAGTTTTTTAAATTAATTTAAGAAGGTAAAGTCATTTCAAATAAACCTTCCCATCTTTGGATTCTCTGTAATTTACCTTGTCAAATTTCACTGCATAGATAACAGGTTCCCATCTCTGATTTGTGAATGCATAATTAATTTATAAATATATACATTTTGACAATGAGATGTTGTCAAATGTATAATTTTTAAAAAAAGAAAAGCACATGATTGCATGGCTTTACCTTCTTAATTCTAACATGGCCTGTGCTAGTAAATTTTATTTAATCTTAGATTAGAAAGTTAACTGAATTTATTTTTATGGAAAAAAATATTGAAATTCAAAACATTTGGGTTGTTTCTTCATACAATCAGCTGATTACATAGTTTGCTGTGTGGTTGGTCAGTTTTAGAATTTAGGGCACACCAAACGCGCTATATTAAAGTTGGCTAATTTTGAAAAAATTATAAACACATGATTGCATGACTTTACCTTCTTAATTCTACCATGGTCTGTGCTAGTAAATTTTATTTAATCTTAGATTAGAAAGTTAACTGAATTTATTTTTATGGAAAAATATTGAAACTCAAAACATTTGGCTTGTTTCTTCATACAATCAGCTGATTACTCAGTTTGCTGTGTGGTTGGCCAGCTTTAGAATTTAGGGCACACAAATTGCGTTATTGTAAAATGTTGGCTTAAAGTACGTTTAGATTTATGAAATTCGCTTGATCTCAAATGTAAATTCATTAGCGTATACGTCAAAATAACATCCAATGGATTTATGAATGACATTTAAGTGACGTATATGCCATGGAATTGACATTTGAAATTGAGTGGATTTAGTAGTCTAAACACCGTCTTTGATATAATTCCTATTCGTGATTTGAACATGCAAAACGTTAACGTTAGGGTTATTCGTCTATAACAAAATTGCATGGAAACGCTGCTATAAAAATGACTTAAGGTGAGAATACGTAAAACGTTTGTTTTTTGAGTGGCTTAATTCATCGTCTTGTTTCTTCGCAGAGGAACAAAGGAGTTTTAGGTTGACATAGTTCGATTTTGACCATACGCTCCTTTGTTCTTTTACGAAGAAGCCAGTCAAAAAAGCATTTTATGTATTCTCACCATTATTGGATAATATTGTGTTAATTTTAATAATAATTTATAATAATTTTTTTAAGCTTATTGTACAGGGTAACATTTTAGTTTAGTTTAAGTTAATTTATAGTTATATTTTTATTTCATTTTTAATATTATTGTTTCCCTTATCTTAGGAATGTTAGGAATTTCAATATTTGGCTCTTAACTTTTAGCAGTTAGTTGAAAAAGTTTACATTAATTAATAACTTATTTCTTTATAATTTTTGTTTTTTAATAAATTATAACTGTATGTTCTTAAAGCTATGGTTTTTTGTTTATGGACATATATCTTTTGATTTGACTCCCAAAAGATTTAATCCGTTCTATATTTTTAGGTTAGTTTGTAAAATAAATTATATTTCTGAGAGGGAGAGAGAGCAACTATTTGGGAAAGGGAAACAGAGAGGGAGATGATGTAACAATTTTATCATGGCAGATGAATACAGGTAGATGCATCAACCCTTGGGAACATTGATATGCTAAAAATTTTTAAATATATTTTTTCAAATATAAGTAGATTTTTATATGTTTTCCTATACGACGTCATTCGGAGGTTATTATAATTCGCATTTGTCAACAATTTTTTATAAATTTAAATAATTTTTCATTCAACATTTTCAATTTTAAAATTGGTTTGACAGTTCATTGTCCCAGCAGCTGTGTCGACGCGTCTATCTATATTCTTCTACCATGAATTTTATGTATCGCCACAAGCCCAACCTTTTATGGTGAATGGAAATACCATCTGGAGTCTTGAACGGAATTTTAATAAAAATAAATGTTTGGGGTCTTCCGTTTTCAAATGGAAATACATAAAAAAGCCCTTCGTCTTAAAATGGTTGGCCTTAGGGCTAGAATAAATCGAGACATGGGTTTCATTATTGCCGTTTGATGTCTCTTTGAAATGAGTTTGGGGTGTGAGCAGACATCTTCATTTGGTTGGTCATTTAATTCAACTATAGTGCCCTAACTATTACACGATTCACTTATAATTGGCATACTTATGAAAAATATAAACATGTGTCAGCTCTTAATCGAATAAAACGTCAAAGTATATTATTGTGATTGAAATTTCAGTACAAACGATTAATTGTTAATTATAAACAAATGTCGACATTTATTCTGATTTTAAGAAGCGTTGAAATAATTTAAGGTTTGGGTGTGGTAGTAGAAAACGGGTAGTAGCATCGGCACAGCTGATGGGACAGTGAAATGTCACAGCAATTTCGGAATTGAAATTTTTAAATGAAAAATTATTCAAATTTGGAAAATTGTCAGAAAAAAATGCATATCCGATTGGTGTCGTATAAGAAAACATATAAAAATCAATTAATCTTTGAAAATACATTAAAAAAATTTTGACATATCAATGTTTTCAAGCGTTGATGTATCTACCTTTATTCTTCTACCATGGTTTGTTCATATAAGCAGCTTGGTATCATGGCTTGGCATATTAATCTCAAATTGTAAGGAAAAGCGACGGCAGGATTAGAGTCCGGTCTGGCATAATTTGCTCACTCATTATGCGGCCTGGCCACACAATGAACATTCTCATTAAGTGTCCTGGCCACACATCAAACTATTATTGGCAACAGTCATATTTATTTATTTTTTTAATTCGGTTTTGTTTATTTTTCCAAATATCTTCCAAAACAAAATGTGCTTGGAACCAAAAAATAAAAATAATAACAAAAATGTTCCATTTGGAATATCATATTCGTCATAGAAGATAAAAGGGCGTTAGCCTACAAAATTGGGAAAATTAGTGGATAGTTTATCGCATGACGACAATATCTAAAGTTACTTGCCCAAATATGCGGATAAAATAATGTCGAGTCACGGACCACAATTCACGTCATTGCGAATAAACGGCACTGAATCGTGATACAACATCTGGCACATTGAAAGATTAAAATACCGCAAATATTTTTCAATAATCATGGCTGTTAATTATTGAAAATCATTGGGGAAATTTTTTTTTTTGAAAACTTATCATAATAAAAGTGTAGATAGCAATTTGTCAACATTAAAATATAAACAGTTATAAAGATAACTTAGCATGGTAGCGTAAAGGCGCATACATGGTAGAAGAATACAGGTAAATGCATCAACGCTTGGGAACATTGATATGTCAAAGGTTTTTAAATTATTTTTTAAAAATAAGTAGATTTTTATAAGTTTTCTTATATGACGTCTATAAGAGGTTGATAAAATATGCATTTTTTTAAAAAAAATACAAATTTGAATAATTTTTTATTCCAAATTTTCAATATAAATATTGGTTTGACAGTTCATTGTCCCAACAGCTGTGCTGATGCGACTACATGTATTCTTCTACCATGGGCGCATACAATTATATCACCAAAGAAAACCTGCGAAACACCCTCCAAACATTTCATTGGTATTATTTTTTAAAAAATTTTAGTTAAAAATGAAAACAGTTTTTTCTAAAGACCCTGCCTGTCATGTAAACGAAGCCTTACTATAATGACAACTTCTCCCAATATGTCACAATTATGGCTGGTAAATGTGAAATATTTTGAGAAAAATTGTGAAAAAAATGTAATGGACATTTCATCTGATATTTAACAGCTGTTGGAACACACTATTACTAATATGACGCAATAAATAGGTACTTCATATAAGTAACAGCTGATCACAAGATTAGCTGTCAAAATACATTATTGTGATTGAAATAAGATGATGAAATATACATCAAGAGTAAATAAAATGTAGATGTAAAGGTGAAATACATAAAACGATTTTCTGACCGGCTTAAATCATCGGCTGGCTTCTTTGGAAAATAAAAAAGGAGCCTGGGCTAAAATCGAACTAAATCAACCTAAAACTCTTTGGTTCTCTACCATGGTAGAAGAATACAGGTAGACACATTGACACAGATGCTGGGACAATGAACTGTCAAACTAATTTTGGAATTGCAAATGTTAAGTGAAAAATTATTTAAATTTGTAAAAATTGTTGAAAAATGAATATCTTAAAAATATCCGATTGGCGTCGTATAAAAAAAAAACATTTAAAAATCTACTTAGTTTTGATAAAATATTTAAAACTTTTTGACATATCAATGTTCACAAGCGTTGATGCATCTACCTATATTCTTCTACCATGTCCTCCACGGAGAAGCCAGCCGATGACTTAAACCAATCATAAAATCTCTTTATGTACTTCCACCCTAAGTCTGATTTTAAACAGTTGGTGTAAAACTATTAATATGTCGTTATGTTTGGTTAACATGGGATCTTATTTTCAATTTTAAAGCACATTTACATTTAAGCCTTTTATCATATTTAAAATATCGTGGTCTTGTTGGGTCTATAATTCTTTTTTTGTATAGTATAATCTGAATTGTCAAAGCTTCTAGAAAAATTGCAAGTTTAAAACATGATTACAATTTATAGAAATTTACTGAATTTCCATTCAATTTCGGAGATTTTTTCTAACTAATTTTGGCTGATAATTACTAGAAAAAATGTTCAAAATTACCGAGAAATTTCTGAAAAATTTATATGAATTGTGGTCATCGTTTACACCTAACGACTTTTGCTAAACTGAAATATGAAATTATGGTGTGCTCGGACACACCATAAATTGAATCTTTTATCAGAAAATTTCAAATTCTTCCATAAATTTTAATTGCGAATAATGCAGTGAAGTTGGGTCATATTTTACGCTCTCTGAAGCATAAAAGATTCGTCATTCGTATTTGACATATTATTAAAGGAATTGACAATATAAATAAAGCGTTTTAGAAAAACAAAAAATTGGTCGGTGTAAATAAGGGTTTGTAAGTGTAACAAAAACAAAAAGCGTTCCATCTCTCACAGTTGATCATTCGATTAACTTTTGAAAAAAATGTTGCGATTGATAAAACACAGACAAATACTTAAAAAAAAGCAAACAAATTTAGAAATTTGACATTTTTTCAAAATCTGGTGACTATTAATATTGTTGTTATGGGAATTGACATACAAAATGTCACGTGAAATAAATGATGATCCGCAACGAAACGTCAAAATGCCTTTACTGTTTGTTTATCTTTCGATCTAGGATTCCAATCACAATAAGCGCTGATCAGCTGCGGAAATTCCAATATTTATTGATTGTGCCATGTGTAAAACCGAACCGGACCATGGCAGAATAATGATTTCTTATACCACTTTCATTAAATGTCAAAATCTGTTTATGTTTTGCTTACTATTTGTTTATCTTTTGTACTGTTATTTCATTCACAATAAGTGTTTTGACAACAGTACTATGGTGCAATAACAAGATGTTTCTGAAATTTTAAAAATCAGATTTAATGTGAAATTTTCTTGTTGGCTATTTGTTTATGTTTTGTTCGGTGGCTTCAATCACAATAACGCAGTTTGACTTTGAATTTGGTAGCTGGCTTCGAAGCTCGAACTCCCCCTTATAATTAGGCCATGACATGGTAAAAGAAAATAGGTGCTGGGACAGTGAATTGTCAACCCAATTTTAAATTAGAAATTTTGAATTACAAATTATTGTAATTTGTAAAAAATTTAAAGAAAATGCATATCATAACGACCTCCAATTGGCGTCGTATAAGAAAATATATAAAAATCTATTATTTTTGAAAAAAAAAAAAAAAAAACATTTTAAATATTTTATTTTTCCAAGTGTTAATGCATCTACCTGTATTATTCTACCATATGCCATGTACCTAACACCTATTTTATTTTGCCATGTATAGGACGTTTTTCTCTTCCCCTTTTCTTTCCGTAAATCTTTCTCACACTCTCTCTCTCCCTGTCGTTTGCTCTCTTTCTCTCTCTATAACGTTTCCTTTTTAATTTCTATTCTAAACTAACCATTCACTGGCAAATGAAAACTTAAGTGGTTTACAACTTTTGCTGAGTATAATCGTGTATTTGTTATTGTCCTCAGCGTTATTGGCAACAGCAGCAGCAGCGGCGATCGCGGCGGCAGCGCTTGACACGGTTCCGGACGCACATGCAATATTATTATCGTACAAATGGGGCGTTTGTAATTTACAAAAATTTCTACTTACGAAACGGCGATGATGATGATGATGCGAATAATGAGGAGGAGGATTGTGATGATCGTGATGAGGACGACTACCATTAACTAAATTCCTATAACTATTAATATTGTTGTCAAGTTCTTCGCACCAGGAGGAGGGTCTATTATTCTGACCATCACAATTGCAGTGGGTGTACGATGATGACCCCTCCGTGGAACTCTTGACGCTTTTAAAGCTAATATCATAGCCTGGTTCGGGTTCCAGGTGTTGCTTATTACATTCAGGATAATACGAGTCATAATACGAAGTATTGAGATTTTCATTTTCACTTAATTTACTACAAAAATGTCCATTTACTTTGTTTGTTATTGTTGTTGGTGAATATTGCTGTGTTGTTTGTTGTTGTTGGTGATGATGATTTTTGAGCTCACACTCCTTGCTTGACCAATTGCCAACATCTGCGACCTCTCCTCCATGTCACACATTGGTGCCCTGTTGTCCGGGTATGGCTGTGCCCGGATTTGTATTCGGCTTAAATGAGGCATCGTAACGCTCTCGGCAATTACCCTTCGAGGCAAAGAAGAATTTATAGATCATATACATGGGTATACACATGACCGAGGAACATGTAACCGCCCAGCCGACTTTGATGCTCCATTGCGGATATTTGTATTCGGTGCCGAGCATTTCTTCATAGCCCAAAAATGAGAAAATAAAAATGGCCTAAAAGAGAGAGAGAGAGAGAGAGCGCGAAAAAATTGCCATTAAAATCGGTTGGTGTAAACAAAGTTAAATGGTTATCGATTACCAATAGGAACACAGGACTGATATACGTCCAACAAATACGCCAAAATAATCCAGGTCTTTTGCCCAACATCATTTCCACATCACTGGAAAAGCGATCCACGCCATAGAACCAAAAAACGCCAGCCGCCTCAACAAACACCACAAAGAGAATAGCCAGACCGGGGCCATAGACATTGAGGAAATTCACCAGGAAAACGCCACCCTGAAAACAAAGTTAGAAATTTATAAAAATTATCCATAGGGACCACATAGGCTTTAAATTCTAAAACTATATGAACAATTCAAATGTTATATCCGCTTTATTCAGAGATGCTTGCCTAAAATACCATCTGCGTTATCCAAAATTAAGTATTTATTCAAATTGCCTAAAAACCTTATCCAATTTGTTTGGCTGGCCCTAAAATATTATCCACGTTATCCAAACTGTCTAAAGATATTATCCACGTTATCTAAACTTTCTAAAAACTTTATTCACGTTATCCGAACTGTCTAAAGATATTATCCACGTTATCCAAACTGTCTCAATAGATAGTCCACGTTATCTGAACTATCTAAAAAAATTATCCACGTTATCCAAACTGTCTGAAAACATTATCCACGTCATCTAAACTGTCTAAAGATATTATCTACGTGATCCAAACTGTCTAAAGATATTATCCACGTTATCCAAACTGTCTCAATAGATAGTCCACGTTATCTAAACTGTCTAAAGATATTATCCACATTATCCAAACTGTCTAAAAAGGTTATCCACGTTATCCAAATTGTCTTAAAACATTATCCACGTTATCTAAACTGTCTAAAAAGATTATCCACGCCATCCAAACTGCCTAAAAAGATTATCCTCGTTATCCAAACTGTCTTAAAATATTATCCACGTTATCCAAACTTTCTAAAAATATTATCCACGTTAGCCAAACTGTCTAGAAAGGTTGTCCTCGTCATCCAAACTGTCTAAAGATATTGTCCACGTTATCCATACTGTCTAAAAAATTATCCACATTATCCAAGCTGTCTTAAAAGTTTATCCACGTCATCCAAACTGTCTAAAAAGATTATCCTCATTATCCAAACTGTCTTAAAAGTTTATCCACGTTATCCAAACTGTCTTAAAAGATAGTCCACGTTATCTAAACTGTCTAAAAAGATTATCCACAATATCCAAACTGTCTGAAAACATTATCCACGTTATCCAAACTGCTAAAAAGATTATCCACATTATCCAAACTGTCTAAAAACATTATCCACGTCATCCAAACTGTCTTAAACGATTATCCTCGTTATCCATACTGTCTAAAAAGATTATCCACGTTATCCAAACTGTCTTAAAAGATAGTGCACGTTATCTAAACTGTCTAAAAATATTATCCACATTATCCAAACTATCTAAGAACATTATCCACGTCATCCAAGCTGTCTAAAGATATTATCCACGTTATCCAAACTGTCTTAAAAGATTATCCCCGTTATCTAAACTGTCTAAAGATATTATCCGCGTTATCCATACTGTCTAAAAAATTATCCACATTATCCAAGCTGTCTTAAAAGTTTATCCACATTATCCAAACTGTCTAAAAAGTTTATCTACGTCATCCAAACTGTCTTAAAAGATTATCCACGTTATCCAAACTGTCTAAAAAGATTATCCACATTATCCAAACTGTCTAAAAACATTATCCACGTTATCTAAACTGTCTAAAAAGATTATCCACATTATCCAAACTGTCTAAAAACATTATCCACGTCATCCAAACTGTCTTAAAAGATTATCCACGTTATCCATACTGTCTAAAAAGATTATCCAAGCTGTCTAAAAAGTTTATCCACGTCATCCAAACTGTCTTAAAAGATTATCCAAGTTATATAAACTGTCTAAAAAGGTAGTCCACGTTATACAAGCCGCCTTAAAAGATTATTCACGTTATCCAAATTGTCTAAAAACTTTATTTACGTTTTCCGAACTGTAAAAAAAATATCTACGTTATCCAAGGTGTCTTGAAACATCCGTATTGTCTAAAAAGATTATCCACATTATCCAAGCTGTCTAAAAAGTTTATCCACGTCATCCAAACTGTCCTAAAAGATTATCCACATTATCCAAACTGTCTTAAAAGATAGTCCACATTATCCAAGCTGTCTAAAAAGATTATCCACGTCATCTAAACTGTCTAAAAAGATTATCCACGTTACCCAAACTGTCCACGTTATCTAAACTGTCTAAAAAGATTATCCACATTATCCAAACTATATAAAAACATTATCCACGTCATCCAAACTGTCTAAAAAGATTATCCACATTATCCATTCTGTCTAAAAAGTTTATCCACGTTATCCAAACTGTCTTCAAAGATAATCCACGTTATCCAAACGGTCTAAAAAGATTATCAACGTTATCCAAACCATCTAAAAATGGTGTCCTCGTTATTCAACTCTCTAAAAAAATGTATCCACGTTTTCCGAACTATGTAAAAGAATTATCGACATTATCCAAACTGTCTAAAAAGTTTATCCACGTTATCCAAATTGTCTTAAAACATTATCCACGTTATCAAAACTGTCTTTAAACATTATCCACATTATCCCAACTGTCTAAAAAGATTATCCCCTTTATCCAAGCTGTTTAAAAAGTTTATCCACGTTATCCAAACGGTCTTAAAACATTATCCACGTTTTCCAAACTATCTAACAGGATTATCCACGTTATCTAAAATGTCTAAAAAGATTATCCACATTATCCAAATTGTATAAAACCTTATCCACGATAAACAAACTATTTAAAACTATTATCCACGTTATCCAAAATGCCTAAAAATATTATCCACATTATCCAAACTGTCTAAAAAGTGTATCCTCGATATCCAAACTGTCTAAAAAATATTATCCCCATTATCCAACATGTCTAAAAGGCTTATCCACGTTATCCAAACTATATAAAAATATTATCCACGTTATCCAAACTGTCTTAAAAGTTTATCCATTTAAATTAAACTGTTTAAAAAAATTATCCATGTAGTTCAAATTGTCTAAAATAATTATCCAAGTTTTCCAAACTGTCTAACATGATTGTCGAACTTATCCAAACTGTCTGAAAAGTTTATCCACGTTATTGGCTAAACTATTTAAAAAGATTATCCACGTTATCCAAAAAAAATGTATCCAAATTATTATCAACTTTATCTAAATTACCTTACAACATTATCCACTGTATCCGTAAACTTTTCACGTGTTTTAAGCCATTTAAAAATCTATTGGATATTTGTAAAGCTTTTTCCAATGATGGTTACCTGACACATTAACCTAGCATTCCACTTCCTTGTTATTCTTTTATACTCTACATCCCCATAAATAACTCTTACGCACAAACATCCTTGAAAAAAAAAATCCCCTTCTCCTACCAACACTCTTTCCTCCCCCAACCTCGAGTGTGGTATTGGTAAACACCAAATTATAATTTCAAATGTAATCAAGTCAAGTGATAACAAACATTAGTTATCAACAAGTGGAAATGGACATCTAGTGAGGAAGAGAGGTGTCCACCCTCTAAGTGATGCCTGGCCAACTAAGAAGGAAGCCCAAGCGGCCAGCAAATGGAGTTTTTTTTTTGAATGAGGTGAAAAAATGTGTAGAAAAGTTAAGTGGCCGATTGTGTAAATCATTTGGACAGGTGAGAAGTAGTGGAAGGGGGTGATGGAGAATATTACCTAAGTAAACACACGCTATATGTGTATTATGTAAGAAGGCGCTATTCCTTTCATTAGCTCTTGTTTAACGAATGTGGTTGGGAGGTATTTCTAATGAATTGACATTGGCATAATTAAGTTAAATGGCTAGATAAAAACTTCCCCCCCTATCCTGATTTGTATCTTATAAGTAAATGCATATTTATTATTCGGAATTTCTTGATAAATGCCACTTACATATGTCATGGTGGGTAGGGCACACAAAAATATGCCTGCCAGCAGCAGTAAAACAAATAGCTCTCTTCTTCTGCCTATGGAGCGGGGATATTCATCACACAGAGCTGTAATCATGGCCTCTAGGCCACCAAACGTCGAATCCAAACCCAGGGTTATTAACATCAAAAAAAAGATTATGGACCAGAACACAGAACCACTCATTGTGGCTATGGCCTCGGGATAGACAATGAACACCAAGCCGGGACCCTCAAGGCCAACACGATCAATGGTGGTCTTTTGGACATGGGCCATGTAACTGTAAATTGGAAAAAAAATGAAAAGAAATTTTGAAAATATTTACTCAAATAAATGCCATTGGGAAATTTCACTTACCCAAGCACCGAAAATATTACAAAACCCGCCAAAAAGCTGGTCAAACAATTAATACTACTCGTAATTAATGCATCGCGATAGCAATTATTGCGAAATTTGTTGTAACTGGACAGGGCCAAGAGGGTGCCAAATCCAGGTCCCAGGGAAAAGAAAATTTGTGAGGCAGCATCGATCCAAACCTAGAGGAAGGAGAAGAAGAAAAAGTTATAAATGAAAAAATTTTAATTAGAATATATTAAATGGATAAGATATGCACTATAATCAGGATGTGGATAAAATGTATCCAAGTTGTGTAAATAAAGTAGGATATGTTGTGTAAATAAGATATAAACCATGGTACAATAAAAAGGTAAGGTAGAGCCATGGTACAATGAAGAGAAGGTAGGTCAACTTTGAAAAAATTGAAGGTATAGAGGTCTACCTATTTGGCTTGTAGTGTCAGAATTAGTATCAAAACAATAAAAAAATAAAACAACTTGTTGCATTTATTTTGAATAAATAATTGAAAACCGCGAAAACTGAATGAAAGGTCAACACTACTTTTCAAAACCAGGTTCTATATATCTCTTAAGAATTATTTCACTACAAAAACTCTAGATTTTGTCGATGCATACGATGAAATAAACATTTTGAAAACATCCGAATTTGAATGTTTTCTGAACAATATTTTCTTGTTATTGAAAAGAAAACACATACATAAACAAATAAAGATGACATATTAGGCCAAGAAAATAAAACAAGTAAAAAACATTAAGTTCGGCCGGGCCAAACTTTTAATACCCTCCACCTTAGGGTAAAAGAAACAATAGAAGAAATGTGGCAAAAACCATTAAAATACCGAAAATCGGGAGGTACCGTTATATGAGGGCTATACCAAATCATGGACCCATGCATGCAATGTTTCGCCACCGAAGCTGGAACCCATTATGACCAACAAATACCAATTTTCAGACAAATCCGTGGAAAAATGTGTCAAAAACCATCAAAATACCGAATATCGGGAGCTACCGTTATATGGGGGCTATACCAAATCATGGACCCTTACATGCAATGTTTCGCCACCGGAGCTGGAACCCATTATGACCAACAAATACCAATTTTTAGACAAATCCGTGAAAAAATGTGGCATAAATCATCAAAATACCGAATATCGGGAGGTACCGTTATATGGGGACTACACCAGAACGTGGACCTATATATCTCATTTTCAATACCAACCATTCTAGACACAATGCAAATAGCTCTGCTAAATTTTGCTCTACGCTCTACGTCAAATAATGTGGGCTGTATCATGATTTCAACAGACAGACAGACAGACGGACAGACAGACAGACACAGACAGACGGACATCGTTAAATCGACTTAGAATTTTATGCTGATTATGAATATATATACTTTATGGGGTCTAAGACGAATATTTAAGGATGTTACAAACGGAATGACAAAGTTAATATACCCTCCTTTCCAAAGTGGAGGGTATAAAAATTGAAATCATATGGTATCATAGCCCTACCTTGATATCATTATACCATGGGTAGAGCTACCATCTGATTACAATTTTTTTCTGACTGTGCCCGACTTCTGCCAATTTTGTGTATGTATTTATTGTTTTGAAAAATGAAAAAAAAAATATTTTCAAACCCAATGATTGGATACGTACATTGCGGCTCGCGCATTAAAGCTTTAACCAGTTTAGCCATGAAATTGAAAGATTGAACAGTTTAGGTCATAATTTTGGAAGAAAATCCATGCATTTCATTTATTTCTCGCGCTTTTTAACTCATTTCAAAAATGAGGAAAAATATGAAAAAATGAAAACAACTTGTTTATATAATTTTGAATGAGACTGACAGGAAGCGGGCATAGCCTCAGGGCTGTATTTCTCCAGTTTTACGAAGTTGTTCTACCTCCTTATTGTACCATGATATAAACCATGTCCCAGAGACGGGGACAAGTTCTGAGACTTCAGACTTGTAAACGTTTCATTTGGAATATTTTCCACCGCTCTTCTGTGACCAAATCGATAGGTCCCAAGCCCCTTTTTAATTTGTACTGCTGGTTCTGAGACTGTGCATAGTTTGCAGGTGGCAGTCGCCTAATGCAGTCGTTCTCTGTACTTTCAGTACTTTCTCTTTAAGTTGCAGCTATATTAAGCATATATACAATAGCCTGTACGAAGAAGGGACTGTTGGATCTCCTTCGCCGTTACTTATCACCACAAATTGGTATTTTTTCCATAGCGAGTTGAATCTGCAGTTTATGTACCATTAGTTTATGGTATCTTATATTGTTCTCTTTAAGTTGCAGCCATGTTTAGGATACATACAATGACCTGTACGAAGAGAGGGCTGTTGGATTTCCTTTGCCATTTTCTGGAGCTTGAGCTCCCAGTTTATTCATAACTTGCTTATATTTCAGTCCAAACTGATTCCTGTTAAGGTCCTCCTTAGTTCTTTTGCTTTCTTTAATCGCAATTTGGAGTTCCTTGTTTTTTCTTATACTGATCTAGTTTTCGTAAATTTCTCATTTATTTCTTGTGTTTTTGTAGAGCCTTTTACGGAGCCTTATACGGAGCATGTTCTATATTTGCGATTTTACGTTAAATTTTCTTCAACGTTCTCCATCGGATAAGACAGTTTCTTTCCAGTTCATCGTCTTGGCCATTCCACCAATATAATGTTTTCCAGGGATATTTTCCAGATATTTTATATTTAACATGGAGCTCTTGCACCCGAGTTCTTGCAACTATTGACAGTTGTATGAAGCAGATTGTTTGTAGGTAACAGATTGTTTACGATATTTATCATTATCTCAAATAAATCCCATTTACTGGAGCTTGAGCTCCTAGTTTCTTTATAACTAGCTAATATCCCAGTCCAAACGGATCCCCATAATGTCCTGCTTCCTTGATTATCATATGCGTAATTTTGCTTAGTGGTTCAGTTGTATTGTCCTATTTAACTTTGTCTGCTATTTCCGCTATATGGAAAATCGATCTAAATATTTAGCATTCAATTTTGCGTACCATGTCTTTACTTCCGCTCAGTGGTTTTTTTGATTGCTTGGACGGTGTAGGAGATATATTAGTGGTCATATGCCATTGCGGCTCAGCCGTCAAAATGTTAGGAAAATCGATCTAAATATTTAGCATTCAATTTTGCGTACCATGTCTTTACTTCCGCTCAGTGGTTTTTTTGATTGCTTGGACGGTGTAGGAGATATATTAGTGGTCATATGCCATTGCGGCTCAGCCGTCAAAATGTTAGGATATACTCCACTGCACGCCGTTGAAGCTCCTGGCAGCATCTTCTATTGGCTTGAGTTTTCCTTTTTTTGACTGGAATTTCTCTGGGCGAAGGGTAGCAGCTCATGACTGCTTCATGAAAGAACCACGTTCAAACGGAACCCTTTTCTATACCGATGTTTTTGTGAACTTATAATTTATCTGTCTGTAATCCATGTGGCAGCTATTTTTGATTCATCCACAGTCCAATAATTTTTTGAAGAGTATTGTTCACTTACACTCATAATTTCGGCCGACTGCTTCCTAACTATCCGCGGAAGGATAGCGTCAGCAACTTTTTCTCGTTGTATATTAAGCTGGGGAATATTCATAACGACTGTTGTTTCCTTGAGGTACTACATCTTGGTCCTGGTAAATAATCTACCTTATTTTTGCTTCTTCCACACATATACTAATTACGGTTTGTTTTTACACTCTTTAAGATTGTTTTCCTTTTCTCCGCAACGGATCCACAGATCCGTGATATTTTTCTTTTTTCCACTACAGATCCACATGTTCAGATCCTTTACATTCATATTGCTCGTGTCTATAGTTTCGTCTCTGTACTTTACCTATGCTGTAGAACTTTCCAGACCCTCTGCTATTCATAAAATATAGAATTATCCATATTTCAAGGGCTTAAATAAACGGAATCCATCACCCAAGTTTCTTCTAAAAACTTTAAATCTTATCCATTCTACTTTACCTAATAACCCCTTTATCCAAAAAAAATCAATGCACATTTTTCAAATATCCCCTTTTTCACTTACCCTGGAATTTTTCAATTTATGCCATTCCGGTGTTAAATAATATTTGATACCCTCATCGGCGCCAGGCAGCGACACGCCACGTATCAGCAGAATGATGAGTACCACATATGGGGCCAAGGCAGTGACCCATACCACTTTGCCGGCGGAGCGTACCCCCTTCCACAGGGAGAAATAGACCAAAACAAATACACCAAAAACGCATAAAGCCAACGTTGGCTTAACGGGACCCATTAAATCCAAGCCATCCGATTTGTACTGTTCCAATACTTTGCGTCTGCATTGAAGAAGCGCACAAATAAATCAAAAAAAAAAATAAACATTTTATTAGCAACAAAAACATCATCAACGGCAAGAAAGGATATAAAGTAGCCATCACACAATGGACAAACTGAATGGCTGACTGGCTAACCATTTAGATAAATACATTTATTTGAGTGGTTAAACATCTCCCCACCCCACCCCCACACACACACTGTCTATCATTTCGACAGAGAGAGAGAGTGCAGAATGTTTACATTGTATGGTTCACATGGCTGATGGTGGGGGGGAGGGGAGTAGGAATTCGCCTTATACTCACTCAAAAAACTCTTTGGCCGGTGTCGTTTGATTGGCATTAAAATTGGCATTCGTAACGGGCATACAGGCTGCCGTATTCCATGGATTATCACACGACGTCCAAGGCAATTTCGATGTAAACGAGGCAAAGAGATAGTAAACAGCCCATCCAATAATTGTGTTATAGTACATCCCCATATAGATGTCAATTAGACAGATTGCATAGCCGACACCTGTTGATGTGAGAGATGTGAAATGAAGAGGAGAGTAAAAAAAATGAGAAGGATGAATAGGGAGAATTAAGAGTGTGTGGTTTACTACAAAAAGTTTTTCGATTAAGTTTTAGTTCATGTAAGAAAAAAAAAACGAGAATATGTTTGAAGAGAAGTCATTTTGTCTGTATGCCAAAGACTTCCTAGATAACATATTTTTTAGAAATTTAAAAATAAAAGTCTGCGACGGATTCAACTTTAGCATTTTGATAGAATAGTTTTAAGCTCTCATCACAATTGCTAAACTCAGAAGAATCAATATAAAAATTATCATAGTATAAGTACAGGGTTGCCCATTTTCGACGGATCCATCTGGCAACGCCATAACTTTTGACAGAGATGTCACATCGCTTAATGACATACCGCGTTTGAAGCGTCAGTCCAAGCAGATTTTTACCATGAACCAATACACGCCACGCGAGCGCTCTGAAATAGTTGAAATTTACATTCAGCAGAAGAAGTCAATTGTGAAAACTCAAGGTGCTTTTAAAATGTGAGAAGTGCGCCTTCTAAGAACACCATTAAGCGTTTATACGAAAAATTTTCGACTGGTAAGGCTCTTTCTAATCCGAAGAGGCCATATAAAAGTCGACCAAGGCGATCGGCCGAAAATATCGCTGCCGTACCAGCCAGTGTTGAGAGGTCCCCAAGAACATCCCAAAAACGCCGTTCTCTGCAGTTGGGCATGACTCGGTCCACTTTACAACGGATTGTTCGCATTGATTTGCATTTGTTCCCGTGCAAAATTCAACTGACGCAAAGAATGTTGCCTGCGGACAAGCCTCGTCGATTGGAATGGGCCCAAAGAGTCATCGAAATGGCCGAAGATGACGAGCAATTTTGGAACAAAATTATCATGTCCGATGAAGCCCATTTCACATTGAATGGGACCGTAAATAAGCAAAATTGCCGTTTTTACGCCACTGAAAATCCTCAGGAGATTGAAGAAGTGCCTCTTCATGACGAAAAAGTCACAGTTTGGTGCTGCGTTAGTGCGAAAACGGTCATTGGGCCGTCTTTCTTCCAAAATGAAAATGGCCATGCTGTTACCATCAATCAGAAGCGTTATCGCGACATGATGACCAATTTTGTGATGCCAATTATTATTATTGTAAAGTATTGTATTTCATATAGTGGGTTGAGCATCACTGAAGGATTTTTAACCTACCATTCAATTCTATTTCCTTCTTTATAAACCTTCGCATATTGGACTCCACAAAAATGGAATTAATAGCACGTTTACATTGCACGAACGGAGTTATATTGTCAATATGACTACATACCCAGCTAGCATTAAGAACATAATTTTTTGAAAAAATTACTTTGCTGAGACTTTTTCGAGTTATTTTGGTAATAAAAATTAATTCTAAATAATAATGAAAATAAATAAAAACTGAAAAGAACCTCGGAAGCAACATGGATACGAAAAAATTATAGACAATCTCAATGACATCCAAGAAAAATTTCGTTCAACGAAATAAAGTATTTCATGCTTTCGGTGATTTAATGCAGAAGAATGAGGCAATACTCAAATAATTTGTAACACTGCCTTTACACGGTGAAATTTTTTAACCATGCCATTTTGTTTTGTTGGTAAAAGGTGTAGAGAGACAAGGATAGAAGAAAAAATGGCACGACAAGCCACCGCACAGGGTTACATGCCATTTTCTTTGTATTTCTCTTTATGCTTCTTCCGAATTTTTTATGATTTTGACATTTCATATCGTTTCTTTATTGTAATTTTTGATGCGTTTCTTTTATTGTGATGTGATGTTTTTAGTGATTGAATTGTATAGTGAATAATATGAAAATTAATTGGAAGTATTAAAAAGTAAAAAAAGGAAATTAAAATAAAAGTTAATAATACAATATTTAACACCTCAATAACTTTTTCCATCATTTCTTCTTTAGATTCACACATTTAGTTTTAAATCACTTCTTTATAAATATCTGTTACAAACAATTAGCTCTATACGAAATACTGAATAAAATAAAATGTCAGAAAAAATGCCAAGCACTATTATCGTAAAATGCCACCGTGTAAAGGCGCGAAGATTTAAGCAGAAATTTTAAAAGAGAATTGATAAAAATGCCAGCTAAAAATTGCACCGTGTAAAGGCAGCGTAAGTATAGAAAATTGGGACATTTATTGCTATAAATACTCATGTAAATATCTGATAACCTATTTCCAAAAAGAATATATTGCAATAAACCAGTAATTTCTTAAAGGATAACATGGTTTATACAAAATAGTAGACAAACCCAATGACATCCAAAAATATCCGCTCAATGAAATAAAGGATTTGCAAGCTTTCGATAATTTGGCAAAGTAGAATCAGACAATACTCAAATAATTTGTAAGTATAGAAAATTTGGACAGTTATTAACTGACGGACAAATTATCTAGTTAACAAATTAGCTATAAATACTCATATAAATTTTTGATAACCTATTTCCAAAAAAGAATTTATTTCAAAACCCGATAATTTATTAAACAATCACATGGATTAGACAAAATAGTAAATAAACTCAATGACATCCAAAAATATCCGTTAAATAAGATAAAGGATTTGCAAGCTTTCGATAATTTGACGAAGTAGATTGAGATAATACTCAAATAATTTGTAAGTATAGACAAGTAAAAAAGCAGCTAAATTCGATCGGGCCGAATTTTAAATACCCTCCACCATTTGGAAGGATCTTCAGAAAATTCAAAAAATTCCGTCGAAAATGCATGAGTAATTTTTTGTCATAGACTGTAGGGTTGAATCCGAACTTCAACTACGAAATCAAATTTTAAAGAATTTCGTGGGGAAGAGGGGACTGTTGGATCTCCCTTTCCGTTACTTACAGCACAAATTGGTGTTCTTTCCATGGCAAGGGGAAGATTCCTTTGTTATTTGCAATTTCCTAGCTACAGATCTTTTACAGTATATAAGATTTTCTGTTATTATTTGGTTTGTAGGGAACATATTGTCATTTGCTCATCATTAATCCCATTTTCTGGAGCTTGAACTCCCACTTTATTCATAACTAGCTTATATTCCAGTCCAAACTGATCCCTATTAAGGTCCTCCTTAGTTCTTCCCATTTATTTCTTTAGCTTTCTTTAATCGTAAATAGGAGAGCCTTTTTTGCTTCCTTATAGTGAGCATGTTGTACTTTTGCGGTTCCACGTTTAATTTTCGTCTACGTTCCCCATCTGATAAGGCAATTCCTTCTCAGTTTGTCGACTTGGCTATCCAACCTATATAATGTTTTCCAGGACCAAAATATTTTAGATTTGACATGGAGTTCCTGCACCCTTGATTATCGAATTTACGGGTTTGCTTACTGTTTCCGATGCATTCTATTCAAACGACAATGTTTAACATTGTCTACTATTTCCGCCAAAGGGAAAATTAATAGTAAAGTATTCTATTTTGCGTACCTTCTCGTTACTTCCGCTCAGTGGTTTTTCTGGTTGCTTGGACGGTGTAGGAGATATATAAGTGGTCATATGCCTTGGCGGCTCGGCGTCAAAATGTTAGGAAATAATGTTGCTAGTATCATCAAAATACCGGATAAAGGGAGGTACCGATTTAAATGGGCTATTAGAGGACGAGGACCTGCATAGACAATTTTCTGGCATAGGTTGTAGTACTCATTACGAGCTTCAAACTTTAAATACGAAATTTAAAACAATTCCGGTCAAAAATGTCGCCAAAATCGTATAAATTGAAGGGACTCCTGCGTGGATTTTGGGACAATTCGATTGAAATATGTGGCTACAATCATTAAAATACCGAATATCGAGGGGTACAGTTATATGGGGGCTATATACCATGAATACTCATATACAGTGCCACACATAAGTATTGGCACAACCATCAATTCCTAACTTGACCGCTTGTTTTCAGCCCCGTCTCCCAGTCTACACAAAAAAAATATTTTTCCTAAAGAACCCATGTTGTTACTAACTAATGCTGAAATTTTTATTTCAAAAAAATTTTTTAAAACTTTTTTATATTTTGTTTAATAAAAAAATAAAGCAATTTCATCGCACAAAAGTATTGGCACACTTACATGATCTATTATATTTTTTCCTAATTTGTGCCAGTTGGCAACTCTTTTTGCAAAAATATTGGTTCCTAAAATTGTCTACCCTGTTGCTTTGTTCGTAGCAATTTGTTCCTGAAATTATCTACCGTGTCATTTTACCGTTATTTAAAGTTTTTTGTTAAAAGAGTAAAATTAAATGCAGAAAATACAAAAAATGGTCCCAAAGAAAAAAGAAACGAGTGTATCTGAGCGAAAAATTATAATGCACCTTCACAGCCAAGGAAAATCGTTTGCTGAGATCGGCCAAATGATGGACAGAAGCCGTTTCACAATTCGAAGTATCGTCAACAGGTTTAAAGGCGAATCAAATTTACAAAACGCAAAACGCCCTGGCCGTCCACGAGTTTTAAGTGACCGGGAGCGTCAAAAGATAGTGCGAGAAATTAAAAAGGACCCCAAAAAAACATCAACACAATTAACAGCTGAAGTTCAAGAGGAGACTGGAAAGAAAATTCATCCCATGACGGTCAGAAGAGTGCTCCATGAGGCTGATTATAGTGCCCGAGTTGCTAGACGTAAGCCGCTTATTTCTTTAAAGAACCAGAAGAAGCGCCTAGCCTACGCAAGAGAATATGGGAGCCGACCGAACAGCTTCTGGGACCAAGTGCTATTCTCGGATGAGAGTAAGTACAACATTTTCCGTTCTGATGGCCGCTCTACTGTATGGAGAAAGCCCAATACGGCATATGAAAAAAAAATCTTGCACCTACTGTCAAACACGGTGGAGGAGGAGTTATGGTATGGGGTTGCATGTCGTCTGCGGGGGTCGGTGAGCTGGTCTTCATAGATGGCATTATGGACAAAACAGTTTATTTAAATATTTTAAAGGAAAACGTAAAAAAAAGCGCGGACATACAGAATCTACCGAGGTCATTTACATTTCAACAGGACAATGATCCGAAACATACTGCTCATGATGTGCGTATGTGGCTAACAATGAATATCGCACATGTCCTGCCACATCCACCGCAATCTCCAGACCTCAACCCCATTGAGCATTTGTGGGAGGAACTGGACAGACGTGTAAAAAGGCGGCCCATTTCCAATAAGTCAGAACTTAAGCAGGCACTTGTAGAAGAATGGCCAAAAATAGGGGAGGAAACTACCAAGAAATTAGTGCATTCCATGCCAAACCGTTTGGACGCAGTAATCAAGCAAAAGGGCTTGCCAACAAAGTACTAAATAGACAAATATTTTATATATTTAAGATATAAATATAAGTGTGCCAATACTTTTGTGCGATGAAATTGCCTTATTTTTTTGTTAAATAAAATATAAAAAAGTTTTAAAAAAAAATTTTCAAATAAAAATTTCTGCATTAGTTAAGTAACAACATGGGTTCTTTCGGAAAAATATTTTTTTGTGTAGACTGGGAGACGGTGCTGAAAAATAGCGGTCAAGTTAAAAATTGATAATTGTGCCAATACTTACGTGTGGCACTGTACATTTCTGATAACCTATAATATGGTCGAAAATGACTCTAATGTAGAGGATGACTCATATGTGATTTAGTTATAAGAGCAGACAAGAATAAATATATAAATGCTTCGTACGCCAGCTTTTTAGTCGGGGAAGCAGGATCAAAAAATTCTCGATATAAATTTAATTAAATAATCCCAAAAAAAAACTTTTGACTGGAATCCAACGATGGTACAATAAGGAGATAGAACAGCTTCGTAAAACTACAGAAATACAGCCCTGAGGCTATGCCCGCTTCCTGTCAAATTTGCAAATCAGTTAAACATCGGAAAAAATGAATGAAATGCCTGGATTTTCTTTCAAAAACATAATCTGGACGGTTCTATTTTTCAATTCCATGGTAAAACTGGCAAATAGCTTAATGCACGTCTCGCAATTTACGCATCTTCCAATCATTGATTTTTAAAATATTCTGTTTTTATTTTTCAAAACAATAAATACATACAAAAAATTTACAGAATTCGGGCACACTTAGAAAAAAATGTAATCAGCTGGTAGCTCTACCTTACCTTTTTATTGTATTATGGATCCAATAATAAAAACTCAAATGTAAACGTGTTATGATATTCACCTCTGTAAAGGTGCAACAAGAAGAGAGCATTTTTTTGTGGCTTGAGTCATCAGCTGTCTTTTTCGTAAAAGAGCGAAGCAAGTTTTAGGTTGACTTAGTTCAATTTCGGTCCTTTACTTGCTCATCCTACGCGCCTTTGTTTTTTACAAAGAAGCCAGCTGATGACCTTAGCCAGTCAAAAAAAAAGAGTTTTACGTATTCTCACCCCAGTATAATTAGGAAGGTAATATTATTTCAAATAAGCACTCCTATCTCTACATTTTCAATAATTTATCTTCATAGAAAACTGCACTGCATGGTTCCCATCTCTGATATGTGTATGTACAATGAATTTATAAATAAACATTTTGACAGTAAGGTGTTGTCAAATGAAAAACTTAAAAAAATATATATAAACATATGTTTGCATCACTTTACCTTCATAATTCTACCATGTTCTCATCTCAAAGCTCCTCAATTCAGTAGAGTCTCTATTACGGGTACCAATTTATTTTCATAATTTATTAAAGTATTACGAATCCTCCCAATTAAAGCTCTTTGTCCTTCCTACAAATTTACAACATTTTGTAAACTTTTGCCGGTGTCTTGTTTAAATTGCTAACCTCCATTTTTTTTAAAGCATGCCGCCTATGATAAGCTCATGTAGATTTAAGATTATCTGTTAAATGTCAAATTCATAAACTGTTGCTGTATGCCGATTTTTTGGCGGCAGCAAGTCATGTGCTTGTGTCGTTTGACATGACTTGATAACTTCGTGTGTAATCAGATTTACCGAAACAAAGCGGGCACAAAATGAGGGCAGCATGTGGCAAATGAAGATGAAGGAAACTTGTTGCTCGCTTGTTATTTTGTAATTGTGTGAAACGATGTGACGTATCCTTACGAGTGGCGTTCTTGTTCCCTAAATGTGTACCATTTAGTGGCAACAGTGGTTGATGAAGAAATTACAACAGATTATTTCAAATGAATTGAGAATTATTGGAGCGTATTTTTCTTTAGTGTCAACAGACGAAAGTGTAAAAACATCGTCCGTCTGCGGAAATCACTCTAGCTTCCGAACTAAATGAAATAGGTTGATAAAATTTTACTCAAATGTATATTATGTCTGCAGGACTTTTGGTATTGAAAATGGGCAATGTATGTCCACGTTTTAGTATAGCCCCCATATAATGGTACCTCCCAATTTTCGGTATTTTGGTGATTTAAGCGACATTATTCACCGGAATTGTTTCAAATTTGGTATTTGAAGTTCGTAATGAATACTACAGCCTATAACAGAAAATTGTCTGTGCAGGTCCACATTTTGGTATAGCCCCCATATAATGGTACCTCCCGATATTCAGTATTTTGATGATTTTAGCGTCATTATTCACCGGAATCGTTTCAAATTTGGTATTTGAAGTTCGTAATGGATACTACAGCCTATGACAGGAAATTGTGTGTGCAGATCCACGTCTTCGCATAGCCCCCATATAATGGTACCTCCAAATATTCTGTATTTTGATTATTTTAGCTACATTATTTACCGGAATTGTCTCAAATTTGGTATTTGAAGTTCGTAATAGATGTTACAGCCTAAGACAGAAAATTGTCCGTGCAGGTCGACGTCTTCGTATAGCCCCCATATAACGGCACCTCCTTATATTCGGTATTTTTATGGTTTTAGCGACATTATTCACCGGAAAGGTTTCAAATTTGGTATTTGAAGTTCGTAATGGATACTACAGCCTATGACAGAAAATTGTCTGTGCAGGTCCACGTTTTGGTATATCCTCCATATAATGGTACCTCCTTATATTCGGTATTTTAATGATTTTAGCTACATTATTCACCGATTTTTTTTTCAAGCTTCGCATTCGGTATTTTTAAGATTTTAACAGAATTGTTAAGGGTTTTTTTGAAAATTGGCTCCAAATGGCCCGGCTAAAATTACAGCTTTTTGACTTGTTTCCAAAAATAAGTATATTTTTATATGTTTTCTTATACGACGCCAATCGGAGGTTGTTACGATATGCATTTTTCAACAATTTTAACGAATTTGAATAATTTTTCTTTCAAAAATTTCAATTTCAAAATTTGTTTGACAGTTAATTATCCCAGCAGCTGTGTCGATGCGACTACCTGTATTCTTCTACCATTGTTGTAATCATATGATTGCAAGTGGAATTATACCATGTTCCTCAGATGAATCATGGCAGAAGAATACAGGTAGATGCATAATGCTTGGGAGCGTTGACATGTTAAAAAAATTAAATGTTTTTCCAAATACAAGTAGATTTTTATATTTTTTCTTATACGACGTAATTCGAATGTTATTATAATTCGCGTTTTTCAACAATTTTTACAAATTTTAATACTTTTTCATTCAACATTTTCAATTCCAAAATTGGTTTGACAGTTCATTGTCCCAACAGTTGTGTCGATGCGTCTACCTATATTCTTCTACCATGAGATGAACTGTCAAAATAATTTATGGCGTGTTTACACACAAATTTTTTAATCAGCTGATTAAGACTCAAAATATATTATTGTGATTGAAATCACTGCACGACAAATAGTAAAAAATAAATGAATTTAATAATTCAGTAATTTAATAAATGAATTATGAAGAAATATTTTCTTCCCATCGATTTGTTGATGTCAAAATTGTGATAAACATTTTTTATTGGATTTCCAATTAATCCAATTCGAAATGATTATTAAATAAAATTCCGGATACTGTAACATCCTCAGCATCCTTCTTTCGCTTCAGCCAATTAGACTAGAAGACGACAAAAATTAAATAATTAAATCATACATTTATGAATGGCGTTTGTGATTTTTGTCAAAAGGCATCGACAACAAAGTTAAATAAATCTTGTCATTTGTTTAAATACCACACACACATATACAGATATGTGCATAGACTGAGAATTGTTATAACTGAATGAATACAAACAATAAATGATAACAGAACTTTGCTTGAATATATTCAATTAAAATGTAAACTTTCTTTTTTTTTCAATTTCTGTTTCATTTATGACTCTCCGAGCGAGTTTGGCTGAGTATTGAAAACATGTAAAGATATTTTTTTATTAAAAAAAATAACACAAACAAACGGAAAAAAACAAATTGTTTGTAAAATCTTTCATTTCCTTTATCCACCATATGTTTACTTAACGGGGCGAATATATATTTCCAATGACTTGGTGGTGAAAGGTAGTGGCTTAAAGAGAGTAAATAGATGATTGCAAAAGGATATGCAACCACATATCTGTGAATGATTTTTAATATTTTGTTTTTACTCAATTTTGCTAGACAGTTGACCATGGCAGGAGAATACAGGTAAATGCATCAAGGCTTGGGAACATTGATACATAACATGGCAGAAGAATACATGTAGATGCATCAACGCTTAGGAGCATTGATATGTCAAAAAAATGTAAATGTTTTTTCAAATATAAGTAGATTTTTATATGTTTCCTTATACTATGTCAGTCGCGTTTTTCAAACATTTTTACAAATTTAAATAATTTTTCATTCAACATTTTCAATTCCAAAATTGGTTTGACAGTTCATTGTCCCAGCAGCTGTGCCGACGCGTCTACCTATATTCTTCTACCATGATATATAAGAACATTTTAAATATTTTTTTCAAATACAAGTAGATTTTTATATGTTTTGTTATACGGCGTCATTCGGAAGTTATTATTCGCGTTTTTTAAAAATTTTTACAAATTTAAATAATTTTTCATTCAACATTTTCAATTCCAAAATTGCATTTGACAGTACATTGTCCCAGCAGCTGTGTCGATGCGTCTTCTACCATGCAGTTGACTCTCTGCAAATTCTCATTTGGATTAAAGATAGGGATACTTAGTTCGAGAAATCTCTTTTATGTTTCTCTACGTGATAACTTCCCCAAATTTTGTCATACCACTTTTAAAACGCTATATTTTTGAAAGACCTACACGGATTGTTCATGGACATGAGATTTCCAGGAGTAAAACCCTCGAACACCTAGGGGTGTACTTTGATTTAAATATGAGAGGAACCAGTAAAATAGTATCAGTCGGTTTTGCCAAACAGATTTATGCCCCCAGCCATGAGTTATGATTATTCTAACTGCTGACCCTTTATGGAGGAGGTTCCGAAGCAGTTGGGCCATATGGACCAATTCGTATCTGACCTAAGACTGATAAAAATATTACAACGTGCCAGATTTTTACTATATCGACTGCTTCCTATACTTTATAGGAGATATGTGCAAATTTTTGGAAAATGGGTAAATATCGGAAATATTCCACCTTATCTAAGAAGACGATTTATCTAATTTACATCCAATTCTATAAGAAATCATTAATTCCGAAAAAATTACATATTTTTATCAGATTTCTGGTTAAGAGAAATATTTAGGTATAGAAAGTTGTATAGGATCGCCGATTTGTTTCGCAAGTTATGAAAGACATAAGTATTGGAAATTGTGACCCTTTGTAGGTGAGGTACCAGAAGGGTTTGGCAGATGTTAATCATCTTCACAACAGATCTTGTGTTACTAAAAATTTTTGCATGATTTCAAGAGAGTTTGATTCCTATTTAGCGTTTTATCTGAGCCCTTTGTGAGGGAAGTACCAGAAGGAGTGGTACTTGGGTTAATAAAATTATTGTGATGTTTCTAATTTGAAGAGAACCAAATGCTTACTTCGAATTTTATAATCGTTTAGATTATTAAAATTGTTTGACCCTTTGTGGGGGAGGTATCAGAAGGAATGGTCCGATCTCTAACATCTTTAAAGCAGATCTTATTTTGATTAAAATAATAAGATGTGCCAAGTCTGAAGGGAATCGATTGTTAATTTCGCGTTTCATGAGCTTCATGGATATTCAAAAAGTTAACCCTTTGTGGGGGAGGCACCAGAAGGAGTGCGCCGATATATCCCATTTTCACAGCAGATCTTGTGTTAGTAAAAATAATGGCATGCGTGAAAGATGAAGAGAACCAAATGCTTATTTCGAATTTTATAATCGTTTAGGTTATTAAAAATTGTTGACCCTTTGTGGGGCAGGTACCAGAAGAAATGGTCCGATCTCTAACATCTTTAAAGCAGATCTTATTTTGATTAAAACATTAACATTTGCCAAGTCTGAAGGGAATCGATTGTTAATTTCGCGTTTTATGAGCTTCATGGATATTCAAAAAATTAACCCTTTGTGGGGGAGGCACCAGAAGGAGTGCGCCGATATTTTCCATCTTTACACCAGATCTTGTGTTAGTAAAAATAATGGTATGTGTGTAATTTGAATAGAACCGGATGCTAATTTCGGATTTTATGATTGTTTTGGTTATTTAAAATTTTGACCCTTGTGGGGTAGGTACCAGAAGAAATTGTCTGATCTCTACCATCTTTATAACAGATCTTGTAGTGATGGAAATATTGAGATGTACCAAGTCTGAATGAAATCGGATGTTAATTTCGCGTTTTATGAGCTTCATGGATATTCAAAAAATTAACCCTTTGTGGGGGAACTACCAGAAGTAGTGCGCCGATATATTCCATCTTCACAGCAGATCTTGTGTTAGTAAAAATAATGGTATGTGTGTAATTTGAATAGAACCGGATGCTAATTTCGGATTTTATGATTGTTTTGGTTATTTAAAATTTTGACCCTTGTGGGGGAGGTACCAGAAGAAATTGTCTGATCTCTACCAACTTTATAACAGATCTTGTGTTGATAGAAATATTGAGATGTGCCAAGTCTGAGGGGAATCGATTGTTAATTTCGCGTTTTATGAGCTTCATGAATATTCAAAATTTTGACCCTTTGTGGGGGAGGTACCAGAAGGAGTGGACCGATATTATCCATCTTCATACCAGATCTTGGGTTAATAAAAATATTGTGATGTGTGTAATTTGAAGACAGTCGGACCTTTTTATTACATTTTATAAGAGTTAGAATTATTCAAAATTTTGACCCTTTGTGGGGGAGGTACTAGGTAGTGTGAACCGATTTGGTCTATTTTCGCACCTGGCCTAGCACTGATGCAAATATTAGGATGTGCAAAGTTTTAGCAAAATTTGATTATCCTTCCTCTTTCTATGCAGTAAATTATTATTTTTTTTTTGAAAAAGTTGACATTTTGTGGGGGAGGTACCCGAAGGAGTGGACCGATATATTACCATTTCTCACCAGACCTTGGGTTAATAAAAATATTGTGATGTGTGTAATTTGAAGACAGTCGGACCTTTATATCACATTTTATAAGAGTTATAATTATTCAAAATTTTTACCCTTTTTGGGGGGAGGTACTTGATGGAGTGGACCGATATTGTCCATTTCCGCACCTGACCTAGCACTGATGCAAATATTAGGATTCGCAAAGTTTAACCAAATTCGGATTACTCTTTCCCTTTCTGTGCATTAAAATACTTTTTTTTTGAAAATTACGACCTTTTGTGGGGGAGGTACCCGAAGGAGTTGACCGATATTGTCCATCTCTGAACTCGATCTAAGTTTGACAACAATCGTACGATGTACCAAGTTTGGGCCAAATCGGATACTCCCTTCGAGAGGATATAACAGTTAGAATTATTCAAAATGTTAACCCCTTGTGGGGGAGGTACTTGATGGAGTGGATATATATTAACAATTTTCGCACCTAACCTAGCACTGATGCAAATCCTTGCTAATTTGGAGCAAAATCGGATTATCGTTTCTCTTTCTGTGCAAAAAAATAACTTCTTTTGATTTTTTGTGGGAGAGGTACCTGAAGGAGCGGACTGATATTACCCATCTCCTAACTCGATCCAAGTTTGACGAAAATATTACGATATACCAAGTTTGGATCAAATCGAATACTCCCTTCGAGAGTTATGGTGAGCACCAGTCAGACAAACAGACGGACGGCCATAGCTAGATCGACTCCAAATGTCCTGAAACGGATTTATTTTAAAGAGACCTATTGTCTAAAACCGTTATTTCGATGAGGCACGTTTTGGTCGTATCAAATGCTATATACCCTCTCTAGCCATACTGCTGAGGGTATAAAAAGGTATTATAGACCCAGGTATAGTCTCGTGTAAACCTTGCAGAAAATCATATCCCGAATATCTGAATTTTGAATAATAAATAACTTCCGCCTTTGATCGATTCAAAAACCTTATCATAACCCTATCCTCTCAGTTCTATATTTATCTCCAACTATTTTACCATGCTCAGCCAAGTTTCCACCTCAAAATGGTGGCAGCTTTCGAATTTAGTGCCGCATAAAATGCCATAGTTCAGCAGCTTTGAAGTTGATTTCCAGTAACTCTGAGAATGTGTACCAAGAACTTAGAGAAAAACTCTTTTAAGTTTCAACTAAGAAACCAAATAATAGAAACTGATGACACAAAGAGCAGAGAGGGGGGAGGAAAAGCAAATAAAAACAATTTAAACTTTACATACATCACGAAGTGGCAAGGAGCAGGAGCAACAGAAAAAAAAAAACGAAAAAAAAACTGCTAAGTCAATATGTGCTTCTTTTTTGTTTTGTTTCTTTGTCTTTCCGCACACAAAGCGATAGACAAGAGAAGGAGAACGACAAATGAGCCGACAATCAAACATTGAAAAGGTAAGGCTATCAGTCAGGCAGTCTGCTAGTAAACAATTGCCGCAAAGCTGGCGGCAGACAGCAACAGAGGAGATATAAGAATTGGGGGGAAATTGGTGGCGGGGTGGGCTTACAGAATGAAGCCATGAAGAGGCCAGTCTGAGCAAATAACACCAAAATGATACTACTCAACAAAACTACTGCGCTTCGGTTCTTGGTGTCTTATTAGCATCATAAGCCATAAATCAGGTGGCAAACGTTTGTGTTTTTCTTTTCCCCTACCCAGCTAAAGACGCAAAGAAAATGATAACAGGAAATAAGTAAAAAAAGGTAAAAGTTCGGCCGGGTCGAACTTTGAATACCCTACACCATTTGGAAGGAGTTTGTCAATTTTCAAAAAATGAAATTCTTTAAAAATTCTGTTAAAAATCCTAAAAAATACCGAATTTAGCTGTTATATTAGGGTCTATAGGACGACGTGGACCTGCGTAGGCAACTTTTGTCAAAAGCCATTACAATATTCAATTGCGAAACTTGAAAAAAAGGCGGTCGCTAAAATTATTAAAATACCGAATCTCGGGAGATGCTTTTATATGGGGGCTATACGAAGGCGTGAACCGGCACAAATAATTTTCTGTCATAGGCTGTAGCATCCATTGCGAACTTCAAATGCCAAATTTGGAATAATTTCGGTGAATAGTGTAGCTGAAAACATCAAAATACCGAATATCGGGAGATACCGCTATATGGGGGCTATACGAAGACGTAAACCTGCACAGACAATTTTCTGTCATAGGCTGTTGTATCCATTTCGAACCTCAAATACCAAATTTGAAACATTTTCGGTGCATAATGTCGCTAAAATCATCGAAATACCGAATATCGGGAGGTACCTTTATATGAGGGCTATACGAAGACTTGGACCTGCAAAGACAATTTTCTGTCATAGGCTGTAGTATCCATTACGAACTTTAAATACGAAATTTAAAACATTTTTGGTGCATGATGTCGCTAAAATGATCGAAATACCGAATATCGGAGGTACCTTTATATGGGGGCTATACGAAGACCTGGACCTGCACAAACAATTTTTTGTCTTCGGCTGTAGTAGCCATTACGAACTTCAAATACCAAATTTAAAACATTTTCGGTGCATGATGTCGCTGAAATCATCAAAATACCGAATATCGGGAGGTACCGTTATATGGCGGCTATGCGAAGACAATTTTCTGTCATGGGCTGTAGTATACATTACGAACTTCAAATGCCAAATTTGAAACAATTCCGGTGAATAATGTCGCCTAAATCACCAAAATACCGAATATCGGGAGGTACAATTATATGGGGGCTATACGAAGACGTGGACCTTCACAGACAATTTTCTGTCATAGGCTGTAATATCAATTACGAACTTCAAATGCCAAATTTGATACAATTCCGTTGAATATTGTCGCTAAAATCGTCAAAATACCGAATATCGGAAGGTGCCGTTATAAGGTGGCTATGCGAAGAAGTGGACATGCACAGACAATTTTCTGTCATAGGTTGTAGCATCCATTACGAACTTCAAATACCAAATTTGAAACAATTTCGGTGCATGATGTCGCTAAAATGATCGAAATACCGAATATCGGAGGTACCTTTATATGGAGGCTATATGAAGACTTGGTTGGACCTGCACAGACATTTTTTTTCTTCGGCTATAGTATCCATTACGAACTTCAAATACCAAAATTGAAACAATTCCGGTGAATAATGCCGCTAAAATCATCGAAATACCGAATATCGGGAGGTACCCTTATATGGCGGCTATGCGAAAACGTGGACCTGCACAGACAATTTTTTTCCATAGTCTGTAGTATCCATTACGTATTTCAAATACCAAATTTGAAACAATTCCGGTGATCAGTGCCTCTAAAATCATCGAAATATCGAATATCGGGAGGTACCCTTATATGTGGGCTATACGAAGACGTGGACCTCCATGGCCCATATTCAATGCCAAAAGTCCTGCAGGCATAATATACATTTGAGTAAAATTTTTTCAACCTACTTCATTTCGTTCGGAAGCTAGAGTGATTTCCACAGACGGATAGAGGATTAGACGGGAGGACGGACATCGCCAGATCTTCTTAGAATTTTCTCCTGATCCACAATATATATAGTTTGTAGGGCCTATTATGAATATTTCGAGGAGTTACAAACGATAGGACAATCCTAATATACCCTCCATCCTATGGTGCAGGGCATAAAAATGATATCCAGGTGGATATCCTGGCAAAAAAAAAAACAAAATATTTTAACTTTGACTTACCTTTCAATGCCGGACATATTCTACGCCATATACTCAAACAGCCGCAGCGATGAAATTGTCCCAATGCCAATTCCATATAGAAGAGCGGTAATCCGCCAAATACCAACATTATGCAATAGGGTATGAGGAAAGCTCCGCCACCGTTCTGGTAACAGATGTAGGGAAAACGCCAAACATTGCCCAAATCGACGGCAAAACCAATAACGGCTAAAAGAAATTCGGCTTTCTGGCCCCAGGTTTCACGGCGGCGTTCTGTTACGGAAACAACCAAGACCCGCTGCAAAAAAATTCGAAGGAAAAAAACCAAAAAAAGAAATGAGAAATTAATAACGGAAAGAGGAAAGGGAAATGAAATGAATTTATTTTCAATTTCAAATTTAAATTGGAAAAAAATTTCTAAATTTCCCAAGAAAATCCGCCTGGCCGAAAAGATTGATTTCCATTTGGAAATCTGTTTTTCAACTTGGTCGAATTATGTTATCTTTATGCAATAACCCTTTAATATTCAATAATGCCTTTGAATAAACAATTACTTGTCCTCATCATCTTCTTTTTCTTCTTTAACTTTCCGAACACTTACCTCATTATTTGTTAATTTGGGCGCCAGGGGATCTGTGACTTTGGCCGGCGTTGCATTATCCGTATCATCTTCATTCGAGTCATCCTCATTGGGTGGTGATTCTTTGTTATTGCTCCAAGGACTTGTTGTTGTGCCTGCTGTGTTGTTGCTCACTGTTGTTGTTGCTGCTGTCGCGGATGCATTAGTGGCTGTTAAATTATTTGCGAATTCACAACTGTTGCTGCCGTTATTTTTCTTTGAACGTTCCATGGCTAAAAAGCGTTGGACATAAAGAAACCTATTGTAATGCCTATGACAGGATGGTCGTTTCTATTCCGGGGGTGGGTAAATATTTTTTACTTTACTAGGGCAGTAGTTGAGTGTCTGTGTGTGTGTGTCTCTGTGTTTGGGTGTTAAGTTGCGTTACGGGTTTCTGATTGATTAGTTGTGGGCTTTTGAGTTGTTGCTGTCAGAGCTATGGCTTAATTTAGTTACATGACAATCAGCTGGGTAGTAGATCTCTGACTTTGTTTGTTTTTTTCTCTTTCTCTCTCTTGCTCTCCCGCACTCTCTGGCTCTCCTTCTAACTGCCTGTCTGTCTGTCTGTTCTCTGAGTATTCGAATTACAAATTTTGTCACTTAAAGATCATTATCACCAGCCACTAACGTCATCATTAAAGCCACAACCGCTGCCACATGTTGTTGGGGTTTTAAATGTTGAAATTATTGCACATTAAAGTCTGTAATTTTGTTAGCCATGCTGGGTGTCAAATGTCAATATCTACAACCTGTAATATTGAAAAAAAAAAATAAATAAATAGATAATGGAATTATATGGATTAGCAAATGTTACTTTGTAGGAAAAACAGGGCACAGAACATGTGATTTGGGGTGACTTAACTTCAGATTTGTTAAATTGGCGTTTATATGGGGAAATCTTATAGCAAGTTTACATACACCATTTTCAAACGGGTTAATCGACATAAATTACCCAACAAAATAAAGTTAACGCATATTTTTCCCAATCAAATTTATTGAGATTGGTCATTTGTCAGAGTTAACCACGGAAAAAGATCCGTATGTAAACATACTATTATAGTAGGTTTACAGTTAACCATATTTAACAAATCCAATGGCTTTATCTTAAATAAATTATTATTTACGTCAAATAAATTCTCATAACGAAGATCTACCCGGCATGGAACTCTAAAGGTGAGAATACATAAAACGCTTTTTTTGGATGGATTAAGTCATCAGCTGGCTTCGTATAGGAAAAAAATAGTTTTAGGAGCAAAGGAGTTTTAGATTGACATAGTTCGATTTTGGCCCGATATATTCCATCTTCACAGCAGATCTTGTGTTAGTAAAAATAATGGCATGTGTGTAATTTGAAGAGAATCGAATGTTTATTTCAGATTTTATGATCGTTTTGGTTTTTCAAAACTTTGACTCTTTGTGGGGGAGGTACCAGAAGGAATGGTCCGATCTCTACCAACTTTATAACAAATCTTGTGTTAATGGAAATAATGAGATGTACCAAGTCTGAATGAAATCGGATATTAATTTCGCGTTTTATGAGCTTCATGAATATTCAAAAAATTAACACTTTGTGGGGGAGGTACCAGAAGGAGTGGACCAATATATCCCCATTTCTCACCAGACCTTGGGTTAATAAAAATATTGTGATGTGTGTAATTTGAAGACAGTCGGACCTTTATATCACATTTTATAAGAGTTACAATTATTCAAAATTTTGACCCTTTGTGGGGGAGGTACTAGGTAGTGTCAACCGATTTGGTCTATTTTCGCACCTGGCCTAGCACTGATGCAAATATTAGGATGCGCAAAGTTTGAGCAAAATCGGATTATCGTTTCTCCTTCTGTGCAGTAAAATATATTTTTTTTTTTGATATATTTGACCTTTTGTGGGGAGGTACCAGAAGGAGTGGACCGATATTATCCATCTTCGCAGCAGACCTTGGGTTAATAAAAATATTGTAATGTGGGTAATTTGAAGACGATCGAACTCTTACATCAAATTTTATATAAGTTAAAATTATTCAAAATTTTGACCCTTTGTGGGGGAGGTACTGGATAGAGTGAACCGATTTGGTCTGTTTTTGCACCTGGCCTAGCACTGATGCAAATATTAGTATGTGCAAAGTTTTAGCAAAATCGGACTATCCGTTGTCTTTCTATACAGAAAATATTTTTTTTTTTTTTGAAAATTGTAACCTTTTGTGGGGGAGGTACCAGAAGGAGTGGACTACACTTGTTTGTTCTTTTCCGAAGAAGCCAGCCGATGACCTAAGCCAAAAAGGCCTTTTATGTATTCTCACCGTAACACACACATACTATAAAAATGTTTTTTTTTATAAAAAAAGGTTACCACCGGGAATACCCATTTTTGGGATTTTTACTATTTTTGTGGGGATTGTGGTATTTATTAATTTCATAGAAAAAAACTCATTAAAATGTTAAAACATCCAATATTTCCAATATTTCATCATTCCAAGTCATTTTTAGAATCCCAAAATTAAGTTCTACAAATCCCCAATTTTTGGGATTTTTAATTTTCACAGTTCTGATTGTTATTATTAACAGTATGACCTATCTTACTTAGTTATGGATCATTCCTATTATTTTTAATGAAAGATACGGAGGAAATTTTG
This sequence comes from Musca domestica, assembly GCF_030504385.1. Classification (NCBI taxonomy): domain Eukaryota; kingdom Metazoa; phylum Arthropoda; class Insecta; order Diptera; family Muscidae; genus Musca; species Musca domestica. The sequence goes on along the minus strand of NW_026712321.1, from coordinate 5,039,873 downwards.
AAAAAAATTTATACTCAATCTGGGATTTTCGTTCATCTTTTAGGGAATAAAAAATATTATTAATTTTTATGACTTTTTTAGAAAAATATTGCGTGGATTCGGAGGAAAACTCGTTTTTATACTTTTTTAAGTTAATTTTACAATTCCCGAAAAAAAAAATTGAAAATCCCCATTTTCTGGGATTTTTAGTTTTGAAATAAATTTTGTTTAGTAATTTGTATTTATAAAAATAATACATTATATATCAAATATACTACCGTATTTACCATATTTTCATAAATTTTTGAAAAATAAATAGTAATACATAATAATTCCCACTTTGGGATTTTTAAAATTTTTGTGGGTATTGTGGTATAATTTGATTTATAAACATGTTTTATAAAAAAAATAAATAAAACATAATCCACCATTTTGTGCTAATTTTTTTGAAATTCCCAAATTCATTTTTAAAAATTCCCAATTTCTGAGATTTTTAATTTTCTCAATTCTGATTGTTATTAACGACAGTATGACTTATCTTACTTAGTTATGGGATGTTTCTAATATATTTAAGGTAAAATACTAAGGAAATTTTGGAAAAAAATTGATACCCAATCTGGGATTTTCGTTGAATAGATAAATAAAAAAATAAAATTAATTTCTATGACTTTTTTAAGGAAAATATTTTACTTCATTTGAAATAAACACGTTTTTCTACTTTTTTAGGTTAGTTTTACAATTCCCAAAAAAAAAATAAAAATCCCCATTTTCTGGGATTTTTCATTTTTCAAGAAAATTTCTTCCGTACTTTGCATACATCAAAAATACTACATTATTGATGTATAATGTATATACAACTTTATTTATCTTATTTTCATAAATTTTGAAATAGAAGAGATAATACATGAAAATTCCCACTTTGGGATTTTCAACTTTTTTTGTGGGGATTGTGGTATAGTTTGCTTTATAAACATGTTTTATAAAAAAAGACTAAATAAAACATCAAACAAATCCAATAATCCACAGTTCTGTGCTATTTTTTTTTTTTTTTTTTTTTGAAATTCCCAAATTAAGTTCCAAAAATCCCCAATTTCTGATATTTTTAATTTTCAGCATTCTGATTGTTATTAATGACCCATCTTACTTAGGTATGGGGTATTCTTAATATTTTTAAAGCAAAACGGAACAAATTTTGGAAAAAAATTGATACCCAATCTGGGATTTTTGTTGATCTTTTTTGGGAATCGGGGATAATATTAATTTCAAAGGACTTTTTTAAGGAAAATATTGTGTGAATTCGGAAGAAAACTAGCTTTTTACACTTATTAAAGTTAATTTTACAATTCCCAAAAAAAATTAAAAAATCCCCATTTTCTGGGATTTTTCATTTTTCAAGAAAATTTCTTCCGTACTTTGTATACATCAATATATATACTACATTATATATCAAATATACTACGTTATTTACCATATTTTCATAAATTTTTGAAAAAGAAAAGGTAATACATGGGAAATCCCACTTTGGGATTTTCAACATTTTTTTGTGGGGATTGTGAGATATATTGATTTATAAACATATTTTATAAAAAAAAAACTGAATAAAATATTAAAGACATCCAATACTACACCATTTTGTGGTATATTTTTTTTAATTCGCAAATTAAATTCTAAAAATCCCCAATTTCTGGGATTTTTAATGTTCTCAGTTCTAACTGTTATTTACGACAGTATGAGCTATCTTACTTAGTTATGGGATGTTTCTAGTATTTTGAAGGAAAAATACTGAGGAAATTTTGGAAAAAAATTGTTAACCAATCCGGGATTTTCGTTGATATTTTTTATTAATTTCAATGGAATTCTTTAAGGAAAATATTAATGGGATTCGGAGGAAAACTCGTTTTTTAGGTTGGTTTCAAAATTCCTGAAGAAAGTTTGAAAATCCCCAATTTCTGGGATTTTGAATTTTGAAATAAATATGCACATCAAAAATACTACATTACATTACATCACATATTTTACATTATTTGCCGTATTTTCATAAATTTTGAGAAAAAAGAGCAATACATTAGGAATCCCACATTGGGATTTTCAGCATTTTTTATGGGAATTGTGAGATTTTTGAATTTTACGATTTATTTTGAATAGAGAATTGGTAAGGAACCAAAACAGGCTTAATTTAAGTCAATTTTAAAAATTCCCAAATTAAGTTACAAAAATTCCCCAATTTCTGGGATTTTCAATTTTTACGATTCCGATTGTTATAAATGATCATATAACCTTTATAACCTATTTTTCAAGATACATTCTGAGAAAATTAAAAAGAAAAACTATTATTCCCATTCTGGGATTTTTGTGGGATTTTTTAGGAATCAAAAAAAATTAATTGATGAAATATTGTCTGTACCGGTAGAAAAAGACTTTTTAAACTTTTTTATGTTATTTTTACAACTCCCAAAAAAATTAGAAAGATTCCCCAATTTTGGGATATTGAATCTTTCATACAATTTTGTTCTGCATTATAATTATATTGTCAATATTTTTGTGGGAATTGCAGGACTTATCGATTTTAAGATTTTTTTCACGAAAAAAATTTATGTGAATTGATTAAAAAATACAATACTGAGCATTTTCAGTTAATTTTTTAAATTCCAAAATTTAGTCCCAAAAATACCCAATTTCTGGGATTTAAAAATTTTCATTAAATTTGTTTCTGCACTACAATTATACATCAAATATACTTCATTATTTACTTTATATTCATAAATTTGAAAATCTCCACTACTGGGATTTTCAATATTTTTGTGGGAATTATAAAATTTATTGATTTTAAGAGTGCATTTTTTTAAAATTCCCAAATTGGGTTCTAAAAATCCCCAATTTCTGGGATTTTGATTTTTCTCCAATTTTGTCCTGAAATATGATTATACATCAAATATATTACATTTTTAAAACACATTTTTATACATATCACAAAAAAAGGTTATAAATTTAAATCCTCTTTCTGGGATTTTCAATTATTTTTGTGGGATTTGCGGAATTTTTCGACTTTTTGATTATTTTGACGAAAGAATGTCTGTGAAATGATAAAGAAACACAATTCTATAAAATTTAAAGACATTTTTCAAATTCCCAAGTTGGCTTCTTAAAAATCCCCAATATCTGGGATTTTGATTTTTTTTTTAATTTTGTTCTGCACTATTATTACACATCATATATATTCCATTTTTAATCATATATTTATAAATTCCACAACAAAATGTTATAAATGAAAATCCCCTTTCTAGGATTTTCAGATATTTTTGTGGGATTTGCGGGATTTTTTACTTTTTGATTTTTTTCACCATAGAATGTCTGAGAATTGATTAAAGTAAACAATCCTACTTTGTTTAAAATTCCCAAATTTAGTTTTAAAATCCCCAATTTCTGGGATTTTCATTTTTCTTACATTTTGTGCCGTACTAAGATTATACATCAAATATATTTCATTTTTAACCACATTTTCATGAATTCCACAAGAAAATTTTATAAATATTTGAAATTGGGATTTTCAAATATTTATTTGGGATTTGTGGGATTTTTCAACTTTTTGATTATTTTTACCAATGAATGTCTGAGAATTGATTAAAGAACACAATCCTGCACAAATTAAGTACTTTGTTTAAAATTCCCAAATTTAGTTTTAAAATCCCCAATTTTTGGGATTTTTTTTTTCAATTTTATGCTGAGATATGATTATATTCCAAATAGTAACATTTTGACTATTTCCACGAAATAATGTTTGTGAATTGATTAAGGAACACAATCCTGCAAAATTTAAAACCATTTTCATAATTCCCAAATTGAGTTCCAAAAATCCCCAATTTCTGGGATTTTGATTTTTCTACATTTTATGTTGAAATATGATTATACATTCATTTTTAACCACATTTTCATGAATTCCTCAAGAAAATGTTATAAATGAAAATCTCCACTTTGGGATTTTTACAATTTTTGTGGGATTTGCGGAATTTTTCGACTTTTTGATTATTTTCACCAAAGAATGTCTGTGAATTGATTAAAGAAAACAATCCCGCACAATTTGGGTATTTTGTTTAAAATTCCCAAATTGAGTTTTAAAAATCCCCAATTTCTGGGATTTTGATTTTTCTTTAATTTTATTCCGAATTATAATTACAAAATTATTAACCTTATTTTCATAAATTCCACAAGAAAATGTTATAAATGAAAATCCCCACTTTGGGATTTTCAATATTTTTGTGGCATTTGCGGAATTTTTCGACTTTTTAATTAATTTCATCATAGAATGTCTGTAAATTGATTAAAGAACACAATTCTGCACAATTTGAGGAAATTTTCAAAATTCCCAAATGAAGTTTAAAAATCCCCAATTTCTGGGATTTTGATTTTTCTTACATTTTATGCCGTACTAAGATTTTACATCAAATATATTCCATTTTTAGCCACATTTTCATAAATTCCACAACAAATTGTTATAAATGAAAATCCCCTCTGTGGGATTTTTCAATATTTTGTGGGATTTGCGGAATTTTTCGACTTTTTGATTATTTTGAAAAAAAAAAATGCCTGTGAATTGATTAAGGAAAACAATCCCGCACAATTTGGGTATTTTGTTTTAAATTCCCAAATTTTGTTTTAAAATCCCCAATTTCTGGGATTTTGATTTTTTTAAATTTTGTTCGGAACTATGATTATACATAGAATATACTACATTATTAACCTCATTTTCATAAAAAAATGTTATAAATTAAAATCCCTTTTCTGGGATTTTCAAATATTTTTTGGGATTTGCGGGATTCTTCGACTCTTTGATTACTTTCACGAAAGTATGTCTGTGTATTGATTAAAGAAACCAACCTGCACAATTTTGAGACATTGTTAAGATTCCCAAATTAATTTTTAGAATCCCCAATTTTTGTGATTTTTTTTTTTTTTTCAATTTTATGCCGAACTATGATTCTACATAGAATATACTACATTATTAACCTAATTTTCATAAATTTCACAAAAAAATGTTATAAATGAAAATCCCCTCTCTGGGATTTTCAAAATTTTTGGTGGATCCCCTCTGTTAGATTTTCAATATTTTTGTGGGATTTGCGGGATTTTTCGACTTTTTGATTATTTTCACCAAAGAATGTCTGTGAATTGATTTAAAAACACCATCCTCCACAACTAGAATACTTTGTTTAAAATTCCCAAATTTAGTTTTAAAATCTCAATTTTTTTTAAATTTGGTTCTGAATTATGATTATACACGAAGAAAATAGTCCTGCACTATTTGAAGAAATTTTGTGGAATTCCCAAATTATGTTTTAAAAATCCCCAATTTCGGGTATTTTTCAGATTTTGAGTTTTTTGTTAATTTTTTTGTCAATGGGGGTTTCGCCTACCTAACTTTCATTACGAATAACTTCCAGGCTACTTTCTCTAATAATGGTTTTACCGTTAAACTCCCCATCCATTTCCCCAAATCCTTCCAAATGTGCGATAATGTGTGAGTGTGTGCGCGCGAACGAATAATTTCAATATTACCAAATTAAACTATTTGTAAACGTTTAAACATTCTGTAATTAATTGCAATACCCAGTCAAATTGTTTACCCGCAAAATTGTTTCAGGCAATGGGAAGTTCTTGCTGGCCCTGACCTTGACTACAGCCGGCAAAATAATGGTCCATGCATTGGGGAAACAAATTTTGTAATAAATTCTGATATTGAACTCAGATACAAGGTTTCATATCGAAAGGTGCGTATGTGTGTGTTTCTGTATGCAAACATCCACAAATGTAGTTGATCCTTTTTATATCCCTAGCCAATAATGTTGGTGGGAGGATGTAATTAAAATTGCACAGAGCAAGCAGAAAAAAAAAGAAAACAACAAAATGGGAAGTTATAAATTGCATTAAACATAAAAATTAAAATATATTTATGTTTACCTTTTGCTGGGCGGGCAAAAAAAACTAACAACAACAACAAGGACATCAACAACCTACATAAAAATGATGTTAGTTTTTTTTTTCAGAACAATCTGCATAATTGGCTTCAAAAAACATGACTAAATTGAGGGCTTTGTTTACCCAATTCTTGTTGTCATAAATTCCCCTCGTTGTTGTTGTTTTTTTCGTAATCTGATTTTTTATCATTCAAAATTTTTTTTTGTTTTTGATGAATATCAAAATCCACATTTTTTTTTTTGACATCAAAACACACTCGCTCTACTACGTCTTGTGATGTTTGCTGTTTTTTTTTTGTCGATCTTATGGCGCCCAATTCTAAGGTCATTAATCATACGTCAAGACAGATTTAAATCATTCCTAACCAGTTTGCATTAAATCTACTCTTTGTTGTCACCTTAAATGCGATTAAATCTGAAATGTATTTTTAATTGTTTTGCTCACTCGAATTGGTGTTGTTGTTGTTATTGCTGTTGCGTATTAAATGAAACAAAACATACACACAAAAATACAATCAAATTTCTTAGCGCCCTCCCTCCACAAACGGAGCGTTAAAGATAAACAAACAATTGTTGTCTGCTGTACTTCTGACAATAATTAGAAAACAATTTCAAAAATATTCAAACAATTAAGATATTTTTAAACATTTGTTTTGACGATGCTGAACAGTGGGTTGGAATATGACAATATTTTATGAAACAAATATTTGATTAATAGGTTTGAAAAAATTGAAATTTTTTGATAGAATAATATGAAATTTGATCTGTTCCAAAACTGCAAGAATTGATCTGTTGCAGAATTGCTGGAATGTAAAACTCTTTACTACTTTAAAATATTATTTCTTCCTGATATTGAAAAAATTACAAAAATTTTTCCCGATATTATAAAGGGAAAATCGGTTATCGTAGTCAAAACTTTTAGATTCTTGCAGTTCTGGAATATACCAAAAAACTAGTAGATTCTTGTAGTTTCTGGAACAGACAAAATGTTTAAAAAAGGCGATAAATGATTTTCCTTTTATGATATCGAAAAAAATAAGTAGATTCTTGGTATGTTCCAAAACTGCAAGAATGTGTAATTTTTTACTACAATAATCGACTTTTCCTTTATGATATCAAAAAAAAAGCAAAAATAGTAAGTTTCCGCAGATTCTGGAACAGTGCATATTATATTTTCTAAAACTGAGGAATTATCTTCATCTACAGTAATTGTTATCGATAAACAGTTTTTAATAACAAATCTTGCCGACAACAGTTCTTTCCATTGAAAGAAGGACTGCAAACAAGGGGGCTACTTCTCAAAATGTAATCGATAACAATTATTTTCTAGCCGCTTAACCAACAGCGAAACGCGTCTCATAGTGGTAAGTGTGTGATAGTGTCTATCTGGCTTTCGTTTTCACTGCAAATTTCAGATCATTAAGCTCGTCTCGAAAGAGAAAACAAACACATAAATCATAAAACATATGATCTTCGCCTTAACAAGGCAAAACTCACAATTATTTTCTACTTCTAAAATATCGATAACAATTGTTTTCTCCAAAAAACCCATAACTAATTTTTATGAATTTGTTCTATCGAAAAAGTTGATATCACTGTTCGATTGTCCAGTGAAAGCAACTTTTTCTATAGAAAAGTTTTCGATAGCAACTTTTTTTCCACAGAAAAAAATAACGATAACAAATTTGTCAATAGAAAAATTCGTCGATAACGGTTATTTCTTTAGAAGACGTTACAAATAACGACTTTTTCTATAGAAAATACTAACGATAACAAATTTTTCTATAGAAAAAATCGACGATAACAAACATTCTTATAGAAAAAGTCGCCGATAACGCACTTTTCAATATAAAATGCCAGCGATAACAACTTTTTCTTCAGAATAAACCACCGATTATAACATTTTTTGAAGAAAAAGCTGAGAATAACTATTTTTTCTTTGAAAAAGACACCGATAACATGTTGAGTAGAAAAGTTGCTTTTAACAAAGTTTATTTTAAAACCGAAAAACTTTCTCTGCAGAAACAGTTACCGATAACAATTTGTTCCATGGGAGTCTTGATAACAACTTTTTTACATCGAAAAAAAAATAACGATAACACAATAATTTTTTGCTTACAATAGGTTATCGACAACAACATTTTCCACATAAAAAAACCAGCGATAACAACTTTTTCTATAGAAAGAACATTTTTTTACGACTTCTTCTATAGAAAAATACAACAACATTTTTTATAAAAAGCTGAGAATAACAATTTTTTTTAAAGACTCCGAAATCGTCGCCCATAACAATATTTTCTTTAAAAATGCCACAGCTAACTACTTTCCTACAGGAAAAGCCATCAATGAAAATTTAAAAAAAAAGGAAAAAAGATAATCGATAACCACATTTTCTGAGGAAAATGTCGTCGATAGAAATTTTTCTATAAGAAAAGTCGACGTTGTCAACTTTCCCTGCAGAAAAAGTTACCGATAACAATTTGTTCCATGTAAGAAGTTGCCGAAAACTAAATTTTCTGTGGGAAAAGTGACCGATAATAAGTTACACTATAGATACCTTCACCGATAATAACCTTCTGTATAGTAAATGTAACATTGATAACAAGTTATTCTATAGAAAAAGACATCGATTACCATTTGCAACCACTTTTTATGTAGAAACAACAACTGGCACTAATTATTTCTATAGAAAAAGTTACCGATAACTATATTTTCCTTTGAGCTCTATAAAATAAAAATATTCCAAAGCTACTCATTCTGTAGAATATATAATCGATAAAAAAAAACACCAATAATAACAGATATGATCTGTTCCAGAACCTGCAAAAATCCACTAGTTTCGCAATTTTTCTCGATATTATAAAGGGAAAATCGTAGTAAAAACTTTTACATTCTTGCAGTTCTTTTACATTTTACATTGTTGCTTTAAAAGAGACCGATGAAAATATTTGATAAGGAAATCGATGGCAAGTTTTTTTTTCATAAAAAAATAACATTTATACAATCAAATTTTCCACAAAGAAATCAACAACTAAATATTCTTTAGAAAATTGTATCGATAACAAAACTTTTTACATAAAATTCCATCGATAATCTGTTTTTCTATAGGTAATATTGTCGGGAGAAATAAATAGTACGGAAAATGAGGTCGATACTAGTTTTTCTTGCGGAAATATTCTCAATAACCTGGTTTTCTTTTGAATATGTTGTCGATAAACAATTTTTTTACAGAAAATATTGTCGATAAACAACTTGTCTTTAGAAAATGTTGTCGATAACCAACTTTCCGTTAGAAATTGTTGTCGATAACCAACTTTCCGTTTGAAAATGTTGTGGATAACCAACTTTTCTTTAGAAAATGTTGTCAAAAACCAACTTTTCTGTGGAAAATGTTGTCGATGAACAACCTTTCTTTAGAAAAATTTGTGGATAAACAACTTTTCTTTAGAAAATGTTGTCGATAACCAACTTTTCTTTAGAAAATGTTGTCAGTAACCATCTTTTCGTTAGAAAATGTTGTCGATAAACCGCTTTTCTCAGAGAAAGTAGAAATCCAAACCATAAAAATGCTTATTTTTAAAAAAACTATTGTCAATAACATTCTTCAGAAACTGTTATCCATAACAAAACTTTTTACAGTAAATGCCGTCGATAATCTATTTTTCTATAGGAAATGTCTTCGGTAAAAATCTTTCGTAATGAAAATATTGTTAATAACCACTTTTTTTAGAAAATGCCATCGATCGAAAATATCGAAAAAGAAAACAATTTTTTATGCAATAAACTAACAACAAATGGTCCATAAGAAATGTTGCGACAATCGCATGCTTTAAAGAAAGGTTGACAAAAGTTTTTTTTTTTTTTTTTTTAATAAATAGACGCAACATTTTTTAATGAAGAACGATAAGTGATAACAACCTTTCCCCACATTTAAAACATTTAAAAAATGTTAATCAAAATAAACAAATATTTCACGTGATGCATTGTTTTTATGTTTTCAAAGAAAAAAAAAACCGCCAACTCAAAGTTCTGACTCAGTATTTTTGCCTCCGGAATGAAAGTGTTCATTTTAAGTGGTTCCCCACGTAAGTGCATTAAAAAACCAATTATTGTTCGAATAAGTATAAACATTTCTCATAAATTTTATTCACGCATATTCTCAATAAAAAAAAGAACCTAAATTAACATTTATAGGAAAATGTATTTTCGGAAAAATATGAATTATTTTTGTACTAAGAACCATGAATTGTTGCATGTGGATTTAATTGGATGTCAAACAAAAAGAAAGACTAAAAATAGTATCTACCCATGGTACAATGAAGACAAGGTAGGATAAGTTAGAGAAAATTGCAATTGGAGATATCTACCTGTATGGATTGTAATATCAGAACTACTATCAAAATAAATGCATATTTTGGCATTTCAATCAACAAATAAACAAAACAACTTGTTGCATTGAATTTGAATAAATAAATGAAAACGTGAACAATTAATGAAAGATCAAGATTTCTTTTCAAAGTCATGTCCTATACATCTCAAAAAATCTGAATGGGTGGATAACCATGATTTTGAAATAAAAATTAGCATTTCGTGAATTTTTATGGAACCTTTTTTATTATCTCTAGTCTAATTATTATTTTGAAAAAGTTTTTAACACAAATTATACAAATGTGGGCTAATTTAAGTATTTGCCTAAAAGTATGCAGCACACAATCAGGAAATTGTGTCAGAATTATAATCCTTGATTTACAATGTTACAGTACAATGAAATACCATTTGTTCCAAAAGTAGGGAGCAAAAACTTGAAGAAAAGGAATGGATAGAAGTTGTTTTAAGAATAACCTAAAAGAGGGGAATCAAAATCAATGTTAAGGCGAGTTTAAACATCATGTTAGAGTCAAATGTAAAGTGAATATTTCCACAATTATTTTAGCATATCTACAGCATACTTTTCGGCGATCCCACAGTTTTTGAAACTAAAACGAAGCGCTTCGTACCATAGCTTAAATTAATATATTTTTAGCGAAAGCACTGTATAATTATAGTACAAGTATATTATATATGCTCCGTTTTAGAACCTGCAAAAGAATTAACATTTTTACTACAATAACCGATTTTTCCTATATGATATCAAAGAATGCTAAGTTGTACAATCTTGCTGGGTCCAGCATCAGCAAAAATATATTAGATTTGCAATTTTTTTTAATTCTTGGCTTCAAAATTTTAAAAATGTTTAAAAGTTTTTATACCCTCTACCACATAGTGGTAAGGGTGATAGATACCATATATACTTTTGAGGATCTAGATAGAATCACTTTCTGAGTCGATTTATGCATGTCAGTCCGTCTGTACTCCTGTCCGTCCATCTGTCTATGTATTCTTCAGAACAAAATGTGGGTCGCATTTATTATCCGATTGAGATGAAATTTTCTACAAATCATTTGCCTGGCCTAAGGACGAACCCTGTTGAAATTGGTGAGAATCGGTTCAAATTTAGATATGGCTCCCGTATATATTTTCAAACGATTTTGGGTTAATTATGCACCAAATGGCCAATATCTTTCAAAATGACCTGAATTTTGGCACATTCGAACGAATTCAGTCTAGTAGTAAGTACATCAAATTTGGTGAAAATCGGTTCAGATATAACAATAGGTCCCGTATATCCGATTTGGTCTTTAAGTCCCTCACATTCGTAATATGCATGCGACAACAATGATATTTGGTACCAGATATCTTATAGAGCTCGGAAATACGCTTGCCAAATTTTATCGATAACGGCTAAGATTCGGATATAGCTCCCATATATATTCTTAATCCGATTTCAGGTTTATTGTGCAAATAATTGCTAATATCGACCAAAATGGAATGAATTAATCCTTCTCTTCAATGTTATTGGGTATCAGTCAGATACGTCAGATTTCATGAAAATCGGTTCAGAATTGGACATCGGTTATAGTAGTAAAAAGTTTTGCACTCTTGCTCTGTTCCAAAATCTGCAAAAATCTACTTGTTTTGCAATTTATTTTTCGATACTTTTACATTTTTGTAGTTCTGGAAGAGACTATCATTTAAATTCCCAAAATTGTTAGAAATGCTTAAATGTATGCTATAAATATGTTAAATGCGAAATATGAAGACGACACTTTTGGTATGACTCTGACTGACGTTATATATTTTATTTCATCCACAAAAGACCTATGCAAAAAAATAAAAAAATCTATACTTTTTTTAAATATTTACATAAATTTTTTATTTAAAGGAAAAACTACCGTGAAAGCGCTAACTATAATTTTACTTTTTCAAAAATTTGTGAACATTTTTGAAGAACCGGAAAAACATTTTTTTCGATTTTTTTAGATTTAGACAAAAGTATTTATCATTTATTAAGGCAAATAATTTCGGAAAGTTTTAATTATTTTCAATTAATTCAATTGATTTTTTTTTTTCACAAAACCACTCGAATTTAAAATATTGCGAAATTCAAAAAATATTTATTTCTTCTACCAAAATTTAATGTTTTCTTTACCTAAAAGTATGCACCAAAAATGTGTAAAATATCTGAACCATGGTAGAAAAATACAGGTAGATGCATCAACGCTTGGGAGCATTGATATGTCAAAAATTTTGAAATTTCTTTTCAAATATAAGTAGATTTTTATATGTTTTCTAATACGACGTCATTCGGAGGTTATTATAATATGGCTTTTTCAACAATTTTTACAAATTTAAATAATTTTTCATTCAACATTTTCCATTCCAAAATTGGTTTGACAGTTCATTGTCCCAGCAGCTGCGTCGATGCGTCTACCTATATTCTTCTACCATGATCTGAACCCAATGAGAAACTTTTTCTTTGTCATAATTTTTAATTATCTTCAATATATATATAATTTGAATCCCTTTTTGTCTGAATTAAATAAGAAAATATTTTCTCTATGTCACAATTAGAGATTTTTACGTGTTTTTAATTGAAAAAAGTGTCATTAATTTTTTTAGATAAATATAAATTTAAATAATTTAGAAGCAGGAAGGAAATAGTTTTCCTAACGATTTTTAACTTTATTTTTTAAATCAGAATAATTTAGAATTAAAATCCAAAAAGCAAAATATATACATAAAATTCCCAGTCAATTTTAAAATTTAATAACCATTACAAAAAAATTTAAAGTGCTAGAAAATTAAATAATAGAAAATTAAACTCAACAAATATTTTTTTCAAAACTATTTTATTTTTCTTTTTCTAAGATTATGCACCACATAAAAATTTGGAAATTAAAATACAAACCTTTTTAACAATTGCCCCAAAAAATTGTTGGAATATTTTTGAATTCAATTTTTTTCGTAAGAAAACAGTTTAACAATTATTTTCAAACGAAATTTAAACTATTCGGAAACTTAAACTCAATATTTTATTGTACTTTTTGCACTGACACAATTTTTTTCTCTTATATTTTATTATTTACACAAAGTTTTTAAATTTATTTGATATTTTTTTTTTAATAATTTTAATATATTTTTTTTAATTTTTTTACAGTTTATGAAACAAAATTCAAAACTAAAATCGTTACAAAATCCCGTAACGCACACAGCGGACTGACGAGCTAACGTTAACGTGAAGGCCTTTTATACACTCAACGTAGCACGACGAAATATCATTATCATCATCACAAGCATATCGTAAACACGAATCACAAGCGAAGGAACGAACGAAGGAGCCAACAGGATACGGAACCGAGGTGAAATGCCATGGAAAAGATGCGCGCACATCAAATCGAAACAATCAAATGGCTAAGGGTCGCAACAACACAAACTACATGTTTGGATTGTTGGCCTCATCGTAGTATCCTTACAACCGTTAACAACACCCCCCCCCCCCCCTTGCCACTGTTACTACCGGGAATCCTACAAGTGTTAACTGTTGCAAATGCGTGCCTATATGATAATGAGAATGACAAAAACAAAACAACAACAATATCACTAAAAGTAAGATGAAGGGGAAGTTATTTTCTCGTCTAGAGGGGGGCTGGGGTGGCAGTACCCCACTTTAACGACCTGGGGTTTTTTCTAGTTTTTCTTTTGGGGGAGTGGTGTTATCCAAATAAATATTCATATGACTATTCTGATGGCATTGATGCTGGTGCTGCTGCTCATGGCGGGGTTGGTACTAGCGGTCGAGGTGGGAGGAGCTGTTGCAGCAACAAACTGTTGCTACTGATTCCATACTCCAGTTTGATTCCCTTTTGTTTTGTGCCATTTTTGCTGATGATACTTTTTGCATGATTTTGCCACTTCGGTTTTGGATGTGGCCTTCCTTTTATAAACGAGACTAAATGATTTTTTTTATTTCTCTTTAATTTTATATTTCTTCCATATTTAGTTGAAAATTTTAAGGAAAAAAATCAATTAACACTTGTTGCTTAAAAAATTCAAATGCTTAGATCCATAAATATTTATGGTATTGAAGATAGTTACAGAAAGAATTCTCTTCCTGGAGATTTCACTGGGAAGAAGAGGATAATATTTTGCCATTTTAGTGTAACAATTTAAACGAGTTTCATTGAATGTTTAAAGAATTAAGGTGAGAATACATAAAACACTTTTCAGAATGGCTTCAGTCATCGGCTGGCTTCTTCGGAAAATAAAAAAGGAGCGAAGGGCCAAAATCGACCCATGTTAACCTAAAAATCCATTGTTCATCTACGAAGAAGCCACCCGATAACTTAAGCCAATCAGAATTTTTTTGAGAAACATTTATCTTTTTCATTTTTATAGCATACTCTTCGGCGCTATATCACGATTTTTTTTAAACTAAAACAAACCATTTATTGTTAAGCATAAATAAATATATTTATATTATAAGTATAGTAAAAATGTAGCACTATATAGTGTAGATTCAGATTCTTTTAAATTAAACCAGTAAAGAAAGTCCTAAAGTCGGGCGGGCCCGATTTTATGATACCCTACACCACTTTACTAATTTAGTTGAGCTCCACTTAATAATTAAAAGTTTTTATGGGAGAATTCAATCATACACGCTATGATTATAATTATAATTTAAAATTCAAAGGACTAAATATTGCCCATTTGGTGCGAAATTAATTTGAAATCGGATAAAAATATATATGGGAACTATATCCAAATCTGAACCGATTTTGATAAAATTTGGCAAAGATATTTCTGAGCTGTATTTGATATATTTCCCTGAATATCGTTGTTACGGAGTGCATATTACGGTTGTGGGTAACAAATATAACAAATCGGATGAATAATATATATGGAAGCTATAGCTATATCTGAACCGATATTCACCAAATTTGACATACTACCTTCTAGACTAAATTCGGTCGTATGTGCCAAATTCCATCCCATTTGTACAAATATTAGACGTTTGGTGCACAATAAAAGGTAAATCGGACGAAGTTATATATGGGAGCTATATCCAAATCTGAAAATTTGGCATACTTATTTTCAGGCCTAATTTGGTTGTATGTGCAAAATTCCATACTATTCGGGCTGATATTACACGTTTGGTGCACAATAAAAGGCAAATCGGAAGAAGATATATATGGGAGCTATATCTAAATTTTTACCGATTATCTCCAATTTCAATAGGATTCGTCCTTGGGTCAAACAAATGTTGTTTGCAAAATTTCATCTCAATCGGATAATAAATGCGACCTGCATTTTGTTCACAAGGATACATGGACAGACGGACGGACGGACAGACGGACTAACATGCATAAATCAACTCAGAGAGTGATTCTATGCAGATCATCAAAAGGAACTATGGGTCTATCTCGTTTCTTTTTGCCTGTTACAAACAAATGCACAAAGACATAATACCCTGACCACCTTGTGGTGTAGGGTATAAAAATTGTTGGAAGTGCTCAAAAGTATGCTATAAAAATACTAAATATAAACTGTGAAAATTTTATTTTACATATTCCTCTAACAGGATGTGCAAATAAGCCTTAAGCTACCTTTAATCCCCTTAAAGCCTGCTTACATAAGCCAAGTAATTTTCTTTCGAATATTCGAAATTTTTTCATTGCTATTGTATGAAGAATTATTCAAATTTGTAAAATCTCCGATTGGAAAAAAAGATTCTAAAAATGTTGACGTATCAATGTTCCCAAGCGTCGATGCATCTATCTGTATTCTTCTACCATGTAAACATGTAAAAAAGAAACTATGTTCCGAATTTGTATACCCTCTATGATTTGTAAAGAACTTGGGGCTTTACGAAAACGTGGACCTGTATAGCTAGAGATGGCGGTGCCTATTATAATTTCCAAATATCAACTCTGAGAAATTTCCATTGAAAAATGTTTCTAAAATTGGCAAAATACCATATATCGAGTGCTACCGTTATATGGGTGATATACGAAAACGTGGACCTGGCAATTTTCTGTCATAGGAAGAGGTACCCATTACCAACTCCAAATACCAAATTTGAAACAGTTCCTGTGAAAGGGGTGACATAGATTATCAAATTATCGAATAACGTTAGCTACAATTATAACGGGGCTATACGAAAAAAAAATGTGAGCATAAGTACATAATTTCCTATTAGAGACGATAGTAGGCACCGACAACACCAAATAATTTTTAAATAATCCCGTTGAAATTGTTTTCTAAAATTAGCAAAATATCGAATATCACGAGGTACAGTTATATGGGGTCCATAACAAAACTTGGGACTATATGTACAGTTTTCTCCAAGGACCTATTACTACTGGGAACACAAACAAATATGCAGCAAAAATCCACAAACGCCTTAAATCCGCAAATATAATTATATGGAGGCCATACCATAACGCTAGCCCATTTTCACTTCCAACAATTCTACGGACCAAAATGAATTTGAGTGAAATTTTGTCTACTTACATCACTGCGTTCGGACTCTAGAGTGATTCCCACAGACGGAGAGACATGGCTAAATCGACTTTTAATTGCATACTGATCAAGAATATATATACTTTGACGGGCCTAACGGAATGACAAACTTAATATACGCTCCATACTATGTTTGATAGATAGATAGGTAGTCGCATCGACACAGTTGCTGGAACAATGAAATGTCAAATCGCTTTTGAAATTGAAAGTTTTTAATTTTGTAAAAATTGTTAAAAAAATGCTTATCATAACAAACTCTAATTGGCGCCGTATAGAAAAAATATACAAATCTACTTATTTTTTAATAAACATTTAAAAATAATTTGACATATCAATGTTCCCAAGTGTTCTACCATGATAGAGTCGATAAAAATGAATCACTTTAGGGTTCACTAGTTCAAATTTATACAATGCTTTCTTAAGTCCGCTTTAAGGTGAAATACATAAAAAGCTTTTTTGACTGGCTTCTTCTTAGAGAAACAAAGGAATTTTAGGTTGCCTTAGTTCGATTTTGGCTTTAGGCTCCTTTGTTATTTTCCGAAGAAGCCAGCCGATGACTTAAGCCAGTCAAAAAGGCGTCTTATGAATTCTCGCCTTAAAAGTGAGAATCCATAGAAACAATTGTTTTCTGTCATAAGTCAAAAGCTCTTTTTTTGGGAAAAGGACAAAAGGATTAGTGTGACCTAATGTAAATTATGAAAATTGAAACAAGTCAACCTTTGTTATTTTACCAAAAAAAAAAAACAGAAAATTACTTAAGACAGAAAGGAATACATATGTGTTTGATGTTTTCCTAAATAAATTCCCATAGTTCTTCGAAAATGCTCCGCATAAGCGAGTTTAAATCCATAAAAAAACTTCTTCACATAAACTTCAATAAAGACGTGGTACACACTGGAATTGGGGTATATTTAACTATTTCGCAAATGTACCGAATCCTTTATCATAGAGAAACTGAGATATTTTTCCAAAATTTTTAAACATATTTCACACGGGGCGTCAACAATACATTACTAATAAATGTTATGGTTTTTTTCTCAACTTTCAAAGATTTCCCAAACTTTAGGTGAGGGGACATAAGTAGCTTGGCATCATGGCTAGGCATTTTAATGTCAAATTATAAGCAACAACGACGACAGGATTTGAATGCGGCTCTCGCATCCCTTTATGATATGTCACAAAATATGCCATGCGAAGATTTCAAGCTGTTTCTGTACTCTCACTTTTATTTTATTAGCACGAAATTATTTATTTATTTTTCCGGAAAAAAAAGAAATTTTCTCGGAATTTGAAAGATTTTTAGATGTTATGTTTAGGAAACAAGATTTAGGTACTTTCAAAATAACAACACTTACACAAAATATTTTTTTCACTTGATTTCACTTCTTTTTTCTTAAATTATTTTGTAATATTTTTAATTTCTAATTTATTTCAGCACTTAATTTATCTACACTCTTATATTTTCATACTTTGATTTCTTTATAACTCTTCACTATTTTTTTCTCAATATGTTTCCGATCGCGCGCCAAATCGACATTTACGAAATCAACCGCAAGAAAAAGTTTCAAAACTCAAATCATCTACCGTTTACTCATTAAAAACGTCTAACCGCTACGTTCGCAGTTTTGACAAGTTCTGAATGCAAGCCAACCCATCGACAAACCTTTGTGCTGTGTTGTGTCTCAATATTTGACGTTTCAGTGTTTTGCCTCTTGCCGCGAATTTGTCATTTGCCATCGCTCTCGCAGTGAACACCGTGATGAGTAATTTGCTCGTGGTATTCATCACATTTCACACGCTAGTAGGCTGACTTTTGGCACCGCTCCGAAGTCCACCTTCTGCTCGTACCGTCGTCGTGTTAGATCAAAACAAAAAATATATATTGTTGTTATTTTCTGTTGTTATTGTTGTTGTTCCAATTCACATGAATGAAAGTTATCTTCTTTTCTTAGCAGGTGGGGGTCTACCCTATCATAAGCTGTCATTAGTTTATCGTAATGTCAGAGATGGATGGCATAGAGATATCGGTCTCAAGAAAAAAATAAATAAACATTTATTTTCGTGAACAAAGTTCAAAATCTATTTTTGGTAGGTAGGACTGTTATCGTTTGAGTGATACTTAATATTTATTTTTTTTAATAAATTAGCTCATTTATTTAAAGGAATTAGTTGTTTGTAAGCGTATTTTAATCTGATTTTAGGAAATTAATTGATATTCTAAGGGAGTAGAGGTAGGATCACATAAATAGCATTACATGCCAATATACGTAGTACAAGACAAGTATAGGGCAAGTACGACCTAATTTAAATACGGCTCTGGTAGTTATCTATGCTCTTAAGGTGAAAATACATAAAACGTTTTTTTTTTAACTGACTTAAGTCATCGGCTGGCATCTTCGTAAAAGAACAAAGAAGCGTAGGGCCAAAATCGAACTAAGTCAACCTAAAACTCTGACCTTTTCGGAAAAGAAAAAATCGAACTAAGTCAACCTAAAATTCCTTTGTTAATCTACGAAGAAGCCAACCCATGACTTAAGCCAATCAAAAAAGCTGTTTATGTACTCTCACCTTAATTGATATTCTGAGGGTGTAATGAAAGGAACACATAAATAATACTACATGCCAACATATGTTGTACAAGATAATTGCAAAGCAAGTACGACCTAATTTAAATACGTCTCTGGTAGTTATTTATGCTTTTAAGGTAGGAATACATTAAAAGCTTTTTTAAGTGACTTGAGGCATCGTCTGGCCTCTTCGGAAAAGAAGAAATGAGTTTTAGGTTGACTTAGTTCGATTTTGGCAATCCATTGTTCTTTTTTCCGAAGAAGCCGGTCGATGACTTAAGCCAGCCAAAAAAGCTATTTATGTCTTCTCACCTCTACTGGTATATTGTGAACATAATCTTTAAGTCAGAAGCTGTCAAGAGATGCTATATTGACACTGGCACTAAATTAAGAGATAGAGCACGTTTAGACTACTAAATCCACTTTCAGATGTCGATTCAAATGTATACGTCATGTAAACCGTACAGGATGAGATAAAAAATGCTAAAAAGTCAACGCCATAATTTTTTTTTAATTTTATTGAATGAAAGCAAAAAATGTCGGAAATAGCAACAAATTTTAGAATAAGTTTAGATTTTTTCGAATTGGTCACCTTTGGCACAAATTATGGCCTTAAAACGGCCAATGAAACCGTCACACGCTCCCCGAATGTTGCTCCGCTGTATTTTGGCCAATTCCCGGTGAAACGCTTGCTTGAGGTGATCGACACTTTGTTTTTTTTTTTTTTCATGCCAACCTTGCTTTCCAAAATACTCCAGGCACAATTGTCCAACGGAGTGGTATCCGGAGATTTTGTTGGTCATTGTGCGCTGGAAATGAAGCGAGCAACCTCATTTTGTAACCATTCTTGGGTGGCGCGTGCTGAGTGCGATGATGCTGAGTCCTGTTGGAATGTCCAAGGTTGCGGCCAAAATGTATGGGTGCCCCACCCTTCAGAATATTTTCGCTATAATATTCGGCATTTATTCTGATGCCACGGTCGATTAATACGAGCGGAGAGCGACCATCGGCTGTTATGGCGGCTAACACCATTACCATGGACGGCGCTTGGTGGCTTCTGGTGGCCAACCGAAGGTGCAGATTTTCAGCCGACCTCTTTGCCAAGTAAACACGATCATTTTGTTTGTTTACAAACTGCTGGACAACGAATGTCAAGGTAAGCAACTCTTTAGCTCTTTTAAGTCTATTTTCTTTCTGTTGCGGTGTAAGTTCTTGCACTTTTTTGAATTTCAATGGCTTTACCCCGAGCTCATTTTTGAAATATTGCGATATATTCAGCTCACGAGCCATTTTTCGACCACTGCGACGCGGGTTTTGATCAAGTCGCTTCTTTACTTTTCGAACCATTTCTGCTGATGTTGCTGTTTTCTTCCGGCCACTTCCTTGACATCGGGCTACGTTACCAGTATCGCACGGTAACGAGCGATGGTACGAGACACAAAAGATTTATTCACATTTAAATGCTGGAGTACTCGAACCATAGCCACTTGTGGTTCTCCAGCCAAATAGAAAGAAATCACACTATCACGCCTGAATTCCATCACGAATAACTTTTTTTCTGGAAATTTCTCACCGAAATGCTTTTATGCGCTTGTAAACAATGTAGTGAGCTGTCACTGGAATAATTTTAACAGCTGTCGGACGAGTGGCTTAGAAATGACAGAAGTCTGAAATTGATTGCAGTTTTTTTTATCTCACCCTGTACAAATGACAATTTAAATAAGGTATTTTATTAAATCATTTATTTTACGAAACAAGGATTTTGTATCTCCCTCAACTTTAAACACAAACTTTCATTACATATTTCCATTAATTAAATACTCCCATCTCTGCTCAATAAAATATTTTCATTATTTAATAATTGTTGTCAGCTATTTTTTTTCGTCTTCCTATTGAAAATCAATTAACAATATATCTATATAGTATTTATAAATAACAACAACGTATTAGATTACATTGCCGACGTCATTCATTGACCACGAAAGTTAGTGCCGGTAAGAATTTGCATCAAACGTATTAGCCGATGCCCTACAACAAATGAGATATAAATACACATGTGATAAATAAAAAAGTGGGTGTATTGGCACTTGGATAAATGTAGTTGCTAAGGTGGTTGGGGGGTTTTGATAACAGAAACAAAAGTAATGGCCAATAATGAAGTAATACGTTGTTTGGCGCCCAATCGACAGAGTCATATTTATTGCCTTTTGGGAAACTGATGACCAGTTTTTGATATTTTCTAGCATTGTTATTTGAAATATTACCCTTTGATTATCCCAATCTTGGTAGAAAACTCATTAGCTTCACCTACCATCAAAGTTTCAGAATACAATACAAATTTTGTTTACACAAGTTGACTAAAGATTCTCATTAAATGTGTGTGTGTTTCATTTTTTTGCATTCCACCATCAGTTCGTATCTAACTTTTTGTTTACATTGTAAGCAAATTACATGCACATATAATTTTACATTCCACCCTCTTCCAATTCGTTACCACAACATATCTTGTTATGATAACATTTTTGATGCAAATATTTAAGTAAATTTACTTACAATTTTTAATTGAGATTGTCCTCAATTATAACGATCTACATTTGATATCTTTTGCGGGACAACACAACACAAAACTATAATCAGAGAAACACAGAAAATTAATTAGTTGTGACATTGTACGCTTAAAAATGGCAAGTCATAGACATTGATGCACTTATGGGCATATGTACGTCATCTTATTTATGTCATTGTTGTTATAATTTAATTTTGAGTTTGGAAGAATTTAATAATTGGGGAAATCTGCTTTGAGATAGTAATTGAAACATAAAATTCAAAAATTTCTGGCATGGTACAATCGATCTAAAATCTTGTTCTATGAAAGTATGAAATGAAAAATATTCCCTTGATACAATTTTGCATTTAACATTACTTTCCTTTCAAAAAGGTTTCATTACACATTTTGCATAGAACAAGAATTGGGACCCAGTTCTGCATTTTCTGTAATTTACCTTGTCAAATCTAACTGAATAAAAAGAACGAGATTACCTTCTTACTTCTACCATGGTTTTATCGTCATCTTTACTATTAATATTATATACAAACATCTTTATTATAATGGCAATATAAATTATTTATATTTTCAAATCTTAAAGAACGTCCATTAACCGCCATTTATATTAAAGTATACCGGAAATTGTGATTTGTGAACGAATAACCATTAACCACAATAAAACACTTGATTGATAGGGTTCTATAGTCCAGACAAAGAAAATTGACGAGACCCTGTGCTATCATTCCTTAATACTTCATGAAATCAAAAGAGACAGTTACAGATAGAACGTTTTGAGCTCTACAATCTTGGAAGCCTGCCGGTAGCATAGACAAATAAAGGCATAGGCTAAAAAGTTGTCTCATCTGTTATCTTCGAAAAAAAAACTGCTTCAATAGATGTCGTTCATGCAGTGAGAGAGCATAAAGCTGGGAATACATAAAGCGCTTATTTGACTGGCTTAAGCCATCGGCTGGCTTCTTCGTAGAGGAACAAAGGAATTTTAGGTTGACCTAGTTCGATTTTGGCCCGAGGCTCCTTCTTTCATTTCCGAAGAAGCCAGCCGATGACTTAAGCCAGCCAAATAAGCGCTTTATGTATTCCCAGCTTAAGTCTATTCACTCAATTCTCTCAGAATACAAAATGTTGAAAATTTTTATGATTTATTATTGTTTTATCAATTGAAAACGAAACAGTGACTTGGTTTACCTAATTATGAAAATATAGAATTTAAATAGCTAAAAAATGAATAAATTGTTTTCGAAGTCGAGTGACTGAGTGACTTAACTGTCCCAATGATCAACCATAGTGACATCTGCGGGAAGGGGTAAATTTTAAAACTGTTTAGTCTATACCTCTATTTGTTTTTTTCATTTATATTTCATTTTCTCTCTCAACTCTACAAAAATGTTTGTTATCATTTCACTTTGAATACCTGTACAAGAAGGCTTTGAACCATGATGTTGAGTTTCTCAGTAAAATCGAAAGCAGCTTCTAGCTGCTTATAGAAGAAGCCTTCGCATGGCATATTATGTGACATATCATAAAGGGAACAAGGCGCACTCGAATCTTGCCGCCGTTTCTTTTATAAATTGCCATTAATATGTCTGGTCAAAATAACAAGCTGCTTATGTACCCTCACTTTTATTCCCTTTTTATACCCTCCCCATTAGTATGGAGTGTGTATTAAATCCTTAACACCTCGAAATATACATTTTAGATCCCACAAAGTATATATATTCTTGATCAGCATAAAATCCTATGTCGTTTTAGCGATGCCCGTCCGTTTGTGGAAATCACTCTAGCTTCCGAATAAAATGAAGAAGGTTGATAAAATTTTACTCAAATGTTTATTATGTCTGCAAGACTTTTGCTATTGAAAATCGGCCATGTAGGTCCACGTTTTTCGGTATTTTGCCGATATTCGGTATTTTGTTGATTTTAGCTATATTATTCAACGAAATGGTTTCAAATTTGGTATTTGAAGTTCGTAATGGATACTATAGCCTAAGACAGAAAATTGTCGGAGAATGTCCACATCTTAATATAGCCCCGGTAGCGGTATTTTTCGGAGAATTTTTTTTTTTTTTTTTTTTTTTTTTGAAACATTTTAAGTTCCTTCCGAATGGTGGACTGTTTAAAAAATTCGGCCCGGCCGAACTTAGCTGCTTTTTAACATGTTCCAATAATTTCATATCCCATCACCCCAAAGTTGCTGTTATCATTTCAGATAGAATAGCATTTTACAAAAAAGGGTTAAGGTTAACATTTCCAGTTGCCTTTTGAGATCAAGAAGAAGAATGCATGTGTGAGTGGGATTACGTTACGAATGTTCTGACCATAGACTGAAATAAATTTCCAAAAAAAAAACAAATCAATTTTTAAATAAACCCCCCAACAAATAATGTCCGATCAAGATCCCGTTGAATTGATGCTTCAAAAAACCGGTTGCATTAATCTACATTACAAGGTACAAGAGTGTATTGCTGAGACAGGTGATTGGCGCCGGTGCCAAGACAGAGTAAAGGAATTCAAGGCCTGTATGCAGGAATATGTTGATAATCAGAGCCGGAAATATGCAAATGTAAAATAAATACAACAAATTTCATCCGCATAAAAATCCACATCACAATGACGAAACTCCTGCGCACCTTTTATAATGTCTCCAAACACCTAACATCCCCACCAACGAAGCTTGCCTTAGTGGTAAGGGGAGATTTGAAAATGTCCAAAGGTAAAACAGCAGCCCAATGCGCCCATGCAGCAGTAATATGTGTACAAGATTCCCAAGAAAGCAATAATGAACGAAATCGAGAACTCTTGCAGTCATGGCTGGCAATGGGACAGCCTAAAATTGTATTAAAAGTTGATAAATATGAAGAATTAATGAAATTACAAGAGGAATCTTCACGGAAGGGCGTTACAGCAGCCCTTGTGCAGGATGCAGGTCGCACACAATTAGCCGCTGGCACAGCAACTGTTTTGGGCATTGGTCCAGACACCGTGGAGAATATTGACAAACTTGTTGGGCATTTAAAATTGTTATGAAATTAAGAAAAAAAAATAAAATAAAATCCATTTTGTATGTCAAATTATGCAATTTATCTTGAGAGCAATGTATGGTCTAGAATTTGAAGACGTGTTAAATTATAGTTTGTTTCTGCTTCAAATTAAAATTCATTAAGAAAACTCTTGTATTCTCGTTCAACAGTAATAAGCAAATTTATTTACAAAATTAATGAACAATTTCTTGTAGCTTATATATTCATATGAGAAATTACTTAATTAGCAGCTTCTTTAGATTTCGCTCTCGGCTTTGTGGATATGGTAAAGGATATTGGTTTACCAAAGGTTTCAACTAAATCTGATGTAACACGTTCTGTTATTTGCTTTAGGCGTCCATTGGATTCGCCACAAATCAGACGTTCGACACGTTTTGTGGGACAAACAACTTCAACCGAAGCATAAATTGTATCTGAAACATGAAATCAATCTGAATATTTTCTCTAACAAAACTTAAGGGCTTAAAATACCATTATGGACATTGTAGTATTCAATGAATGTTTCCAAATTATAGGGTATTTCCTGTGGCAAATAATCAAGAAGTCTGGCCCTTACACATGCCACAATTAGTTCCTCCGGAGGTTCATCTGTAAATTTGTCACTGGGAAATTCCCAATTTCGTGATTTAGCGGCATGTACAAAATAGTCCTGCAAAGATAGAAACTCTTCATTTATTTGTTTCAAGAATGTTATTTTCGTTTATCTTACATGAACTTTATTCAGGCCACTTCCAGTTATAGATGACACCAAAAACACATCGCTAAAATTACTCCATGTTCCCTCGTTTTTAAGCAAATCACCAAATTCCAAATCTGGCCTTTCATCATCCTCCTTCTTTGATTCATCCAAAGTTAACTTCTTACCTATTCTATTATGTTTTCTGCCGCTCAAGGTATTATTGGTGAGAATACGTATCAGTTCCAAAGTAATGCGTTTGGATTTTAAAGCATCTATTTTGTTCAATATCAAGACACTGGGTAGTTGGGGATAAGCTTTCAAGCTGTCTATAACCGTAGAATGTAATTGCTTGCGAGTCCAGCTGTTGGATACATCATGCAGAACTGCAATCATATCAGCATGTTGTATGGCATGGCGATATGAACTTTTAAATGATTTCTCTAATTTATGTTTATTGATTTCTTTTTGTGTCACCAATCCAGGTGTATCGTAGAATACCAGTTGTGTCTGTCCCGTTGTATAGATAGCCTTGTTGGATTTTCGTGTTGTGTGTACCTTAGATGATGTGGGGCATACCTGCAAGAAATGTTCAATTAATTTTCCAACATGTGCTTCAAATAACCTGGAAAATTTACCCGGTGATTTATTATATTATTGATGAATGTACTTTTTCCGGCATTTGGTACTCCAATAACAGCAATATTTAATGATTTCTGTTCGCTTAACTTTTGTTCCCCACGGTAATGCTTTGAGAGATCCCTTTCTTCATTGTTTTCGTATTTGTTGTCCAAAGTAAGGTTTCTTTGTTGTTGCAGGCAATAATATATGCCATATTTATTCAATTGAACATTGGGTTTTACGAAATTAGTAATATTTTTTAATATTACAAACATTTTACCGGAGAATCAATGTAAACATGCTATGTAATAACGAATGCTTCTTCTTATTCTTCGTTTTAAAGAGAAATATTGACATAACAAATGAAATGAGGTCCCACACTGAAAGGGATCTTTAGGTAGACTTTTTAGCTGTCCACAAATGGGGCTTGGAAAGGAAAGGCAATTTCTTCATACAGGAAAAAATCTCTCATCTCCTCATTTTGGCAAATGACGTCCTGATGCTATTTGGAAAGACGCCTACTGGCGTTATCACTACCCCAAGAATCTACAAGCCACTAGCATTTGATAGAATATAGCATGTGAATGGTTTTTACATATAAAATAGTCTTCCCAGAATTAATTGTTCCATGGAAAATACTACGTCTCAAATATCTATGGCACATACTACACCTTATACAATTCAAATGTAAATTCAATCTATTTAATGTTAACTCATTGCTACATATGAACCATTTATTTTTGCATAACATATAATTTGCAATTATTTTTTAGGCAAGGTGAAATTTAAATATAAATTAATAAAAAAAGGTACAGTAAATATTTGTAAATAAAAAAATATAAAATATAATAGAAATGCCATTAATTTTTCGGTTACAATAAAATAATACAATTTAGAATTTAAATAAAAAAATTCTTTGTGGTTAAACCCAATTGAAAAAATATTAATAAAAAAGAAATTGTGTATACAAGTTATTGTGAATGATAATTCCTCAGTCTACATAGAATTTTGCCATTTAACCAGAACTGTATCGTTCTCTTGTAGAGAATAGAAATCTAAAGTCTTTGACAAATTATCCATTGGTACCACCAATTCTGGATGTTTGTGATCGACGTAACACAACTGTGGAGCTGTATCACTATCCATGTGAAAACGTTTTATGATGAGACCAAGTAAAGTTTGTACTGTTATCATGCGTGGAAATTTCTTTTCCCAGACATCTCCAGTCTCTGAGTGCAAAACACGGATTTTGATTAGATTGGACACCTTGATGTTGGTGCGTGGAATAAATTCAGCTGGCGAACCATATTCTAGGGAACAAAACAACAATCTTTAGATCGAATATTAAATTATAGAATAAATACAATATACATACTTTTCAGAAGCAAGGAATATGTTCGATGTTTCTTGTAAAACTCTTTCAACGTTTCAGGTTTTAAGGAAGCCTGTAACCATTCTGGTGCGTATTTTTTCCAAATATCATATTCAGCGCCACGTCTTTCTTCTGGCGATATTTGAGCCTTGTTCAATACTTGTAAATTTGAGATCATTGCCACTGCATTAACAAACATTTCATTGAAATCAGATTTAAGATGTGGTGTCTTATTTAGCTGCCTTAATTTGGGTAATTTATCCAATTCATTAAAGGCATCTATTTCATTCCATATTGGGTTGTGAAAAATATTCAAATGCTCCAGGCCCGAAAATATATCCAGCAATTTTGCATCACTTTCACATTCAGGTAATTTGATAACTTCTATGCCATTTTCCATGAGATTCAAAAATTCCAGTGTTTTTATATTGCTTAATTTGCAAACTTGATCGAAATCAAAAAGTTTGGTACGATGTAGATCAAGTTCCCTGTAAAAATAATAATATTTACAGATCACACTTGGGTATTAAAAAATGTTAATGTTCCACCTACTTTAAATTTTTAAATATTTTTGTTGTATCAACGACTGAGAGCTCACTGATTGGATTTCCCTGTAGACTTAATGACTCAATGTAGGGCCAAAGAAGAGCTGTCTGCATAACATCCGACCAATTCTTAAAACCACACTCACATAAATTTATGAAGCGTAAATTGTCAAAAGCTGGGGCCAAATTTGAAATCTCCAAATCGGAGGGAACCACCAAACGATTGCAACTAGAAATATGTATTAAGGAGTAATTAAATCATTGCAAAACTTCTCATACTACCCTCGTATGTGTGATAAATATATCTTACCTCAAATTTAGATTTCTCAGGGAAGGAATTTGACGACATATATCTGCAACAATTTCCCAGTTCCATATCAGGGTGTGACTTAAGTTCAACGTAGTCAACATGGTGAACTCCTTCAAATATCCAGCCGAATTTACAGCACAATTATCCACACTCACATCGGTGAGCTGCTCAAATTTGCTCTGTTTACGTGCCAGCTTGTCCATGCCGACTACCTCAAAAAATGAGGCCTGCAAAGATTCCTGGGCCTCACGCAACAATTGTTGATCCAAAGCATTCTCTGAATAACCCAAATACCGATCACGAGCTGCCTCCTCCAGAGACTCGAATGGTCCCACTTTGCCCGGGCGTATAAAACTTCCAGCTGTTGGATGCTGCGTATAGAAATAGTGTTTGCCATCGATTGTTCCATTGTGTTTTCCACGTTTTGGATCATCCCATTCAATGCCCAGCCAGGTACCTTGATAACCCAAAACCTGTGTAGGTGGGGCAACAAAATAAATTGAATTTACACACTTAAACAAGTCTTTGTCTTGCTGGTGGCATGATTTTCACTTACCTCGCCCACATAATGCACGGTTCCACAATTATCACCGATTTTTATACGCGTTCCCAGTGGATAACGTATGCAGGTGTCGTCCATAATTCCAACCATTTTGTCTATGATTTTCTGTGTTCTCTATGACAAAGACGATTTTGTTGTTTTTTTTTCTCTTCTTTTCTGTGATATGAGCAATGAAGTCTGTTTTTGTTTTTTTAAGACGGCGACAATATGATGTCAGTAGTCCGCAGATGCCTGGGTCGTGTTAACGCCGTTAAGTTTGTGTGCAATATACTTTATCGATCTTCAGAACTCTGAATCATTGTTATCATATGGACCGCTGTTGAATTTGTTTGGTTAGCGGTGTTGTCATTACTTTGTAATAATAAAATTCTTTAACGTAAACATGGATTTTTTAGAAAAATACAGCACTTTTGAATTATTCATTGCTTCTGGATTGATGCCCGTGGTATTTGTGTTCCTTTGGTATTTAATTATTGGCGATTTTAAGGTGAGAATGTGTAGTACCCACCCACACCTTGAATTGGTATTTACATGACTTCTCTCTCGTTTCAGAACTTTAAGGGAAGTAAAGTCTCCTGTTCCGAGTTTACTGCCACTGATCCCGTGAATTGCTATCAAAACTATAAGAAGTCAAAGTGAATGGAGGACTACCACGGGTCGATATGTTGTATTCGTAAATCCCATAGTTGGGGTTTGATTTCCTGATTCATTAGTTTTCTAATAAATTACAAAGATAAGATAAAATACAAAAGGGTGTAGCAATATACTTACCTATACTTACGTTTATATAGAAAATGTATTAGACTTTTAATATAGATTGAGAAAAAAATTAGCCGGTGTTCTGTAATTTTTCGGAGAGGAAATGAATGCCAACCGGTATCCTATTAGCCATGGTTTCTTGGTATGACTCACAAAATTGAGCATATTATGCTTAAAATGGGAACATTCTTTTGCACCATACCAAATTTCATGTTAGCGGACATTGATTATTGTCAAAATAAATTGGTGGGAGTAGAATCAAATAAATAAACTGTTGAAAAGTGTTTAAATTTTCAATGATTTTCGTTATTTTCAATGATTTTTCGTTACACGCGATAAAATACATAAGAAATTGGTATGACCAAAAAAGAACATTGGGTTGCAATGCATAATTGAATCACTGAATACCATTTTTAACTCTGAACCATCAGTGTCAACTAGTTGGAAGATTACCTGATAAGAATTAAGTTTATGGGGTAGAAACTGATAATAACGGAAACATCACATACCCTCCATCCAAACAATCAAGGCTTGAGAAAACAACACTCCATTTATTAATCCGATTTCAAGATTATTATTTTTTATTTAGAACATTGCAGAGAAAATGTATTTTTGTTTAGTAATGGTCGGCATTAAAATTCGTATTAGTATTAATAAAACATTATTTTTTTCTTCTTATTAAAGTGTTATAATTAATATATAAAAAATATATTTTTGGGGAGATGTTTATGAAAAAAATAATAAAAAATATTTTTATATATTTTGTGTAGTTTATGGCAAAAATGTTCAACACAAACAAAAAAGTAAACATATTTACAAAAAAAGGACATGTAAAGCATTGTATTAAGGACATGTCGGGGAAATAATAATGTGTACATGTCTATGTAACTTAAAAGGGCACTTAATTCAAAAAAGAAAATACATATTAAGTATACAGCTAAGGAAGCATATTGGACTATAAAATAATAACTATAGAAACTATATAAGACATATTTAATATACTTAATTAACATAAACAATATTCACTGTTGCTTAAACTAGCTAACATTATATTCGAATTCATTAGTGTAGTTAATAACAATATTGATTTTTCATGTTAAGGTTTGTTGTTGAATACAAAAAGAGCATGTTTGTTTAAAAGGAGTTCTTTGTAAAAAAAAAAATGTGTAAAAGCGACCAGCGTTTTAAAAAACAATTTCAACAAAATACTAATGTATAGAAATGGCAGTTTCGAGAAAATTCTATGAATACAATAAAAGAATTAAAAAATATATATAAAAATGAAAACTTTAAGGTAAGACTGTAATGTGCGCATGATATGTGTGCTGTCTTTTGTTTTGCAAAACTGTAGTTGTGAACGAATGTATGTATATCCATAAGTTTTGTAATGTAAGTCTTTTTTGAGAAAATTTATAAATCAGGTTCAACAAATGAAGCAGGAAATAAACCAGTCTTATATGTTCTTGAATTGGTACCCTTGTACCAACCATTTTTTTGTTTACGATAAACAAATATTATATCACCGACTTGTAGCTCCAGTTCGACCTCGCTATTTGGTGGATATGGTACCACACAACGGAAACGACTAGAAAAAGAGCAATAAAAACGACAGCCATCAAATATTGACCATGACCTTGAGAAAGCCTTTTGTGGCCAGCCAAAAAGACCATAAAACATAACTTACCTTTCCGGCATATTATTGGGGGTATTTGTTGTTGCACTTGCATGTACAGCAGCAGCATTAATATTACTTTGTGGTAGGTCCGAACTACTGGAAGGTGGAGGAGCAGCGGTGATTATATTATTTGTTGATGATGACGATTGTAAAATATTCGAGGCATCTAAGGAATGAGATTTACGATGAATAACTGCTGTAGTTGATGGTGAATTATTTATGTTTGAATTCGAAGTTTGTGGCATTGTTTGTTGATATTGTTGAGCACATTTTTTCGGCATTAAATTGGATTGTTGTTGTATATGATTGGCATAAATACTGCGTAGGGTCGAGTCAATTGTAGGTCGAGTACTGTAAAGGAAAAGCAAATTATTTTCGTTTCCGAACAAACCTGCAGGTGAATACTTACTTTTCCAATGAGGATCTTTCCTTTGGACCTTTAATGCGTTGCGAACTGTAACCGTTTGAGGGTGGGGGTGGTGTAAGTTGTTGTTGGCTATGGGCATTATTGCTACCTTCATCTTTAGTTTCACCAACCGGTCGTCGTTCATTGGGAAAATGTTGCAGCAGTTGACTGGGACAGGAACCCGAACTAGAAAGAGAAAATATTGAAATGATGTACTTGCTTTAAATATTTACGAGATGAGAAAAAATAAAAAAAAGGCAATTGAATAGTAGAATTTTGGTCTAAAAGTATAATCAAATATACCTACCGAACATGAACTGGCGTTAGACCATGCCCTGTCATTGATCCTTGATGTTGTGGCTGCTGCTGATGTTGCTGAGATGGTGTTGAAGCAGTCATAACGTTGCTATTATTGCTTGCAGCAGCTGCATTGGAGGCAGCATTAATCTGTGTTGTGGCCAAAGTTGAGGCTGCTACTGCAACAGCTGCTATAGCAGCACCAGGTGATTTTGATCTTGATTTTATGTGTGTCAAAAACTTTTTCAGTCCAGCCGAAGCCGATGATGTTGAGTTTGATGATGACGATGATGTTGACATACATCCCGTTGTTGTTGGCTTTTCTTTTAGGGCCTCTTTATCACGAGATTCTCTTGAAGAGATATTTGATGATTGCTGCTCGTTTGCTGATCGTTGATTATTCAAGGGTACTGGACTCAAAGCCAAATGTCTTGGTGGCAAATCCGGCGGCATGGCTTGATGGGGGGTTAAATTTGCCAATGTCAAACGAGCATTTATATTTTCCAAATCGTGACGCATGGACGAGGAGTAATTCGAATTTGCCATTTGCTGCTGTTGAGGAGACATTTGATTTGTTCCACTACTAACAACTACCCCACCACCATGGCTATTGATGTAATTTGAGGGCGGTATTAATTTCCAACTATGCATTAATTGTTGTTGATCTCTAGCCCTTAACGGTGTGACATAATTACCAGGGAATACTCCGCTGATGTCTTTCCAATTTTTACCCTTAAACCAGCCATCCAAACAACGCTCGGTAACCATGTACACACAACCTTTTTTCAATTCTAATTCATCGTTTTTTCTCGGCTTGTAGGGATATAGGGCCAAATAACCCCAAGGTAATGTGGGTGGTACATTCTGTTGACAGGTTTTCAGAACATTATGACGTGGTGTTGACGTACCGGCCATTTGATTTTGCATTACTTGTGCCTTGGTATTGGGTGGTAGATTTGTTGCATGATGTTGTTGTTCTCTAGCTACTGTTGTTTGGCCAGTAGCAGTGGCTGAAGAACTCATTGCAAGATCCGGTTCAAAATCATTTGGAACACTCAGAATTTCCGCTGAATGACGATTACTACTTTGCATAATACTTAAGGCTGTTCCACCATTGTTCAACAGGGCATTGAGTGAATGTCTTTTGTGTTTCATGTCATTGTTGCGCAAACGAACAGAACTGGCTGGGTTGTGATGATGGCCAGTATGTTGTGGCGTTGTGGGCATAGATGATTGTGGGCTATTGGGCATAGAATGGAAAATGGTATTGGTTGATGATGCTGTGGTCGAGGATGATGTTGAGGGATTCGTGGTGGTTGATGTGGGACTTGTGGTGGCCGAAGAATTTGAAGATGACGAACATGACAACTGGACAGTTGTGGAGGTGCCCGGTTTTGTAGTATCACTGGTGGTTGCAGAACTGTCTGCACTGGGCGGTATGGGTGGTAAGTCACGTGACTCCAGCACTTGAGATGTCTGCTGTTGTGTTGCAATATGACCAGCAGCCGTGGCAGCAGTTGGTGGCGTGAAGCTTTCCAGCAACTGTTTGGCCAAATGATTTAATTCTACAAAGGCTATTGGAAATATACCAATGGATGAGCCGATACGTCCTTCGGCCCAGTTTTGATCGACTCTACGCAAAACTTGTATCACCGTTCCCTTTTTAAATGTCAAACAACCTTCTTCTTCGTTTGGACCCATTTTAAAATCGTACAAAGCAATGCATTGTGCCGATGGTAGGGGAACAACAACCTGAACATAGTTTATGGGGAAGTTTCCTTCGACTCCTTTAAATTGGCCCACATACCAATTGCTATCAATTTTACGTCGCAACAAAATTAGATCACCCTTTTTGAATTTCAGATCGTTGGGTTCATTTGAATCGAAATCATATAGGGCATAGGCATGAGGAACAATTGATCGTCTTTGTTGGCTTGATGGTGGCGGGGGCTGATGTAGCTGCTGTTGCTGGGCTATGTTTTGAGCAATGTTTGGTGGTAATTGTAGAAATTGTTGGTGCTGTTGCTGCTGATGATGGTGTTGAAGCTGCTGTTGTTGTGGTTGGATTTGTGAAATATTGTTTTGTCGTTGCAGCAAAATTCTTTCATCGTTGCTAGTAGTTGTTGTTACAGTTGAATCTGATAAGGGACGTTTGGTTGTTTCAATCTTCTCAACTGGTGCATCATTATTGCTGTGATGTTGTTGTTGATTTTGTTGCTTAGCGGCAGCATTTTTCATGCCTATGAAAAGAAAAATGTCATTAATATATGATCAAATGTCATTATTAGTATTATTAGCAAATAGATTTTGGACAACTTTTAAATCAACAAGTGTCTTTGGGTCCCAACTTATTGCGAGATTGTGTTTGTGAGACGGAGCCGGGTAATATGTCCGTTTCGATTGTTATATACAGAATTTAGAACTCTCGATGTGACCAATAGAAAGTATTTTACTCAAAATCTTAAAGCATATAGATAATTTGAGTGGGTCGGCAACTGTGTCTGATTTGCCACCACCATGTGGGACGACTTGAAACGTACAAATGCAATAAACATCATGCTAACAAACAGCAGTGAAGGAAGGCGTTTCTATGCATTTATTCAAATATGATAAGAAATTTTAACATTGCCCACTGTTCTAGGAGCAGCAATACATACCCTCTAAAATTCGCATAAGCAGAACATTCGGCGGCAAATCATCAATCTTCGTTTCAACAAGTATTCGACATTCGGGACATCTTAGCTCCTGACGACTGGCATAAATAACCTGCAAAACACACACACGTACACACATACAATAACATATTTCGAATTTCATCATGGTCATGCATGCACACTTACCTCAAGACACTTCCGACAAAATGTATGTTGACATGGTAGCACTTTTGAATCCTTTAGACGATCCAAGCACACCGAACACTCCAGCAAATCATTTAGTGTGTTCTCATCCATTTTTTTTTATTAATCAGCCATTCAATATTACATTCACTTTATTGCATTTGACACATTGAATATGAATGAATGACAAAAAATTAACTCCTAATTTACATATTTCTACAATTCTTTTCTTCGAAACAACATTCCATCAATATGAACAAACAAGTCCAAGTTTGTGCTGTGGTATTGGTGGTGTTGGTTCGTTCTTTTATTCTCTTCGACTGACCCCGACCCCCCTTTTACTATTCAACAGCAACAACCAAAAAAAACCCAACTAACACATACATCACACGAAATGCACTATGAAACAGATCGTTTTGTTGTAATTTTTATATTTTTCTAATTGCTTATTGCATGCATTTCACCAAGAACGTGGTATTTTATTGATTATATTGTTGATTTTAACACATTTCAGCATTATATACTATTATTTCCGTTTTCAACGAACTGGAGCTATGTTGGAGCCTGCAAGAAGAGAGAAACACACTAAAAATTTCAGGGATCCATGAATCGAGTCTATGACAAATAGAGATCAAGATGTCATAAGATGGGGGTTATCAGTTCACAAGTGAATGGCAACTACATATTACAGGTTATGCGTTTCGTTTTGTAAAGATAAATATATATTTCGTTTTATAAAACGAAGGAATCATTAAAACATTTTAGTAAAGTTATAACAAGTTTCACTTAGATGTTGATAAGATTTATTAAGGAAACATAAATGACCATCCGTTGAGAACTTGTAGTATTTTGCACATTCCTTCACGTGAAAAAATCTTCTTGAGTTGTGATCATCATACCCAAACTGGCAGTACAATTCAGAAGTACATACTATTTAAAATTTGTTTTTTTTAAGAATTTAATCGTAAAAGAACAATGTATATTTTTATGCCATTATTAGAATTAACTTTAACATTTCTATAGGTCATGGCGTAAATATACCTACGCTTACGTTTTCATTTAGTTTACACAACGCCACTGACAACTGTCACACGTACTTGGCTGTTATCATTTTCCAATGGATGTTCTGTCAATTCCATATTCAGGGTTATTTGAAGAGGAGGCCGAACTTCGTAGAAGAATATCCACATAGAAAAATATTTAATTAAAATCTATACAATATGAAAGTTCCATTTGGCAAGAAACACGCTGAAATCGCCACATCCTTGTAAGTAAATTGCGAATATAAATACTCTACTAAAAGTGGTGAGGAGGAGGGACAACAATTTTATAAGTTGCATAACAATTATTGTTGCTGCTTCCTCCAAACTCAACTACACTTGGAGAAATTATATATAACGAGATTTCATTTGTCTTCTTTTGTAGCGTTGGCTCGGCCGTCGGCTTTGGTGGTGCCGCTTCTTTGGGACTCTTGTACTTCACTGACTGGAAGTTGGTATTGCAATATGTGCCATTCTATGGTTCGAAATTCGAAAAATCCGAATAAATGTGTTCTTTGACTTCAGTAGCTTGTAATTTATGCTATTAATATGCAATAAATTTAATTCACCATAATTCTGTGCAGTGTGTTTCGAATCCTGAATGTTGAAGAGAACAAAGTTGGGAGGTATTTATGTTCCAGTGGTGAAGGAGTTTTGTATTTAGTAATCAGGCGAACAATGTAACAAATATGGCGTCAACAATGTAGCCAGTTCCATCAATCTTGAAATTTGTTTCTTTTTTCAACTTAAGTTATTTTCTATCTATTGTTGTATTAAGAAGGGAACTTCGGTGTATATTACCTTAAGACAATCTGATTGAAGGATATTTTATTATAAAGACGATCCTCTAAATGGCTCACTATTATGAAGTGGGTATCATATATTAAGACACGTCGAAGCCTAAAGGCGTCTACATTATTAAGGCGAAAGGGCCCGACTGCCGACTTAATTCAGCTGTTATACTCTTTATCACTTTCTTCCAAAAAGACGCTACAAATTGTAGGTATATATTTCTGATCAGCGATTTAGTAAAGATCCCAGTGCAGTCTGCCTTTTTATAGAGAAGAATCGTTTTTCGACTGAAATAAGGCAGTGGAGTTAAAGGCCTAGAAGGTAGAGTTGTTGGACCCATGAACAATATCGATAGTCTAGTGGCACTCAAATCAAGTACCAATAACACCAGGGCTGTTCATTATTGCAGAGTGAGCTTTGTTGGATCTCTGGACACATTAACATTCAGGGAATGGAATGGCTGACTAGCTAGGGCTGATCATAGTAGCATGCTCTAACGATCAAAAAAACTGTCAGGTCGCCGATTAGCTACTACATCGGCTGTCTCACAATCGCCCCATCCGACAAACCTTGCTATTTTCAATAGGCTTTTTCCTTTATGGAGATTGATTTGGCCCAATCCATGGACCAATCTATGTTAAAGCCGTTTTTACATTGTATTTGTTGTACAGTTTGTTAGGTAAACATTTTTAAAACATTTCAAAAGAAATGTTACAAAGTTAATTTTATGCCATCAACAGATGTGTCTTCAGAATTCTGTTAGTATTTCTTTCTGTATTAAAAAATATTGTCTTCCCTAACCAATAAATCTACCATAGAACTTAAATAATTTCATTTAACATCGACTTTTTAAAATGTTGATATTACCTATGAATGTAGTAAATACATTCTTCTCAAAAATATCGCTCTTTCCACGCTGTCTACTAGTTGTCTATGGATTATCATTTCGCAGTGATTACAAGAAATATTGTTATCACCGTTGATGCCAAGGTTTGGCTTTGGGGTCTGCATTTTTTATTTCTCTTTTCTCCTTGTTCATCAGTTGCTCTATGGCCGTATTTTTTTCTGTGTTGACAAACAAACAACGGAAGCAACGAAAACAACTGTCATTGACTGTCAATAGTACGGAAAAAAGGAACAAAAAACAAAAGACTATTAGAAGAGGGGTCCCTTAATATAATTAATAAATAATACGGTATTGTTATTATTTATCACAATTAAAGTTCTCATTTGTGTTTGGGACGATTATTATAAAGTGCAGACGATTATAGGAATATCGGCAACAAACTGAGACATGTCGGAAACATACGGTAATTGATTTTGTCAACTTGCATTGCCACTTCTATGGATTTATTTGACTTTGTTTCTGGTTTTTTTGCTTCCAGATTACTTGTTTAAGTTTTTAATCATTGGAAGTGCAGGCAGTGGGAAAAGTTGTCTTCTACACCATTTTATTGAAAACAAATGTAAGTGTTGTGTGAAATTTTTTAAATTTCGTGTGTATTACTTGTTGTTTTTGTTGGTGGAAATTGCGTGTTTCGCATGAGAAGTGGGAAAATGTGTGAAAAAAGAACCAGTTGTTGAAAAATGAAAACATGTCAATTGTTTTGTATTTGGGCTATGACTAATAGAAAATTTCTCAAATATTGAAGTTATCATTTAGTCTGTTGGCAAATTGTACCAAATGGGATTCTAATTGGATGTGGGATTTTGGCATGGTAAATATACACCTGTAATTTGCTAACATTTA
The DNA here is from genome assembly GCF_030504385.1 of Musca domestica. Taxonomy (NCBI): domain Eukaryota; kingdom Metazoa; phylum Arthropoda; class Insecta; order Diptera; family Muscidae; genus Musca; species Musca domestica. Next base: position 5,001,210 of record NW_026712321.1, on the reverse strand, counting down.
GATCTACGTGCTGTTACAATTTGTATAAAGAGAATAATGTTAATTACGTATTACACCTGACTTTACTTACTTGTAATGCTTTGTCAAAAGTTTCATTTGTTATATCATACTTTTATTACCTACTTCCTTTCTTTCCTTTATTTAGTCAAGGACGATAGCTCACACACAATTGGTGTTGAATTTGGATCCAGAATTGTTAATGTCGGCGGAAAATCAGTTAAATTGCAAATATGGGACACTGCTGGTCAGGAACGTTTTCGTTCAGTAACACGATCATATTACCGTGGAGCTGCAGGAGCTCTGCTTGTATATGATACAACATCACGTGATTCGTTTAATGCCCTAACTAATTGGTTGAATGATGCCCGGACCTTGGCCAGCCCAAATATTGTTATTTTGCTGGTGGGCAATAAGAAAGATTTGGAAGAAGCCAGGGATATAACATTCCTAGAAGCAAGCACATTTGCCCAGGAGAATGGTAAGACGAGCCTTTTGAAGTAACTTCAAATTATCCTATGCCTAATGTCTGTTTTAATTTTTCCAGAGTTGATATTCCTTGAGACAAGTGCAAAAACTGGTGAAAACGTTGAAGAGGCCTTTTTAAAATGTTCAAAAACCATTTTGGCAAAAATTGAAACCGGCGAATTGGATCCCGAACGAATTGGCAGTGGCATACAGTATGGCGGTGCTGCCCTGAGAAATCTTCAACAGACTCGCCAGCGTAGCATCAATAAGCCCGATTGTGGTTGTCGTGTTTAAATGTCATTACGCTCTTCGGCATTAGATTGTTGTACACGGTAAATTTGTGTTAGAAAAAAACGAAACGAACGAATTATTTGTATATTCAAAATAAGTTTTATTTTAAAACAACAACAAAAAATACACAACATTTTTCTGTGCATTGTCTTTCTTAAATCTAAGTCCAATTCAATTTATGTGTTTTATGCTATTCATTCCAAAATCAATTTTACACGATCCTACCTGCCTTAACCACCAACATTTCAAAATCTCAAAACAATGGTTGTTAATTTTTTATACTTTTCTCCAATACTTTTTTTTTTATTAAAAATTATTATTTTATATTTATTTTTATACAATATATTATTTGGTTTTTTTTTTTTGTTTTCTTTTGTAATATCGTTTTTCCCAAAACCACCAAAAACCAATTGGCCAGAAAAAAATAAAAGAAATGAACAAATTAATTTTATCTTACCTATACATACATATATATTTTTTTTCTTAAAATTTAAGCATTTCTATTTGTATATACATAAGACCAATAAAACAAAAGCATTATGTCTAAAGAAAAATCGTTGTAGTCTGTAGAAATTCCAAAAAAGGATATATCTATTTACAGCATTAATAAAGGAAGGTGAATGTATTAATGTTGCATTAATATAAAATTGTTTTTCTTTTAATTCGTGAAACGTTTATTTCAAGTAAGATGATGATGAATTTGTGTAAATATAGCATATAAATATTTGCAGTGTCTCGTCTTAGACTTAGATGAGAGATAAATTAATATAATCTATCTAAATGTAAACATTCATCAGACAATTTAAAGGGCATGTGTAAGAAGAAATATACTTTTTTACTGCCACTGTCCTCCAAAATTTTCTCATGAGACCTTTCGATGCATGAAATAAGACTAAAATAAATTCCAATTTTGGTTGTCTTGCGATAAAATCTCATACGTTCATTTTCATGAAGTCTCTGTGTATGAAGACCAAAGGAAAGTGAAAAAATTAATACATCTACAAAAAATACCTGATGGACTTTTCTTACTTTCACGATTTCTATTTTAATAACCCTACTTAGTTCAGTTGCATCTTTCAGTAAATTACTCAGGGGAACTAGTTCATTTGAGAACTGCACAACATTAATTGAACACAACAACAAACGGAATATGAAATTCAAAGCAAAGGAACACGATAAGAAAACATTACTAACAAAAGGAACTAAAGTAAAGTAAAGAAATCACTGTGTATAGTTCCCAAAGTACCGTTCAGTGAATAGTTCCCTTTTGAACTCGCACTGCATCAGCCGATGAATTAAAAAATAAAATAATGTTTAAACTAATACAATTTAATAATGTACTCAATGTTAGTACAAAATACTGTTCACGTTACATGTCCGTATGTGCTAAATCTCTAAAATTCTCGGAATATGGAGAGCCAACAGATGTTTTGCAATTGGTTGAGGAAAAGCTGGACAGTCCAAAGGACAAGCAGGTCTTGGTGAGGATACTTGCGGCACCCATTAATCCAGCCGATATTAATACAATACAAGGTATAGTTTTTGAAATATTACTTTCTTGCTCAATAATATAAAGATTAGCTTTTTTATTTATAGTATAAGTTTTGGATATTAAACCAATATCAGAAGATCTTGATTGATTAAGTAACACAGATTTAGCGGCTTATAAGATTTGATTGTTTGTACCAAATTGTATAAGCGAAATTGCTGTTTCACTTCGAACATGATATGAATTTCGTATGGGTATCTATTATAACTTGGTATTAATAACTATGCCGATAGCCAATGAGATTAATGCAAATATTAATTTTGTATGTCTCCTATGTTGGAGAGTATTTTAAATAATAACTTTGTAACGGTACATAGGTCTGGATGGTACCAATCGATTGTAGGTGTATTGAAACTTCAACATATTTTCCAACTGAATTTGTAGCTCAAAACTCAATTTGTATTGTAGACACCTTAGCATAATTCGTCAATACGGGTGGACGTATTTGTGTAGTCCGATATTGCTATAAGATAGAATGCTTCCATTTACTTCATGGTAAACGTAGAAAGTTACCTGTGCGAACTTGACACAACAAATTAAACATTTTAACACGAAATTCTGAAATCATATAAAAAAATCGTTAATAATGGCAAAAATGTTCACATTCTTGTAGTTCTGGAACGAACGCTAGAAACCAAACTCTCTTTCACAATACTTATATTAATATTATGTTCTGCACACCTTTTATGTTCTTATATGTTAAAAAAATGGTCTTTCTTTTTTTAGGAAAATATCCCGTTAAACCCAAGTTCCCTGCCATTGGAGGCAATGAATGTGTTGCTGAGGTCCTTGAGGTTGGCGCTAGTGTTCAAAAATTACAAAAAGGACAACATGTTGTACCCTTTGCCACTGGTATGGGTACCTGGACCACTCATGCTCTTTACAATGAAGATCAATTAATGCCGGTTTCAAATAACATTGGCCTGGCTGAGGCGGCCACTATCACAGTCAATCCTTGCACGGCATATCGCATGATTAAAGATTTTGTTAAACTTTCGCCGGGTGAATGTGTTATACAAAATGGTGCCAACAGTGGTGTGGGACAAGCTGTCCATCAACTGTGTAAATCATGGAACCTCAAATCGGTGGGCATTGTTCGAGATCGTCCCGACATTAATGGTCTCAAAGATCACTTACGTAATTTGGGAGCCACTGAGGTGTTGACCGAAGAGGAGTTACGCACCACAACACTGTTCAAAAGTGGTAGTTTGCCAAAACCCCGATTAGCCTTAAATTGTGTGGGCGGTAAAAGTGCCACGGAGGTGGGACGTCAGCTGGCTGACAAGGGTGTGCATGTGACATATGGTGGTATGTCAAGGGAACCGGTTATTGCTGCCACAGCTGCTCTGATATTTAAAGATATTGCATTCCGTGGTTTCTGGATGACCCGATGGACCAAAGAAAATGCCTTGTCCGAGGAACGTATGCAAATGTTTGCCGAATTGTGTGATTTAATGTTGCAAAAGAAATTTGTTGCTCCCGTTCATGAATTGGTGCCATTAGAGAAATTCAAAGAAGCCACGGCAGCTGCTTTAAATTTCAAGGGATTCACTGGAAAGAAGTACATTTTGGATATGAGAAATTGAGATTCTATTGATGCAAAACATGTTGGCATAGAAAAGTTAATCAGAAGTATAATCATATTGTAATGATTTAAAATATCTAATTTGTATAACAAAATGTAATTGCATTGTAAATGTAATGTAAAAAATAAAATTACCGGAACTTATACTAAATTTGTAACCCTACCCACTATTCATATGTCAATATAAATGAGCCATTGCGGTAAGCTTGAGAAATTTAGTGGCATTCTTTGTGATTTTTTTTAACAATGACGCATTCTAATTGTAATGTGTTCCTCGACTATCTCCCCTCTCACATACCAGACGTGTTTATGTTAATAAGTTTAAAAATTAGTACGTAAATGCAAATGGTTACTAAAAATAATCCTTATTGTATGCAATAAATTTCGTAAACCCTTTGCGGTATCCTTGCAAAAATGCGCTAGTCTAGTTTAACATTCATTCGAACGGAGTGAACGTATTTCAGCAATGTTGTCTCTTTAATTGTTTTCAAACCATTGACGTCAGAGTCGAGGGAAACTATAGTAACGGTAGACCAAGGTGTACAGTTGTTTGAATGCCTGCCATGGAATAATTGCATTTATAAAACATTGTTAAATTATTGATAATACGCCGCCAAAATGGAGATGGAGTATTTGTCATGGAATTGCTATGTTGGGTCTGGATTTTATAGGAGATAAGCTGCGGATCTGCTTAAGGGTCAGTCACATAATATTTTATGAATAAGAAAAAGCTAGAACCATGGTACAATAAGGAGGTAGAACAGCTTCGTAAAATTACAGAAATACAACCCAGAGGCTATGCCCGCTTTCTTTCAAATTTGAATATAACAAGTTGTTTTCATTTATTCAATATTTTTCCTCATTTTTTTTTTAAATCAGTTAAACAGCAGGAAAAATGAATGAAATGCCTGGATTTTCTTTCAAAAATATGTTATGGACAGTTCTATCTTTCAATTCTATGGCAAAACTAGCGAATAGCTTTAATGCACGTCTCGCAATTTACACGTCTTCTAATCATTGATTTTGAAAATATTCTGTTTTTATTTTTCAAAACAGTAAATACATACACAAAATTGGCAGTAGTCGGGCACAATTAAAAAAAAAAAAAACAGCTGGTACCTTACCTTTTTTATTGTACCATGGCTAGAACTGGATCAAAAATTAGACATCAATAAAAGGTGTGCTTACTTGTCACAGTTTTCTGGAAAAAGTGATAAACAGCTTCATGCAAGGATCTACCTTGGCATCACTCTTGCAGGAGAAGTAATCTATTTTGTCTGACATTTGTTTATTTTTTGTACTGTTCTTTCAATCACAGTAATGTGTGTTTGACATTCAATTTGGCAATCAACTGATTCTGATGGTGGACGTTATAATTGGGCAATGGTTTTCCTTTTGTAAGTTCTAGAAACCTACGAAAAAGAAGTCCCAGAAGCATAAGAAAAATAAGTTTATACTATCTGTCTCTTCGAGGGTGTTTAACATTCTGTTGATGACCAAATTGTTTCCACATATCCTGTTTTAGGAACAATGAAGCCCAATTAAGATTTTTTTTTATTTTAAACACGTCATTGTTTAGGTGATTGGTCAATATTACCGTACTCTTAAACAGGTTAAGTTATTAAAGGTGAGAATACATAAAACGTTTTTTTGACTGGCTTAAGGGATCGGCTGGCTTCTTCGGAAAAGAGCAAAGGAGAGAAGGGCCAAAATCGAACTAAATCCAACCTAAAACTCCTTTGTTCTTTGTTCTACCAAGAAGTCAGCCGATGACTTAAGCCAGTCAAAAAAGCATTATATGTATTCTCACCTTAAGGTATCGGCAGGCTTCTTTGGAAAAAAAAAAACAAAGGAGCGAAGGGCAAAAATCGATTTAAGTCGACCTAAAACTCCTTTGTTCCTCTACGCAGAAGCCAGCTGATGACTTAAGCCAGTCAAAAAAGCGTATTATGTATTTTCACCTTAACAACGAAAGAATACAGGTAGATGCATCAACTCTTGGGAACATTAATATGTCGAAATTTTAATTTTTTCTTCAAAAATACGACACCAATCGAAGATTGTTATGATATAAATTTTAATAATTTTTCATTCAAAAATTTCAATTCCAAAATTGGTTTGACTGTATTCTTCTACTATGACAGGGAAACCAGCAATTCACAATCTACAGGTAATGGATTTACCGCAGCTGATCATCTACATTAGTTGTCAAAGCACATATTGTGAATGAAATAACAGTACAAAAGATTAACAAACAGTAAGCAAACATGTCATTTTTACATTGAAAATTGAACAGTATATACCATGGTAGAGGAATATAGGTAGACGCGTCAACACAGCTGCTGGGACAATGAACTGTCAAATCAATTTTGGAATTAAAAATGTTGAATGAAAAATTATTTAAATTTGTAAAATTTTTTGAAAAAAAAAAACGCGAATTTTAATAGCCTCCGTCTGACTTAGTATAAGAAAACATATAAAAATCTACTTATATTTGAAAAAAATTAATTTTTTTGACATATCAATGCTCCCAAGCGTTGATGCATCTACATGTATTCTTCTGCTTTTTATATGTTTTCTTATATGACGTTAATCGGAGGTTATTATAATCCACGTTTTTCAAGAATTTTTGCAAATTTAAATAATTTTTCATTCAACATTTTCAATTCCAAAATTGGTTTGACAGTTTATTGTCCCAGCAGCTGTGTCGATGCGTCTACCTATATTCTTCTACCATGAACTCTATATTATTCCCATGGTAGAAGAATACAGGTAGTCACATCGAAACAGCTGCTGGGACGTATGTAAAAAACATATCGTCTGATAGAGCCTTAACTTCTGAGTGGCTAATAATTGCTATGTTTCAGAACCTGCAAGAATCTACTAATTTTGCAATTTTTTTATATAGGCAAAAATCGGTTATCGAAGTAAAATTGTTTACATTCTTGCAGTTTTGCAAAACCCAAATTTAATGTTAAAGGATTCCCAGCGATTTTTGGCATTTCAACTTGTTTTCATGGTATAATAAAGAAGGTAACCTCTAAGGTAAGTTTCCATATTGCAGAGCTTACCGTTTCTTTATTTAATTCATATTTTCCATTGGAAAAATTGTGGTTTACCTTTACATAAATAAAGACATATCTTATTTTGATTTTTAAAATCGATTTTTTATTTTGTATATATCATTTTTCTTTTTCTTTGTAATTTTTTTATTTACACTAATATTTATAGTATAGGTATGTATGTTTGTTTAAAACAAGCAACAAAAGCAGTTGTTTTTTATTATTATTTCTCAAAAAAAAATGGTTCGTATTAAAAAAAGAATCACTTATTAACATATAAAAAAACGATGTATATAAAAACAATAAAAGACATTCGTTAGCATAAAATATGGCTATTTTTTATAAACTAACTATATATTTTTTTGGTTTGATACAATAGGCTTTATTGCGTTTCTGAGTAGCGTAAATTTCACATACAATAAGTTTGCGTAAAGCATCCTGCCACATAGCAAATTTAGTAATGATGAAATGTTTGTTGACGATAATTTGTTGTATGGTCTGCTAGCTTTACCCAAGAAAACCTGCTGCATGTGAAACTCCCTAATGGCGTTTTATTTATTCATTACTAAAATGCGTTTACATTAAAACAGATTAATTTCATATAAACGACAGAGGGATAGAGAGGCTAGAAGTTGCTTTGTTTAATTTATTATTTTATTATGACATGTTTTTTTTTCGTAGATTGGCTTGATTAGTTTTAGCAGAATATAGTTTCAGGTGTTTTCTTCTTTTTTTTTTGGTAAATGCGTGCTCGAGTATTACATATGCTAGTGATGTAGAAAAACGAGGTTATGTGCGTCTCATTGTCAATACAAAAATATATAATTTTTCTATAATAATTTAATTATTTATATTTTTATAATTTTTTTAGAAGCACCAATTTGTTTTATTTAACTAGTTTATCAAAAAAGCTTTAAGGTATTAATAAATTATGGGGGCTTTTTCTCCCATTACTAATAAAAACGTTCGAAATAAGTATTGCCAACTGATCATTTTTCTTTTTCCCAAATTGACGTAGCCATGGTACAATTAAGAAGGTAGTCATTTCAAATAAGTATACCCTTCTCTGCATTTATTGTAATTTACCTTGTAAAATTTTACCACATAAAATGAAGGGTCTCATCTCTGGTTTGTGTATTTACATTAGATTTATAAATATATATTTTGACAATGAGATGTTGTCAAAGGGATAATTTTTGGAAAAAAAAATTGTAAACATATGATTGCATGACTTTACCTTATTGATTCTACCATGGATGTAGCATTTTCTTTGACCGAAAATTCGTCTTTGTCTATTTGTGGAAAAAATGGGGCCCCACAAATAATAATGATATGATATAGTAATCCTCTGATTGGTAGGTTTGTAGAAAATATGATTTAAGGAGAGAATGGCGCCCAACAAATTCACAATGTAAACAATGATAGGACATGTTTTAATAACTTCTGAAAGCAATGTTTGCAGAAATATATTTTTAGGAAGAAAATGGCGCCCAACGATTGCTACTCACAGTGCAATTGTGAGGAACAAATATTGATCTTTTGAAAAAGTCGGTCTTAAAAAAAAAAAAATATTGACCGGTGTAATTTGCTCACAATCATTGGTAGCTCAATCATTAGGACTCTAGAGTTATTGGCTTGGATTTAATAAGTCATTTGTGCATTTGGGGGACATTTTCTGAAACAATTTGCACGCTGTCCAAATCAGTATCGCCAACTGATCAGGTTTCTTCTCCCTGAATTAATGTAGCATTTTCTTTGGCCGAAAATTTGTCTTTTGCTGTTTTTGGGGAAAAAAATGGCGCCCAACAAATAATAATGATATGACGAAGAAATCCTCTGAATGTTATGTTTGTAGAAAATATGATTTTAGGAGACAATGGCGCCCAACAAATTCACAATGTAAACAAACACAAACATGTACATACTGGGTTGGCAGCCGCTGGCCGAAACTGGAATTTTGTTGTTTCGGGTCAATCCGGTATCGTAGAACCCGCTGCCGTGGGATTTTTTTAATTGCTCAGCCAAACCTACCCAACTCACTCCAGAAGATCTCTGGCTACAGCCCGTTAAAGTAGCCGAATTTCTAAGCCTGGAGCTGGAACCAGATTAGCAGAACGCAAACACATACATGTACTACTGCTACAACAACAACAACAATGTAAACAATGATAGGATAAGTTTTTATTTCTTCTGAAATATATTATTTGGAGAAAATGGCGCCCAACGATTGCTGCTCACCATGCAATTGTGAGGAACAAATATTGATCTTTTGATAAATGTGATCTTAAAACAAAAATATTTACTGGTTTAATGTGCACACCTTCATTGGTAGCTCAATCATTAGGACTCTAGAGTTATTGGCTTCGAATAAATATTTAGGGCATCATAAAACAAGGCCTGTAAGACTTCCCGACATTTCCCGAAATAGTTGGCACGCTGTACTGTTCTCTGCAATATTTAAAAAAAAAAATGAACATTGTTTGCAAGAAAACTGGGAAAAAAATGTATCTGTCATTACAATACAATCCATATTGTTCAAAAAGTAATTTTTGTGTGAAAATGGCGCCCAATTTGTTCAGATGCTCAATTTATCCAGCATTAAATCCCCTTAATCTTTATTAAATCGCCTAAATAATAATCTTCGTCGCGGTTATTAACAAATTAAGATAATATGTTGAGTAAAATGCGTTAAAATTGCGTCAAAGATTATTAAGTGTAGGACAGTGGTAGCACTGCAAAAGCGCCGATATTATCTATAAAAATGTTATGAGCGGAATGTAACAATGGACAGTATAAATTGTATACAGTATACAGTAGTATACAGAACAGCATAAATTGTATAACACTGTATACATTATAGATATATCAGATGTTGGTTGAAAAATGGCGCCCAACGGTCAAAGCGTAGGGCTGTGGTAGTACGGCAAAAGCGCCGAAATTATCTATAAAAATGTTACGATCGGAATGTAACAACGGCGTCCAACAGCCAGTATATCTTGTTTCACACTGTTTATATTACAACAATATCAGAGATTGGTTAAAAATGGCGCCCAACGATCAACATGGTATGAATAATATATAAACGGTATAATATCCGAGGTTGGTTGGAAAATGGGATTCAACAATCAAAGCGTAAGACTGTGGTAGCACTGCAAAAGGGGCCAAAATTATCTATAAAAAAGTTACGAGCGGAATGTAACAATGGCGCCCAACGGCCAGTATAGCTTGGATCACACTGTTTATATCATATCAATATCAAAAGTTGAGTGAAAATGGCGCCCAACGGTCAACATGTTATGAATAATATATAAATGGTATAAATTGGCGTAAATGGTTAGCGAAGTGGCGCCCAACAGTCTGCGATTGTATTACAAGAAGAGATTTTCAGTTGTAAAAAATCAATAAATTTCCAAGGAGATGATAGACGTTCACCTAGAATAGAACTGAATTGGCTTCCAACGGCCAGTATATCTTGGACCACACTGTTTACATTACAAAAATATCAGAGGTTGGTTGAAAAATGGCGCCCAACAGTTAACATGATATGACTAATATATCAACAGGAGGGCATAAAAGTAAGAAAAAACATGTTATGAACGGAATATAACAATGGTGCCCAACGGCCATTATAGCTTGGATCAAACTGTTTATATTACAGCAATAGTAGAGGTTGATTGTAAAATGGCGTCCAACGATCAACATGGTATGAATAATATATAAATGGTATACATTGGCGTAAATGGTTAGCAAAGTGGCGCCCAACAGTGCGGCACTAGATAATATTTTAAGTTGTAAAAAATCAATAAAATTCCTAGGAGATGATAGATATTCATCTAGAATAGAACTGAATTGTCTTTCAACGGCCAGTATCACACTGTATATATTATAGGAATATCAGAGTTTGGCTGAAAAATGGCGCCCAACGGTCAAGATGGTATGAATAATATATCAACAGGAGGGCGTAAAGTAAAAAAATGTTATGAGCGGAATGTAACAATGGCGCCCAGCGGCCAGCTTAGCCTGGATCACACTGTTCATATTACAGAAATATCAGAGATTGGTTAAAAATTGGCGCCCAACGGTCAACATGTTATGAATAATATATAAATGGTATAAATTGGCGTAAATGGTTAGCAAAGTGGCGCCCAACAGACCGCGATTGTATTACTAGATTGGATTTTCAGATGTAAAAAATCAATAAATGTCCAAGGAAATGATAGATGTTCACCTAGAATAGAACTGAAATAGCTTCCAACGGCTAGTATAGCTTGGATCACACTTGTTTATATTATTGCTATATCTGAGGTTGGTTGAAAAATGGCGCCCAACAGTTAACATGGCATGACTAATATATCAACGGGGGGTCGTAAAAGTAAGAAAAAAATATTATGAGCGGAATGAAACAATGGTGTCCAACGGCCAGTATAGCTTGTTCCACACTGTTTACGTTACAGCAATGTCAGAGGTTGGTTGAAAAATGGCGCCCAACGGTCAACATGGTATGAAAAAATATATAAATGGCATACATTCGTGTAAATGTTTAGCAAAGTGGCGCCCAACAGTCCGGTCTTACATTATTAGATTAGATTTTCATTTGTAAAAACATCAATAAATTTCCAAGGAGAAGAGATTTATAACTAGAAAAGTATTGTATTGGCACCCAATTGTTTTGGAAATTTGGTTTAAAGTATACACCTAAACAGTGTTTGGGATCACATTCTTTATATTTCAACAAAATCGGTATTTACAAACATTTGAAATTCAATATTTAAAAAAATGGCGCCCAATAATCCAAGAAATCGCTTTCAGGTTCAAATTATTGACATTATTTTAAACAGAGTTGAGTTGAGGGTACATAAACAGCTAGGCATGTTAATGCCAAATTATAACGGACAACGACGGCAGGATTTCAGTCCGGCTCTGGAATCCCTTTATGATATGTCACAAAATATGCCATGCGAAGACTTCAAGCTGTTTATGTACCCTCACCATTACAGTTTCAATTCCCCTAGCACACACATTTATAAATTAAAAAACATTTCACAATATTTTTTCCTTTTTCATACAAAAAAAAAAAATAATACAAAAATGTGTTCTATGTTTTTTTAACAAATTCATACATATGTATATATATAAAAACAGAAATTCGAAAACAATATTTGCTCTATATTCGTATATAAAAACAACTATTTTGCTTAAACTAGGCTCTTGACTTAATTACGTTATTGTTGTTTTTCTTTGTTTTGTTTTTTTTTTTTGTTTTGCTTTTTCTAAGTATTCGTTTTGCTTAGGTTTTAGGCTTGCTGCGTTTTTGCATTCAAATTCCAAAGAAAAAAAAAAGTAATCAACGGAGTCCAGAGAGTTGTTCCCTGGAACTCCCCATGTCCTAAGATGATTTCATCAGCAAAATGGGCCAGTACAAAAGTACGAAAACAAAAAATAATATTGGAAAGACGGCCCGAGAAACTTTGTCAATTTCACGCCACATAATTTTTTCCACGCCCGTTGTGTCATCGGTCCAGGCTACCGAGAGTAGACTTTGACGTCTGGCCGGTTTTGGTGGCCCACCGTTGCCCTGTAATGAAGTCTGCAAGTATATAAATAGAAATTTAAGGTTATCTGGGTGTTAAGTGTGTGTGTGCGAGTGTGTTTGTGTGAGTAATGTCTGCAAGCGAGTCATATGTGTGTGTGTGCGCGTGTGTGTTTGAGCACGTTGGTATCGGTGTTTGTTTGCCTCATGGTAATGGAGTTTTTAAGTCAAGGACGTTTCTTACCTGGCCCGGTGTAGTTGGCGTTTGTGTAGCCTTGCGTGACCGTACAGCCCCACCTTCCCAACTAGCTACGGTTGCACATTGACCTTTTTCCATGTTGCTTAGACGCTAAAAAAAGAAATGGTCAACAGACCGACAAACGAGAAACAATAATCATCGATTCATTTACATACATAGCACATGTTTTGTTTTGCTGTATGCAGTTGTCTATCAATTACTGCATATTTGGAACTTGAAATTGCCTTTTTTTGTAGGGTCTACACGGGGGTAAATGGCGGATATAAATAGAAGAGGAACCAGAATTTGGGAATGTATGTAAGATATGTATGAACGTAAAAAACCACAATAAAAACCAATTGACTTTCTAATATCCGTTACCAATGTCGCATTGAATTGATGTGAGGACTCAAAATACCTCAATTATAGTGAAGGAACTTGTTAAAATTCACCGCTAAAACAAGAAGAGGGGAAGCGGATCAGTGTACTATGACAAATATTTCGAATCAGTTTGGCGCCCAACGCAATAAAAATATCTAAAAACATATATTTTCTTTTATTTTCTATTTTATTCATTCTTCGGAACGTAAGAGAACGCAATTGGTGATATTGTTTAATAAGAGCCATTACATTATTTCCTTAGATAAAATTTTTTTAAATCAAATTCGAAGAAGTGGGTGAGTGAACTTCTCTTAAGACGGTCAGCAATGTGAGTAAGAACTTGGTTTTCAACATCGATTGTCTGCATATTAGGTTTTTGGCTCCAACATTAAGGCTATTTGCTTTTCATTCTATTTTTCTTAGCTGTGTATGGATACGTAAACAAACATCAGCTGGGAGACTGTAAAGGTGAGAGTACATAAACAGCTTGAAGTCTTCGCATGGCATATTTTGTGACATATCATAAAGTTCCCTCAACTTAAGGGTTTCCTTCTTAGGGTGTATGTAAACATCCACTGGATCTATTAAGCCCAGTGAGTTACTCTGCAATAGTCTAAATGCCCTATTAGATCGTTAATTGTGTTAGGGATACCAAATATGTTGTTTCTATGTATGCACTGAACATACCCCATGCATTAAAGAAAGATACAAATAGGCGACTTCTTCAAAAAATTTAATTTTAAATATGGCAAAATTCCAATAATGGCAAAACAATGGAGGTAGACTCATTTGCTAAATCGAATATGGCAACCCTCTGCCATAATATAGGGGGGGGATGGGTATATTAATCTTTTCATACCGTCTGCAACTCATCAAAGTAATCATTATAGGCCCAACAAAGTGTATGTATTCATGATCATCTTAAAATTCTTATCCGATTTAGCCCGTCCGTCTGTTTCAATCGGGCTATCTTCTGAAGAAATTGAGACAGAGTGCTAAAATTTGTTACACGTGCGTTTTGGGTCTGAACTGAGATCAGGTTCGAAGATGAGCTATATCGGACCACTTTTTCCTATAGCCCCATATAACGGTAAAACTTTCAACGGAATTGTCTGGTATTTTGATGTTTGAATATTGTTACGGGTTCCTAAAGGTGGAAGTACATAAAGAGCTTTTCTGTCTGGCATAAGTCAGTGTTTTTAGGTTGACTTAGTTCGATTTTCTCCCTAGGCTCCTTTGTTCATTTCCGAAGAAGTCAGCCGTTGACTTAAGCTAGCCAAATAAGCGCTTTATATATTCCCACCTTAACCTCCTTGCAAAAACAGTTTTTATAAATATAAATAGGTTAACTCGAGGCATTTGAATTAAAATTTTCTTATCCATTACTTATACTTTAAATAATCCTCTTGAAGTGGATTAACCCTGCAAAAGTTCTAACGTAAACATGGCATAAGTCCACACTGTGGTATATCTCCACCCTATATTCGGAAGGCAACAATCCTCAATTTTTTCAACGTAATTGTTTGAATTTTTTTTCCGTTTCATTTTTACACCCTCCACCATACTATGGAGGGTATATTAATTTTGTCTTTCCGTTTGTAACTCCTCGAAATACTCATGTCAGACCCAACAAAGTATATATATTCTTGATCAGCGTAAAATTCTAAGACGATTTAGCCATGTCCGTCTGTCTGTCTGTCTGTTGTAATCACGCTATCTTTCGAACAAATTGAGATAGAAGGCAAAAATTTTGTACACATGTATATTTTGCCAGTAGGCAGGTTAAGTTTTTAAATGGGCCATGTAGGTCCAAGTTATCATATAGCCCCCATATAACGGTACCTCCCGATATTCGGTATTTTGATGATTTTAGCGACATTATTCACCGGAATTGTTTCAAATTTGGCATTTGAAGTTCTTAAGGGATACTACAGCGTAAGACAGAAAATTATCTGTGCAGGTCTACGTCTTCGTGTAGCCCCCATATAACGGTACCCCCCGATATTCGGTATTTTGATGATTTTAGCGACATTTTTTAGCGGAATTGTTCCAAATTTGGTATTTGAAGTTCGTAATAGATACTGCAGCATAAAACAGAAAATGGGCCATGTAGGTCCACGTCTTCATATAGCCCCCATATACCGTACCCCCCAATATTCGGCATTTTGATGATTTTAGCGACACTATTTACCGGGATTAGTAGTGTGCTTATGGGGATGTTGGGAATTCACCACGATTTATCACGGCAAATTCTATTGGGGATGTTGATTTGGGTAAATTCACCACGGTGAATTTTAATGGGGATGTTGTCTTGGGAATTGTACCACGGCAAATTCTATTGGGGATGTTGATTAGGGTAAATTCTCCACGGTGAAATATATTGGGGATGTTGTCTTGGGAATTGTACCACGGCAAATTCTATTGGGGATGTTGATTGGGGGAAATTCAGCACGGTGAAATATATTGGGGATGTTGTCTTTTGAAATGTACCACGGTGAAATATATTGGGGATGTTGTCTTTTGAAATGTACCACGGTGAATTATATTGGGGATGTTGTCGTTTGAATTGTACCACGGCAAATTATATTGGGGATGTTGTCTTTTGAATTGTACCACGTCAAATTTTATTGGGGCTGTTGGCGTTGGCGTTGCTAGTTTTAATATGAACTACTAGATGGCGCTAAGTTTAGCGCAGACACAATCCAAAACTGTGTATGGGATGGTGAAATTTCAAGTTTTAATATTCACCACTAGCAGAGACACCCTCCGAAAAAAAAAATGTATTATGATCATATCGAGTGGGGCTAAAGAGATTCAACATGTGAGAAGTGAATATAGCAGAAACACATCTGAAAGAGGTAAGTATCGAAGAAAATCATTTTATCTAGATGGCTCTCAGAATGCTTTTACATAGTCAACATGCTGATTACTGCAGTCAAATGTGCTTATTAATTTATTTGAAAACATATATTTCAAGAAATCGACTTCAATAAATGTGATATATTATAGAAGAGTTTCAATTGACAAATATGCTGCAATTATTGATATTTCAGGGGTTTTAATTTCAGCATAGATGAAAATATAAATGAAAATATAGACAAAGAAATGACATCGAAAAATTCCGGAATAATCAAGTGAAATTCTTGAAAAACGATAACGAAGTCGAGTGGGTTGAACACGAAAATCAGCATGTTGGCTATGCAAAACATGATGAGATAAAAAGACAAAACTAACTTTTCGTTGTACTTGTTTTAATTTGTCTATAATTTTAGCGACTCAAAAATGTTCAGTTATTCCCATCGAAACGATATAGGCGACATCTAACGGTGAGTTCTATCTATACTATCCATAAATTATGTTGTAGCATAGACACACTCCAAAACTATTGAAATATGATCATATCAAATGGGATTAGAGAGATCCACCATATGAGAAGTGAATATAGCAGAGACAAATTTGGTTAGTATCATAGTCAACAAGAAGATGTGTGTTCTATTATTTTGTCCAGATGGCTCTCCAGTCATTTCCCTCGAAACGATATAGGCGACATCTAACCACCAATTAATGTTGTAGCATATACACACTAAAAAAATGCTGCTGTAGCCAATCAAAGCAAATTCTTCTTGTGTGGACAGGCATTTTGGTACATTATATCGATCGCTTTTTGATAGTTTTGTCGATGAAGAATTTGTTTACATTATGTAGCAATTTGAGAGAATTGAAACTGAAAGAGTTTCATGACAAACCCTGCATCAATTCGGTATTGAAGATTGAAGGGATTTGAAGAAGGAAACACCATTGTTTACATTAACTAACAATTGGATTTCTGTGAAATGGATATGAGAATTTGGGGGGAAGCGTTGTTGCAGAGTTTCATGACAAATTCTGCTTCAATCATAGAATTTCTATTTGTTTACAAAATGTAGTCAATAATGTATTGATTGGATTGGAAGAAATTTCAGTACTCAACAAGTCACAGATTAATAAGCATCGTTTCTTAATATTTTTAAAAAAGTTTTTATAATGTCTCAAAAAATTTGTTGGTCATGCAGCCTTTATTTCAAGGAAAAAAGTGAATTTGTGAAACATATGAAAAAGCATTGTATGTTTTGTGATGTTTTATGTGAAAGTGTAAACGATTTAGAATTGCACTTAGAGAACCATCATGGAGATGAGCATGTAATAAAACAAAATCGGGATCAACAACAAGAAAAACTAAAGCAGCAGCATGAAAATAAATCAGCTGTGAAGGTGGAAAAGTTTTGTGGTGATTGTGATAAAATTGTGAATAATATACGATCACACGTTCGTAGCGAAGAACATCGATCCACCGTGAGAAAAAATCTGGATTCTGACATAAAAATTGTTAAAAGTGCATTTAACAAAAATATACTCAGCTATGAGATACAAAACAATAAAGACATTTTGTACCCGATCGATTTTCTTAATGCTTCAAAAGAATTAATAATTAAAACCTTAAAAAATGAGTTAAACGGTAAAACGCTCATAAAATTTAATATGGAACTCCAAGGACTATATGTGAAACCAAACAATGAAAAAGATGGACCTTCAACTTCCAAAGAGTTAACTATTGAAAATATATTTAATCATATTTCAAAAACAACGCTATTAACCCTGGGAGATGATTTGGAAGAGGTTGTTTTCAACCACTGTGTGGAAATTATAGCAAAATCAGAAGAGTTCCAAGAAAGAGGCTCTAATTGGGCCCTGGAGAAACTTTTAAAACTTGACATAAATGTGTTGAGAGCCAACTTAACCCGTGGCTCACATTATATTCCAACTCCGAAATCATTAAGCAACAAGAAGGGTGCGTGCCTTAACATCAAAAACTATGATGACTTTTGTTTCAAGTGGTGTATGGTTGTTGCATTGGGAGAAACTGCATATGGAGATCCGAGTATAACCTCTTCATATAACATCGACATACACCAAGATGTCATTATTCTGCAGTCTGGAATATCGCTAAATTTCGAACAATTAAATTTCCCATTGGGTCTTAAATATATAAAAAAATTTGAAATGAACAACCCGGAGATTAGCGTAAATGTTTTCGGTTATGAAAACAAGTCGGTCGTTGGTCCATATTACTTAACAAAGGAGACGAAAAGCAATCACATTAATTTAATATTGCTGCACAATGAAGAACATTTCCATTACATTTTGGTTATGGATATGTCTTGGTAATTAAAAAAAAAAAAAAAACTTATCAATCAAAACCATATTCTAATAATCATGTATTTGTTCTTTTTTTTTTTCAGTCTTATGCGGTCTCAATTCACAAGTCATAAGGAGAAAGCTTATTTTTGTTATGGATGTCTACAATGTTTCCACGATGAAAATAAATGTATGACTCACAAAAAGCAGTGTGGAAACGTAGTCTGTACTCTGCCAAACAAAAAGGAGGCTGTATTGAAGTTCATCAATCACAAGAAAAAGGAAAAGGTGCCTTTCGTAATTTATGCTGACTCCGAGAGCATACTGGAAGACGTGCCGGAAGATGAGAACAATGGGGCGAGTAAAAAAACGGAAAAGGTAAAGAAGCATATTCCATGTGCTTTTAGTTATTTTATTAAATGTAGTTTTAATGAAAATTTAAATAAGTTATTTATATATAGTGGTCCCGACGCAGCAAATGTTTTTCTGAAAGAACTAATTCAGGATTGTAAATTTTTGTATGATAGTTACCTAACCAAAACGAAACCTATGAATACTCTAACACCCGAAGAAGAGACAGCCTTTCTTAGGGATATAAATTGTCGTATATGTGGCGATATTTTAGGTAACGATAGGGTGAAAGATCATTGTCACTTAACGGGGCAATATCGAGGTGCGGTACATAACCATTGCAATCTGCAATATCATCTACCTAAATTTATTCCAATATATTTCCACAATTTTTCTTCGTACGACTGTCACCTCTTCTTTAAAGAGTTAGTTGAATTTGGAGGTGAAATAAGAGTCATACCTCAAAACAAAGAAAAATATATTTCAATGTCTTATTTCATTAATATGGATAACGAGTCAACCGACTCTAGTTCTTTAAAAAGTACAGTTGTTGTAGGAGAAGAAGAAGATTCGAGTGAGGAAGATGATGAGGAATTCCAGCAAGAAGAGGAAAGTGAGGGCAAAAAAGTGAAAAAAAAGAAAATGAATAGATTAGAGCATCGTTTCTTAGATAGTTTTCGATTTATGCCTACTAGTTTGGATAAATTAGCAAGGAATTTATCTCGAGATTCTTTTGTTGCTGTCAGATCTCATTTTCCTGATGATGAAGCATTCGAACTTATGACTAGGAAAGGAGTATTTCCCTACGAATATATTTCATCATTTGAAAAATTGAAGGAGAAACAACTTCCCCCTATAGACCAATTTTATAATAAGTTGACAGATACTGAATGCTCGTCAGACGATTATAGGCATGCAACAAATGTTTGGTCACATTTTCGATGTCAAACTATGCAAGACTACATGGATTTGTACTTAAAAGCTGATGTCTTGCTTTTAGCAGACGTATTTGAAAATTTCAGGAGCTTATGTATGCGAATTCACGAACTGGACCCTTGTCAATATCTCACAGCACCATCTCTATCTTGGGATGCAATGCTACTATGTACTAAAGTCGAACTTGAGCTACTCAGAGATATAGACATGTACAATTTCTGCAAAAATGGTATTCGGGGAGGGCTTACTCAGTGCTCAAACAGACACTCGGTAGCAAATAATGAAGATGCTCCCAATTATAATAGTGCCAAACCAGAGGTAAATATCTATTATTTGGATGTAAATAATTTATATGGTACAGTTATGACTGAGTGTCTCCCTGAAAAAGATTTTAGATGGGTGGAGGGTTATGAAATGGAGAAATTCAATGATCCAGCTGTAATATTATCTATTCCTGACAACGCTCCTACTGGTTTTATTTTAGAGGTTGATATTGAATATCCACCGCACCTTCACGACAAACATAACGATTTACCTTTTTTGGCGGAGAAAAAGTGTGTTGAGGGCTCAAAAACTGAAAAACTTATTGCAGATTTTACTGACAAAACATCATACACCATACACTACAAATTACTTAAGCAATCTCTGAAACATGGACTAATTCTTAAGAAAGTCCATAGAGTTTTGGCTTTCACACAAAGCGCTTGGTTAGCTCCTTACATACTGAAGAATAATGAACATAGGGAAAAGGCTGAAAATGCCTTTGAAAAAGATTTTTTTAAATTATTGAATAACTCTTCATTCGGTAAGACAATGGAGAATATCGACAAAAGAAAAACTGTGAAAATTGTGACAATGTGGGTAGATGAGGCAAACCAAAGAAGAAGGAATGTTGCTAGTAAATTAATCTCGAAGCCAAATTTTCACAGCCTTTCGATATTCTCCGAAAATATGGTTGCTATTCAAATTAGGAATGTCAGAGTAAAATATGATAGACCATTGTACTTAGGGTTCTGCATATTAGATTTATCAAAGTGGGTGATGTATGATTTTCTGTATGATTTTCTAAAAGTGAAATTTGGTGAGGATTTTATTCTAAATTATATGGATACAGATTCGTTCATATTAACATTTTACGGACGGAATTTGTATTCCGAATTATCTTTAGATGAAATATTGGCTAGATTTGACACCTCAGGGTTTTCAAAAGAAAATAAATATAAACTTCCTCTAATTAATAAGAAAAAACTTGGCATGATGAAAGATGAGAATGACGGAAAAACAATGGTTGAATTTGTAGGCCTTCGTCCTAAAATGTATGCCATCAATGTAGTTGATAGCGAAGAAGTAAAAAAATCTAAGGGAGTTAAAAAGTCGGTCCTAAAAAAGTATACTATAGATAAATATCGAGAATGTCTTTATAACAAAAAGGTTTTTACGGTACCATGTTTTCGTTTAGGTCAAGGCAGCATACAATATATACAGACAAAATTACTAAAATATCGCTAAGCCATCAAGATGATAAACGATTTATTCTAGAGGATGGTATTCACACCTATGCTTGGGGCCACTATAGATTAAATAACCTTCATGAAACAAATGCAAATAACTCAAATGAATCTGTCTCAATGGACTTGGATTAAAATATAAATTTAATTATGATTTAAGTTTCAATATATAGATAAAAGAGCATAGTAATAATATTAATTTAATTGTCTTTACTCACTATAAATGTCATCATATTAATATTTTCTCGCAACACAAAATGTTTAATTTTTAAGTAAATATAAGTGTATTATATTTTAACTAGTCTTTAACTATTCTTATTATAAAATAAAACAAAATATTTTTGTTTATAAATTTATGTAAATTGCGTTTTATTGAAATATTCTTGCAAAGGTGAGTATAAAATAGATTATACTACTTTTCGTACAATTCCTGTTAATGGAACGTACTCGACCAGACGATCATGTATAATTAAACAGTACGCAGAAGTGTTTTGTGGAATTGGTTTATTGGTTTCAAATTGGATTTTTAAATCGATTGGTCCATTCTTAACAGCTTCGTTTTGATTGCTAATGTCAATAACGGCGATGGGCTTGTCTTTAAAACTTGCATATGTAAGAAGTGGTTGTGGCTCCCTCATGTAATATGATTGTTGAAACTTTGTATACATGTCATATAGTACTGCATAGCCATTTTCTTCGAACTTTACATTCAAATCATCGTAAGGATAGGTTTCAGAGTTCAAGTGAACTTTGATGTTTTTAAGTTCGCAATGTTCCAGCTTGTTGTCTTTTTCAAATATCAAAGCAACATATCGTGGTCTTTCATGATTGACAGACAATTTAACACTCCAACTGTGTTGTCTTCCACCAGCAAAAGTTGGATTAAAGTAGCAGTCCCAGCTGCGGAATGCTAAAGGCAACGCTTTTCCATCCTTAATAGTTTTCAAGAAGCTGATTTTTCTATAGTCTGATAATTGAATGTGTTGTACTTTCCATACAACATTTGTTATGGTGAGTTTAATTTCCTCCGTATCCATGGTTGAATAACACACATTTTTATCGTTGGCACTACGCAAAAGAATCAAGTCATGCTTGCTGTTGCAAATTACTTTATCAAAGTCCTCTGCGAACCCTAGTAGACGGTTTAAGGGTACACAAAAATTAAAGTATCCTACTGATAAATCATTATCAGCTTTCCATCCCGCTTTGCTCATAACCTTACTTTCGGATTCGCTTAGAGAAATCCAATTTTTAATTTCTGTAGTTATTCCTAGATAACGAGTACGATCAATTTCAACACCATTTAGTTCATAGCGAATTTCATCAAACATGTATCCCACACAATTATTTCTCAGTCTTGCATATTGCGATACTTCTCCCTTGCTATTTTTCAAATTTCCTTCAATGAATAGATAACTCTCCGATGGAAGTATGTAAAGATCCTGATTTTGTATACTTATCCGAATTTCATCATTATTTTTAAATGATTGAATATATGGAACATAGCTGTGGTAGTCTCTCTTTACAATATTCTCATCCGAGAATGGACGCTCATTAATGTTAAGTATTTCAGACATTTGGTTTGACTTTAAGCTTAATAAGTTTTAAAAACTCTTTATTTTCCTTTGAAATTGTAGGTCTTGTCGGTTTGACAACTTTGTGTTGAATGTGTCTTGGTATTTGTTTATGATTGTATTTATTGTAGATAATCATGATTGCATTGGTCTTATATGAATACGTAGCGTGATTTCTTCCTCTCTAAAATTTATAAAGCGACCTTCTTGATCTACTATCTTTATCTCCAGACGACCGATTTCTTTGACGTTCACTGGTAAATAAATGAGATTCATTGGTCTCTCTACCAATTTATATCCCGGAGGAACATTAAGAGCAAATTCATGTAGAATATGCGTTGGCGACCCATTCATGAATGATCCAGTTACAATATTGCAGTGTATTTGTATGGCATTAACCTTTAAAATGTCGACTTGAAGGTTTGAAGTATGTTTTTTCCCAGATTCTAAGATTTTTTCGGTAAAACCAAAAAGCTTGCCTATAGATTTTTCTTTATCAAAGTAAATAGGATCATGAGAAGACATGATTTCTACTTTTAGCGTATTATTATTCGCCTTAATTTCAATGGATCTATTCTCGTGGATAGTTTTATATTCCGTTTCCAAGTAATTCGCAATATCTTGCAATTCATAGGATCCTATAGGTATTTTTATAATATTGTCTCCAATGTGAAAGAGATTGTTATCATTATCCACATTGGGTATTGAATTGTATGATTGGAAATCTATTAGGCAACACTCATAACTACTATTTCCCAATTCAATTGGGGGTAAATATGTTGAATGTAGAATTGGAGATTTACCGGACACAGTAAACGTTCTTGACATTGCAAAATTCTTTGTCGTAATAATTGAAACACAAAATATGCATACGTATATATGGGTTTTTATTTATTTAAATATATGCTTGTATATTGTATATCTACATACTAAGATTATATGATATGATTCTTATCTATCCATGAATTATGTTTGTCTGAGAATCCCAGCCACTTAACCAAGACTTTATTACCTTTTGTTTTTAAAATTTTCTCAACTAAATACGTGTTGGGATATTTTGTGGGTAAAAGTTCTTCTTTGTAGAAACATCCTTGGATGGGATTTCCTTCATAGTCTTCTAATAAATAAGTAGCGGGGTTTGTTATTCTTATTGTTCTTATCTTGAATATTTCCGTAGTCCAATTTGGCGTGTATCCCTTTTCAAATTGATGTTTATATTTGCTAATGCGTACATGATCACCCACACGAAAGTTTTGTCTCCTAAAAATTTTTAAGTGGTTATAAGCAGATTGCAACAATGCCTTCTCATTCGATGAATTTACTTGAATAGGGGCCATTTTTATTGTTCGATGAGGTGTTTTATTGTATTGTTTAACCAATTCTCTATAAACATCAATCCATAGATAATTCCCATTATAACTGAACTCCTTCCACATTAGCGACTTCAAAGTTCTATTAAAACGCTCAACAATTGAGGCCTTCAATACACTATATGTGGAGTAGTGGTTTATGGAATATTTCTGCATTAGTTTTTTAAAATCTGTGTTGAAAAATTCTTTTCCATCATCGGTTTGCAAATTTTTTGGAATTCTTCCTCTTTGTAAGATTTTTTCAAAAGCCATAGAAACATCCGTTGCCGTTTTTGTTTTAAGGGCTTCACACCATGCGAATTTCGAAAATGTATCGATGACAGTTAACAAAAATCGGAACCCCTTGTTTGCTTTTGAGTAACTGCCCATTTCAACTAAATCTGCTTGCCAGAGATCATCAATACCCTTTGTAATAACCCTTCGTCTTGGAAAGTTTTTTCGTGCTTGATGATGAAGTTCATTTACCAAACCCCGCTTTTCCATTGTTTTATTCGGTATGATATATTAAAGCTGGTGAGTTGAATGGAGCTTGCGATAAGGCTTTAAATATTTCGTTTTGTGAACGTTTGAGTTGTGATATTTCTTCTCTTAGGAAGGTGCACTCTTGAATGAAATTTTTCTTTAAAATTTCTTGAATGTGCTTGATTTGCGTATGTACGTATGCTTGGTTGACCGCATCCGCTCCTTCTGCTGGAGATGCAACATTCCTAATCTTTTTATTTTGCACGTTAAGGTTGTTATCTTCATCAATATTGACTCCCAATAATCTCGAAACATTTTCTCTCACTGCTATTGATTGATTTTTTTGATTGTAATGATGTCCAAACTTGTCAACAGTCATATGTTGTATGCTCCTTGAGAGTATTATTTAATATATTATATTTCCTTCTCGCAGTTCCTCGATAATAGAAACAATTTCATTAGTATGGTTATTGTTTCCGGCTTGTTGTGATGCCAACAACAGCTTTAATCGTTCTATCAATTCGTTGGGATCGTCCCAGTATATATAGTTGGGTTTACCAGGATTTATTGTCAGTAAGCCTTTGCCGCTGTGAGTATCCTCTATTAAATTTTTTATTATTTTCTTATATTTTTGTCCCCTGTTGGACTTTGTTCGTCCATTAGATTCATAGTTTATTTTATGCGCATTTGTGTCTAATAATATTGTTTTGTAAATATCGAGTTCTGTATGATCATAGTTCTTGGGGTCTTGATAAAACAACAGTTCAAACAAACCGGGTGTTAATGCCCAATTTTTATTTCCAATCATAATCTTTTCATTGCTTATTTTGAGTGGTTGGTCCCCAAATCTCCATTCTCCATTGTTATCTTTGTGTGGACCATAGACTACATCTAGTTTTTTAATTTTCTTCAAGAATGATAGATTCATAGGTTCCTCATTGTTGGAATAAAATTTGTCGTCGTCTTGTGATGTATTAAAGGAATCGAAATTTTGTGTGTAATCTACTTTATGCTTTAACCCCTCCAATGCATTGGAATCTAACTTAACATCTGGTTTATAATTCTTAAGGGGTGTACTTGTAATAATAGAATCTCTGTACATTTCCATTTTCTCTTTCTTAGGCATAATCATTTTGGAAGTATTTTCAGTTGAAAGCTTTAGTAGTTTGTTTATTGGCTCCGTTATTGGTTTGAAAGTATTTTTCAATTCTGTAGTTTTAGCTTCTTCACCCATTTTAATGCTTTGAAATTTCTTTTTCAAGACATTTCTGGACTTAACAAGCCGTTTCAGCATTTCCTCCTCCATGGCTGTAGGTGCACTAATATAAATTAACATTTGCAAATACATTAAATAATATTAAGGTTGAATAAATATATGAAAGCCTTTTCTGTATCTTCCAGAGTGAATTTCGTCATCCTTGGAAATCGTTAGAAATCCATACTTTTCCTTCCAGCATTCATGACAAATTTTTTTGAAATCTTCAAAACTAATGTCACATCCAACGTGATCATTAAATATATGTCTTAAATTCAGATCATCTTGTTTAAACACGATTATAAAATTCGCATTATCACGCAATAAATGTTTTGGTATACGTGTGTATGTTTGACACAAATAAAACGAATCAACATTCTTATGTCGCCCCATACTGAAGTAATTTTTAATGTTGTTTTGTTTATCGCATGCAACATCATCAAAAATCATGATTGAGTTTGGCTTTATTTCGTCCGTTTGTATAACATCGTCATTGTTATTAAATGTATACAATCTCATCCCCTTTATAGTGGATATCAGTTTCTTTAGGTACTCATATTTTGTCTGATACAGCGATTTTGAGTAAATGTAAACATTTTCAAATTTTAATCCATTGGGGCTTTCTATCAAACTAAGCATCACATTAGTCTTTCCACAATTTGATGGTCCTACTATTAAGGCTCGTATAGAATCAGGCAGCAAAGTACTATGTCGAGGGGTCTTTCTTTGCATAAAATCCACATTTTGAACAATTATTTTAGCTTGTTGTTCCAGTAATCTCATGATTTAAACTAATGAGTAGTTTTAAGAAAACATTCATATTTATAATATAATCAAATATCGATATTTCTTTCGTTCAGCGTCCCGCTAAAAAGTATAAAATGATTGTTTACAACACGAAGCGATTTATTAGAAAGAAACACGTTCAAGGAGGAGGACTGGTAAATAAGTTGATTAACTCTTTACCCGTTGAACTTCATTTACCAGGATATCAATTTTGTGGACCTGGAACAAAGCTAGAAAAACGTATTCAAAGAGGAGATCAAGGTATTAATCCATTAGATGCAGCGTGTAGAGCACACGATATTGCCTATTCACAAAATAAAGATATTGAACAACGTCACATTGCTGATCGTGAACTAACTGAACGGGCTTGGGAGCGAGTAAAATCGAAAAATAGTAACATTGGAGAAAAAATTAGCGCATATCTTGTAACTAACATAATGAAGGCTAAGACAAAGCTAGGCATGGGTAATAAAAACCCCAAACAAATATTGGGTCAACAACTTTTTAAAAACGCTTTAAAAAAGCTACAAGTTCCCTTAAAAGCAAAAAACCAACTGATATTGATGAAGCCATAAAAATAGCCAGACATGAAATACAAAAGACGTTTCGAGGAAAAAAATCAAAGGTCGCTATACCGCGAGTAATAAGCGTGCCCAAAAGAGGTGGATTTCTTCCTCTCATTCCCATTCTAACTGGATTAGGAGCATTGGGAGCCTTAGCATCGGGTAGTTCAGCAATTACCAATGCCGTTTTAAATGCAAAAAAAGCCAAACAAGAGTTGGATGAACAAACCAGACATAACAAAACAATAGAAGCTATAGCTATGGGTAAAGGTCTCTATCTCAAACCATATAAAAAGGGCTATGGAATTTATGTTGATGAAAATAAAACTCCAAAAAACTAATTAAGCAGCTACCCAAAGGTCCTCTAACCGATGTAAATATTAGTTTTTTTGGGAAAAAATATATACCTCACTTTAGAGGTGTTTATATGCGTGATAATCTACCTAAGAAACCACATCGAATTGAATGTGGTATCATAAATTTGGATGTTAGCAGTGGACCTGGCACGCATTGGGTGGCATATAATAAAATCAATAATAATATCGACTATTACGACAGTTTCGGTAATCTTCAACCCCCGATAGAAGTTTTACGCTATTTGGGACCAGCTATTACATACAATTATAAAAGAGATCAACGATTTCATACATACAATTGTGGACATCTTTGTTTAAAGTTTTTATTGGACATGAACAAAATTTTATAAATACTCCAACATCGATGATATCCCCTCCATTCAAATTCAACTTTCCTAAGAAGATGATTGAAATCAATAGATCGGATATTGCACTGGTTGATTTTCAATATTGCCATGGAAACCACAAGAGTATTTTCGTGAAGGAACTATCATATATGTGTGGTGCTTCTGTTGTTCCAGATTATTTTTGTTTCGTCCACCTTTTAATATAAAAGAACTTACTGGGGAAGCATGCAGAACAAATGCCTACACCAAGACACATGTGAATGGCTTAGATTGGACAGATGGAGAAAAAAATTATAATGATGTCGAGAAAGCTCTTACACCATTGAACAATTATCAATATATTTTTGTTGTTGGACAAGAAAAGAAAATCTTTTTACAGAAATATATTCATTCTACCATTATAAATTTAGAAAATAATATGAAACTTCGAGCTTGCCAAAATTATTTTACAAACTGTCCTATACATTTGGACACTAGATTTAAGTGTGCCGTAAATAATATATTTAAGATATTTGTATTCATTGAACAAAACTGGAAAGAACTTGGCTACATACTAGACGATGAAATTAATAAAGTTAATAAATAAAAACAAGCAACTGTATTATTTGCATAAAACTTTATTTAAAGCATTAAAGGTAATGAAAGTGAACAATAATAAGAAAATGGGTGAACATTTACTCGCTCCACGACCACAAACATCTACACCAATTTCAGAAGGTGTACAATTCCAATTTTTTGAAATAGTTGGGACATTAGTTGTTTCACGCCCTTCCAGTAATGGGCAACGATATGTCAACCTTGAATGCTCAGTAACAGGACAATCAGTTTGATCCCAACTATGAATGTTTACTTTACAAAAATAACATCTGGTAATATCTCCTACTCCAGTATAATAAAGTCCTACTGCAGCCATTGTCTTGGGATCTGGATAATTTAAAGGCCAGCGAGCAAAGGTTTTTAAGCGTTCGTCTTCCTTATTAAGAAGAGACATCTTCCTTTCTAAAGCTTCACTAATAAACTGAAATATTTCTCTGCACACATTAAAATGAAAACAGCTTGCAATTTTTAGTTTCAAACAAAATATTTATTTACTTTTCAGTTTATGTTAAATATGGTTGATAAAAATAATCTGGTTGATCCAAATGTTTTAATTCTAGTTTGTAAAGACTCTTTCCGCTTCCATCTTTCAACACAGTTTTCGTCACAGAATAACCCCCACCAGCTATTTCTTTTATGTATTCATCCGCCAGCGAGAGGAATCTTGACGGCAAATAGAGGATAGCATCATTAATTTTCAGCACAATTCTTTCCCCATATTTTGTATTTGTTCTAAAGGCGCCATGGATGTTGTATTCTTTGTTATCCTCCATTTCTTTCAAAGTTATTATTTTTTTATAACTGAAAGAATTGAATAAGTTTATTAAATCTGCGTTCGCCATAATATCACGTTCAATGTTTAATTTTATACTGTGAGCCTTACTTGAAATTGTCTTCTATATATACGAATATTTAACGCGAATTTCACAATATTACAGAGTTACTAGAGTTTTTAATTTTGAGCATAGTTAAGCATGTTCTCATTCATGCTCCAATCTATCGTTGAAGCAGAATTTGTCATGAAACTCTGCAACAACGCTTCCCCCCAAATTCTCATATCCATTTCACAGAAATCCAATTGTTAGTTAATGTAAACAATGGTGTTTCCTTCTTCAAATCCCTTCAATCTTCAATACCGAATTGATGCAGGGTTTGTCATGAAACTCTTTCAGTTTCAATTCTCTCAAATTGCTACATAATGTAAACAAATTCTTCATCGACAAAACTATCAAAAAGCGATCGATATAATGTACCAAAATGCCTGTCCACACAAGAAGAATTTGCTTTGATTGGCTACAGCAGCATTTTTTTAGTGTGTATATGCTACAACATTAATTGGTGGTTAGATGTCGCCTATATCGTTTCGAGGGAAATGACTGGAGAGCCATCTGGACAAAATAATAGAACACACATCTTCTTGTTGACTATGATACTAACCAAATTTGTCTCTGCTATATTCACTTCTCATATGGTGGATCTCTCTAATCCCATTTGATATGATCATATTTCAATAGTTTTGGAGTGTGTCTATGCTACAACATAATTTATGGATAGTATAGATAGAACTCACCGTTAGATGTCGCCTATATCGTTTCGATGGGAATAACTGAACATTTTTGAGTCGCTAAAATTATAGACAAATTAAAACAAGTACAACGAAAAGTTAGTTTTGTCTTTTTATCTCATCATGTTTTGCATAGCCAACATGCTGATTTTCGTGTTCAACCCACTCGACTTCGTTATCGTTTTTCAAGAATTTCACTTGATTATTCCGGAATTTTTCGATGTCATTTCTTTGTCTATATTTTCATTTATATTTTCATCTATGCTGAAATTAAAACCCCTGAAATATCAATAATTGCAGCATATTTGTCAATTGAAACTCTTCTATAATATATCACATTTATTGAAGTCGATTTCTTGAAATATATGTTTTCAAATAAATTAATAAGCACATTTGACTGCAGTAATCAGCATGTTGACTATGTAAAAGCATTCTGAGAGCCATCTAGATAAAATGATTTTCTTCGATACTTACCTCTTTCAGATGTGTTTCTGCTATATTCACTTCTCACATGTTGAATCTCTTTAGCCCCACTCGATATGATCATAATACATTTTTTTTTCGGAGGGTGTCTCTGCTAGTGGTGAATATTAAAACTTGAAATTTCACCATCCCATACACAGTTTTGGATTGTGTCTGCGCTAAACTTAGCGCCATCTAGTAGTTCATATTAAAACTAGCAACGCCAACGCCAACAGCCCCAATAAAATTTGACGTGGTACAATTCAAAAGACAACATCCCCAATATAATTTGCCGTGGTACAATTCAAACGACAACATCCCCAATATAATTCACCGTGGTACATTTCAAAAGACAACATCCCCAATATATTTCACCGTGGTACATTTCAAAAGACAACATCCCCAATATATTTCACCGTGCTGAATTTCCCCCAATCAACATCCCCAATAGAATTTGCCGTGGTACAATTCCCAAGACAACATCCCCAATATATTTCACCGTGGAGAATTTACCCTAATCAACATCCCCAATAGAATTTGCCGTGGTACAATTCCCAAGACAACATCCCCATTAAAATTCACCGTGGTGAATTTACCCAAATCAACATCCCCAATAGAATTTGCCGTGATAAATCGTGGTGAATTCCCAACATCCCCATAAGCACACTACTGGGATTGTTTCAAATATCGCATGGTAAGTTCGTAATGGATATTTCAGCCCATGCTAGAAAATTGTCTGTGCAGGTCCACGTCTACGTATAGCCCCCATATAATGGTACCCCCCATATTCGGAATTTTGATGATTTTAGCTACATTATAAACACATTTTTCTTCAAGTTTCGCATGTAAATATTGTAATAACTTTTGAAAAAAGTTGCCTATGCAGGTCCACGTCGTCGTATAAGCATTCGGTTTTTTTAAGGTTTTAACAGAATTTTTAACGGATTTTATTATTATTATTTTGGAAATTGCCAAATTTGTACCAAATGGTGGAGGGTATTAAAAGTTCGGCCCGGCCGAACTTACAGTTTTTTACTTGTTTTTTCTAATCTAATAATATCTAATAAATTAGTGAAAGGTATAAAATGCTCGGTCCGGCCGAACTTATGGTGAGAGTACATAAAACGCTTTTTTGACTTGCTTAAGTCATCGGCTGGTTTCTTCGTAGAGGAACAAGGGAGTTTTAGGATGACTTACGTCGATTTTGATACCACGTGATAAAAAAATATTTTTATATCTAAAATATTTATTTATGGCGAGTGGCAAATGTATTGTCAATCGTCATACCTGTCCTAACTGCAACAGTAGTGTGCTTATGGGGATGTTGGGAATTCACCACGATTTATCACGGCAAATTCTATTGGGGATGTTGATTTGGGTAAATTCACCACGGTGAATTTTAATGGGGATGTTGTCTTGGGAATTGTACCACGGCAAATTCTATTGGGGATGTTGATTAGGGTAAATTCTCCACGGTGAAATATATTGGGGATGTTGTCTTGGGAATTGTACCACGGCAAATTCTATTGGGGATGTTGATTGGGGGAAATTCAGCACGGTGAAATATATTGGGGATGTTGTCTTTTGAAATGTACCACGGTGAAATATATTGGGGATGTTGTCTTTTGAAATGTACCACGGTGAATTATATTGGGGATGTTGTCGTTTGAATTGTACCACGGCAAATTATATTGGGGATGTTGTCTTTTGAATTGTACCACGTCAAATTTTATTGGGGCTGTTGGCGTTGGCGTTGCTAGTTTTAATATGAACTACTAGATGGCGCTAAGTTTAGCGCAGACACAATCCAAAACTGTGTATGGGATGGTGAAATTTCAAGTTTTAATATTCACCACTAGCAGAGACACCCTCCGAAAAAAAAAATGTATTATGATCATATCGAGTGGGGCTAAAGAGATTCAACATGTGAGAAGTGAATATAGCAGAAACACATCTGAAAGAGGTAAGTATCGAAGAAAATCATTTTATCTAGATGGCTCTCAGAATGCTTTTACATAGTCAACATGCTGATTACTGCAGTCAAATGTGCTTATTAATTTATTTGAAAACATATATTTCAAGAAATCGACTTCAATAAATGTGATATATTATAGAAGAGTTTCAATTGACAAATATGCTGCAATTATTGATATTTCAGGGGTTTTAATTTCAGCATAGATGAAAATATAAATGAAATATAGACAAAGAAATGACATCGAAAAATTCCGGAATAATCAAGTGAAATTCTTGAAAAACGATAACGAAGTCGAGTGGGTTGAACACGAAAATCAGCATGTTGGCTATGCAAAACATGATGAGATAAAAAGACAAAACTAACTTTTCGTTGTACTTGTTTTAATTTGTCTATAATTTTAGCGACTCAAAAATGTTCAGTTATTCCCATCGAAACGATATAGGCGACATCTAACGGTGAGTTCTATCTATACTATCCATAAATTATGTTGTAGCATAGACACACTCCAAAACTATTGAAATATGATCATATCAAATGGGATTAGAGAGATCCACCATATGAGAAGTGAATATAGCAGAGACAAATTTGGTTAGTATCATAGTCAACAAGAAGATGTGTGTTCTATTATTTTGTCCAGATGGCTCTCCAGTCATTTCCCTCGAAACGATATAGGCGACATCTAACCACCAATTAATGTTGTAGCATATACACACTAAAAAAATGCTGCTGTAGCCAATCAAAGCAAATTCTTCTTGTGTGGACAGGCATTTTGGTACATTATATCGATCGCTTTTTGATAGTTTTGTCGATGAAGAATTTGTTTACATTATGTAGCAATTTGAGAGAATTGAAACTGAAAGAGTTTCATGACAAACCCTGCATCAATTCGGTATTGAAGATTGAAGGGATTTGAAGAAGGAAAACCATTGTTTACATTAACTAACAATTGGATTTCTGTGAAATGGATATGAGAATTTGGGGGGAAGCGTTGTTGCAGAGTTTCATGACAAATTCTGCTTCAACGATAGATTGGAGCATGAATGAGAACATGCTTAACTATGCTCAAAATTAAAAACTCTAGTAACTCTGTAATATTGTGAAATTCGCGTTAAATATTCGTATATATAGAAGACAATTTCAAGTAAGGCTCACAGTATAAAATTAAACATTGAACGTGATATTATGGCGAACGCAGATTTAATAAACTTATTCAATTCTTTCAGTTATAAAAAAATAATAACTTTGAAAGAAATGGAGGATAACAAAGAATACAACATCCATGGCGCCTTTAGAACAAATACAAAATATGGGGAAAGAATTGTGCTGAAAATTAATGATGCTATCCTCTATTTGCCGTCAAGATTCCTCTCGCTGGCGGATGAATACATAAAAGAAATAGCTGGTGGGGGTTATTCTGTGACGAAAACTGTGTTGAAAGATGGAAGCGGAAAGAGTCTTTACAAACTAGAATTAAAACATTTGGATCAACCAGATTATTTTATCAACCATATTTAACATAAACTGAAAAGTAAATAAATATTTTGTTTGAAACTAAAAATTGCAAGCTGTTTTCATTTTAATGTGTGCAGAGAAATATTTCAGTTTATTAGTGAAGCTTTAGAAAGGAAGATGTCTCTTCTTAATAAGGAAGACGAACGCTTAAAAACCTTTGCTCGCTGGCCTTTAAATTATCCAGATCCCAAGACAATGGCTGCAGTAGGACTTTATTATACTGGAGTAGGAGATATTACCAGATGTTATTTTTGTAAAGTAAACATTCATAGTTGGGATCAAACTGATTGTCCTGTTACTGAGCATTCAAGGTTGACATATCGTTGCCCATTACTGGAAGGGCGTGAAACAACTAATGTCCCAACTATTTCAAAAAATTGGAATTGTACACCTTCTGAAATTGGTGTAGATGTTTGTGGTCGTGGAGCGAGTAAATGTTCACCCATTTTCTTATTATTGTTCACTTTCATTACCTTTAATGCTTTAAATAAGTTTTATGCAAATAATACAGTTGCTTGTTTTTATTTATTAACTTTATTAATTTCATCGTCTAGTATGTAGCCAAGTTCTTTCCAGTTTTGTTCAATGAATACAAATATCTTAAATATATTATTTACGGCACACTTAAATCTAGTGTCCAAATGTATAGGACAGTTTGTAAAATAATTTTGGCAAGCTCGAAGTTTCATATTATTTTCTAAATTTATAATGGTAGAATGAATATATTTCTGTAAAAAGATTTCTTTTCTTGTCCAACAACAAAAATATATTGATAATTGTTCAATGGTGTAAGAGCTTTCTCGACATCATTATAATTTTTTTCTCCATCTGTCCAATCTAAGCCATTCACATGTGTCTTGGTGTAGGCATTTGTTCTGCATGCTTCCCCAGTAAGTTCTTTTATATTAAAAGGTGGACGAAACAAAAAATAATCTGGAACAACAGAAGCACCACACATATATGATAGTTCCTTCACGAAAATACTCTTGTGGTTTCCATGGCAATATTGAAAATCAACCAGTGCAATATCCGATCTATTGATTTCAATCATCTTCTTAGGAAAGGTTGAATTTGAATGGAGGGGATATCATCGATGTTGGAGTATTTATAAAATTTGTTCATGTCCAATAAAAACTTTAAACAAAGATGTCCACAATTGTATGTATGAAATCGTTGATCTCTTTTATAATTGTATGTAATAGCTGGTCCCAAATAGCGTAAAACTTCTATCGGGGGTTGAAGATTACCGAAACTGTCGTAATAGTCGATATTATTATTGATTTTATTATATGCCACCCAATGCGTGCCAGGTCCACTGCTAACATCCAAATTTATGATACCACATTCAATTCGATGTGGTTTCTTAGGTAGATTATCACGCATATAAACACCTCTAAAGTGAGGTATATATTTTTTCCCCAAAAAAACTAATATTTACATCGGTTAGAGGACCTTTGGGTAGCTGCTTAATTAGTTTTTTGGAGTTTTATTTTCATCAACATAAATTCCATAGCCCTTTTTATATGGTTTGAGATAGAGAACCTTTACCCATAGCTATAGCTTCTATTGTTTTGTTATGTCTGGTTTGTTCATCCAACTCTTGTTTGGCTTTTTTTGCATTTAAAACGGCATTGGTAATTGCTGAACTACCCGATGCTAAGGCTCCCAATGCTCCTAATCCAGTTAGAATGGGAATGAGAGGAAGAAATCCACCTCTTTTGGGCACGCTTATTACTCGCGGTATAGCGACCTTTGATTTTTTCCTCGAAACGTCTTTTGTATTTCATGTCTGGCTATTTTATGGCTTCATCAATATCAGTTGGTTTTTTGCTTTTAAGGGAACTTGTAGCTTTTTTTAAAGCGTTTTTAAAAAGTTGTTGACCCAATATTGTTTGGGGTTTTTATTACCCATGCCTAGCTTTGTCTTAGCCTTCATTATGTTAGTTACAAGATATGCGCTAATTTTTTCTCCAATGTTACTATTTTTCGATTTTACTCGCTCCCAAGCCCGTTCAGTTAGTTCACGATCAGCAATGTGACGTTGTTCAATATCTTTATTTTGTGAATAGGCAATATCGTGTGCTCTACACGCTGCATCTAATGGATTAATACCTTGATCTCCTCTTTGAATACGTTTTTCTAGCTTTGTTCCAGGTCCACAAAATTGATATCCTGGTAAATGAAGTTCAACGGGTAAAGAGTTAATCAACTTATTTACCAGTCCTCCTCCTTGAACGTGTTTCTTTCTAATAAATCGCTTCGTGTTGTAAACATCATTTTATACTTTTTAGCGGGACGCTGAACGAAAGAAATATCGATATTTGATTATATTATAAATATGAATGTTTTCTTAAAACTACTCATTAGTTTAAATCATGAGATTACTGGAACAACAAGCTAAAAATAATTGTTCAAAATGTGGATTTTATGCAAAGAAAGACCCCTCGACATAGTACTTTGCTGCCTGATTCTATACGAGCCTTAATAGTAGGACCATCAAATTGTGGAAAGACTAATGTGATGCTTAGTTTGATAGAAAGCCCCAATGGATTAAAATTTGAAAATGTTTACATTTACTCAAAATCGCTGTATCAGACAAAATATGAGTACCTAAAGAAACTGATATCCACTATAAAGGGGATGAGATTGTATACATTAATAACAATGACGATGTTATACAAACGGACGAAATAAAGCCAAACTCAATCATGATTTTTGATGATGTTGCATGCGATAAACAAAACAACATTAAAAATTACTTCAGTATGGGGCGACATAAGAATGT
The DNA here is from genome assembly GCF_030504385.1 of Musca domestica. Classification (NCBI taxonomy): domain Eukaryota; kingdom Metazoa; phylum Arthropoda; class Insecta; order Diptera; family Muscidae; genus Musca; species Musca domestica. Next base: position 4,964,531 of record NW_026712321.1, on the reverse strand, counting down.
TGATTCGTTTTATTTGTGTCAAACATACACACGTATACCAAAACATTTATTGCGTGATAATGCGAATTTTATAATCGTGTTTAAACAAGATGATCTGAATTTAGACATATATTTAATGATCACGTTGGATGTGACATTAGTTTTGAAGATTTCAAAAAAATTTGTCATGAATGCTGGAAGGAAAAGTATGGATTTCTAACGATTTCCAAGGATGACGAAATTCACTCTGGAAGATACAGAAAAGGCTTTCATATATTTATTCAACCTTAATATTATTTAATGTATTTGCAAATGTTAATTTATATTAGTGCACCTACAGCCATGGAGGAGGAAATGCTGAAACGGCTTGTTAAGTCCAGAAATGTCTTGAAAAAGAAATTTCAAAGCATTAAAATGGGTGAAGAAGCTAAAACTACAGAATTGAAAAATACTTTCAAACCAATAACGGAGCCAATAAACAAACTACTAAAGCTTTCAACTGAAAATACTTCCAAAATGATTATGCCTAAGAAAGAGAAAATGGAAATGTACAGAGATTCTATTATTACAAGTACACCCCTTAAGAATTATAAACCAGATGTTAAGTTAGATTCCAATGCATTGGAGGGGTTAAAGCATAAAGTAGATTACACACAAAATTTCGATTCCTTTAATACATCACAAGACGACGACAATTTATTCCAACAATGAGGAACCTATGAATCTATCATTCTTGAAGAAAATTAAAAAAACTAGATGTAGTCTATGGTCCACACAAAGATAACAATGGAGAATGGAGATTTGGGGACCAACCACTCAAAATAAGCAATGAAAAGATTATGATTGGAAATAAAAAATTGGGCATTAACACCCGGTTTGTTTGAACTGTTGTTTTATCAAGACCCCAAGAACTATGATCATACAGAACTCGATATTTACAAAACAATATTATTAGACACAAATGCGCATAAAATAAACTATGAATCTAATGGACGAACAAAGTCCAACAGGGGACAAAAATATAAGAAAATAATAAAAAATTTAATAGAGGATACTCACAGCGGCAAGGCTTACTGACAATAAATCCTGGTAAACCCAACTATATATACTGGGACGATCCCAACGAATTGATAGAACGATTAAAGCTGTTGTTGGCATCACAACAAGCCGGAAACAATAACCATACTAATGAAATTGTTTCTATTATCGAGGAAACTGCGAGAAGGAAATATAATATATTAAATAATACTCTCAAGGAGCATACAACATATGACTGTTGACAAGTTTGGACATCATTACAATCAAAAAAATCAATCAATAGCAGTGAGAGAAAATGTTTCGAGATTATTGGGAGTCAATATTGATGAAGATAACAACCTTAACGTGCAAAATAAAAAGATTAGGAATGTTGCATCTCCAGCAGAAGGAGCGGATGCGGTCAACCAAGCATACGTACATACGCAAATCAAGCACATTCAAGAAATTTTAAAGAAAAAATTTCATTCAAGAGTGCACCTTCCTAAGAGAAGAAATATCACAACTCAAACGTTCACAAAACGAAATATTTAAAGCCTTATCGCAAGCTCCATTCAACTCACCAGCTTTAATATATCATACCGAATAAAACATGGAAAAGCGGGGTTTGGTAAATGAACTTCATCATCAAGCACGAAAAAACTTTCCAAGACGAAGGTTATTACAAAGGTATTGATGATCTCTGGCAAGCAGATTTAGTTTAAATGGGCATTTACTCAAAAGCAAACAAGGGGTTCCGATTTTTGTTAACTGTCAGCGATACATTTTCGAAATTCGCATGGTGTGAAGCCCTTAAAACAAAAACGGCAACGGATGTTTCTATGGCTTTTGAAAAAATTCTTACAAAGAGGAAGAATTCCAAAAATTTGCAAACCGATGATGGAAAAGAATTTTTCAACACAGATTTAAAAAACTAAGGCAGAAATATTCCATAAACCACTACTCCACATATAGTGTAATTGAAGGCCTCAATTGTTGAGCGTTTTAATAGAACTTTGAAGTCGCTAATGTGGAAGGAGTTCATTTAAATGGGAATTATCTATGGATTGATGTTTATAGAGAATTGGTTAACAATACAATAAACACCTCATCGAACAATAAAAAATGGCCCCTATTCAAGTAAATTCATCGAATGAGAAGGCATTGTTGCAATCTGCTTATAACCACTTAAAAAATTTTTAGGAGACAAAACTTTCGTGTGGGTGATCATGTACGCATTAGCAAATATAAACATCAATTGAAAAGGGATACACGCCAAATTGGACTACGGAAATATTCAAGATAAGAACAATAAGAATAACAAACCCGCTACTTATTTATTAGAAGACTATGAAGGAAATCCCATCCAAGGATGTTTCTACAAAGAAGAACTTTTACCCACAAAATATCCCAACACGTATTTAGTTGAGAAAAGTTTTAAAAAACAAAAGGTAATAAAGTCTTGGTTAAGTGGCTGGGATTCTCAGACAACATAATTCATGGATAGATAAGAATCATATCATATAATCTTAGTATGTAGATATACAATATACAGCATATATTTAAAATAAATAAAAACCCATATACGTATGCATATTTGTGTTTCAATTATTACGACAAAGAATTTTGCAATGTCAGAACGTTTACTGTGTCCGGTAAATCTCCATTCTACATTCACATATTTACCCCCAATTGAATTGGGAAAATAGTAGTTATGAGTGTTGCCTAATAGATTTCCAATCATACATTCAATACCCAATGTGGAGAATGATAACAATCTCTTTCACATTGGAGACAATATTATAAAATACCTATAGGATCCTATGAATTGCAAGATATTGCGAATTACTTGGAAACGGAATATAAAACTATCCACGAGAATAGATCCATTGAAATTAAGGCGAATAATAATACGCTAAAAGTAGAAATCATGTCTTCTCATGATCCTATTTACTTTGATAAAGAAAAATCTATAGGCAAGCTTTTTGGGTTTTACCGAAAAAATCTTAGAATCTGGAAAAAACATACTTCAAACTTCAAGTCGACATTTAAAGGTTAATGCCATACAAATACACTGCAATATTGTAACTGGATCATTCATGAATGGGTCGCCAACGCATATTCTACATGAATTGCTCTTAATGTTCCTCCGGGATATAAATTGGTAGAGAGACCAATGAATCTCATTTATTTACCAGTGAACGTCAAAGAAATCGGTCGTCTGGAGATAAAGATAGTAGATCAAGAAGGTCGCTTTATAAATTTTAGAGAGGAAGAAATCACGCTACGTATTCATATAAGACCAATGCAATCATGATTATCTACAATAAATACAATCATAAACAAATACCAAGACACATTCAACACAAAGTGTCAAACCGACAAGACCTACAATTTCAAAGGAAAATAAAGAGTTTTAAAACTTATTAAGCTTAAAGTCAAACCAAATGTCTGAAATACTTAACATTATGAGCGTCCATTCTCGATGAGAATATTGTAAAGAGAGACTACCACAGCTATGTTCCATATATTCAATCATTTAAAAATAATGATGAAATCGGATAAGTATACAAAATCAGGATCTTTACATACTTCCATCGGAGAGTTATCTATTCATTGAAGAAATTTGAAAAATAGCAAGGGAGAAGTATCGCAATATGCAAGACTGGAAAATAATTGTGTGGGATACATGTTGATGAAATTCGCTATGAACTAAATGGAGTTGAAATTGATCGTACTCGTTATCTAGGAATAACTACAGAAATTAAAAATTGGATTTCTCTAAGCGAATCCGAAAGTAGGTTATGAGCAAAGCGGGATGGAAAGCTGATAATGATTTATCAGTAGGATACTTTAATTTTGTGTACCCTTAAACCGTCTACTAGGGTTCGCAGAGGACTTTGATAAAGTAATTTGCAACAGCAAGCATGACTTGATTCTTTTGCGTAGTGCCAACGATAAAAATGTGTGTTATATTCAACCATGGATACGGAGGAAATTAAACTCACCATAACTGTTTGTATGGAAAGTACAACACATTCAATTATCAGACTATAGAAAAATCAGCTTCTTGAAAACTATTAAGGATGGAAAAGCGTTGCCTTTAGCATTCCGCAGCTGGGACTGCTACTTTAATCCAACTTTTGCTGGTGGAAGACAACACAGTTGGGTGTTTAAATTGTCTGTCAATCATGAAAGACCACGATATGTTGCTTTGATATTTGAAAAAGACAACAAGCTGGAACATTGCGAACTTAAAACATCAAAGTTCACTTGAACTCTGAAACCTATCCTTACGATGATTTGAATGTAAAGTTCGAAGAAAATGGCTATGCAGTACTATATGACATGTATACAAAGTTTCAACAATCATATTACATGAGGGAGCCACAACCACTCTTACATATGCAAGTTTTAAAGACAAGCCCATCGCCGTTATTGACATTAGCAATCAAAACGAAGCTGTTAAGAATGGACCAATCGATTTAAAAATCCAATTTGAAACCAATAAACCAATTCCACAAAACACTTCTGCGTACTGTTTAATTATACATGCGTCTGGTCGAGTACGTTCCATTAACAGGAATTGTACGAAAAGTAGTATAATCTATTTTATACTCACCTTTGCAAGAATATTTCAATAAAACGCAATTTACATAAATTTATAACAAAAATATTTGTTTTATTTTATAATAAGAATAGTTAAAGACTAGTTAAAATATAATACACTTATATTTACTTAAAAATTAAACATTTGTGTTGCGAGAAAATATTAATATGATGACATTTATAGTGAGTAAAGACAATTAAATTAATATTATTACTATGCTCTTTTATCTATATATTGAAACTTAATCATAATTAAATTTATATTTTAATCCAAGTCCATTGAGACAGATTCATTTGAGTTTTTACATTTGTTTTCATGAAGGTTATTTAATCTATAGTGACCCCAAGCATAGGTTGAATACCATCCTCTAGAATAAATCGTTTATCATCTGATGGCTTAGCGATATTTTAGTAATTTTGTCTGTATATATTGTATGCTGTCTTGACCTAAACGAAAACATGGTACCGTAAACCTTTTTTGTTAAAAGACATTCTCGATATTTATCTATAGTTACTTTTTTAGGACCGTACTTTTTAACTCCGACTTTTTAACTCCCTTAGATTTTTACTTCTTCGCTATCAACTACATTGATGGCATACATTTTAGGACGAGGCCTACAAATTCAACCATTGTTTTTCGTCATTCTCATCTTCATCATGCCAAGTTTTTTCTTATTAATTAGAGGAAGTTTATATTTATTTTCTTTTGAAAACCCTGAGGTGTCAAATCTAGCCATATTCATCTAAAGATAATTCGGAATACAATTCCGTCCGTAAATGTTAATATGAACGAATCTGTATCCATATAATTTAGAATAAAATCCTCACCAAATTTCACTTTTAGAAAATCATACAGAAATCATACATCACCCACTTTGATAAATCTAATATGCAGAACCCTAAGTACAATGGTCTATCATATTTTACTCTGACATTCCTAATTTGAATAGCAACCATATTTCGAGAATATCGAAAGGCTGTGAAAATTTGGCTTCGAGATTAATTCTAGCAACATTCCTCTTCTTTGGTTTGCCTCATCTACCCACATTGTCACAATTTTCACAGTTTTTCTTTTGTCGATATTCTCCATTGTCTTACCGAATGAAGAGTTATTCAATAATTTAAAAAAATCTTTTTCAAAGGCATTTTCAGCCCTTTCCCTATGTTCATTATTCTTCAGTATGTAAGAGCTAACCAAGCGCTTTGTGTGAAGCCAAACTCTATGGACTTTCTTAAGAATTAGTCCATGTTTCAGAGATTGCTTAAGTAATTTGTAGTGTATGGTGTAGATGTTTTGTCAGTAAATCTGCAATAAGTTTTTTCAGTTTTTGAGCCCTCAACACACTTTTTCTCCGCCAAAAAAGGTAAATCGTTATGTTTGTCGTGAAGGTGCGGTGGATTTCAATATCAACCTAAAATAAAACCATAGGAGCGTTGTCAGGAATAGATAATATTACAGCTGGATCATTGAATTTCTCCATTTCATAACCTCCACCCATCTAAAATCTTTTCAGGGAGACACTCAGTCATAACTGTACCATATAAATTATTTACATCCAAATAATAGATATTTACCTCTGGTTTGGCACTATTAAATTGGAGCATCTTCATTATTTGCTACCGAGTGTCTGTTTGAGCACTGAGTAAGCCCTCCCCGAATACCATTTTTGCAGAATTGTACATGTCTATATCTCTGAGTAGCTCAAGTTCGACTTTAGTACATAGTAGCATTGCATCCCAGATAGAGATGGTGCTGTGAGATATTGACAAGGGTCCAGTTCGTGAATTCGCATACATAAGCCCTGAATTTTCAAATACGTCTGCTAAAGCAAGACATCAGCTTTTAAGTACAAATCCATGTAGTCTTGCATAGTTTGACATCGAAAATGTGACCAAACATTTGTTGCATGCCTATAATCGTCTGACGAGCATTCAGTATCTGTCAACTTATTATAAAATTGGTCTATAGGGGGAAGTTGTTTCTCCTTCAATTTTTCAAATGATGAAATATATTCGTAGGGAAATACTCCTTTCCTAGTCATAAGTTCGAATGCTTCATCATCAGGAAAATGAGATCTGACAGCAACAAAGAATCTCGAGATAAATTCCTTGCTAATTTATCCAAACTAGTAGGCATAAATCGAAACTATCTAAGAAACGATGCTCTAATCTATTCATTTTCTTTTTTCTCTTTTTTTGCCCTCACTTTCCTCTTCTTGCTGGAATTCCTCATCATCTTCCTCACTCGAATCTTCTTCTCTCCTACAACAACTGTACTTTTTAAGAACTAGAGTCGGTTGACTCGTTATCCATATTAATGAAATAAGACATTGAATATATTTTTTCTTTTTTTTGAGGTATGACTCTTATTTCACCTCCAAATTCAACTAATCTTTAAAGAAGAGGTGACAGTCGTACGAAGAAAAATTGTGGAATATATTGAATAAATTTAGGTAGATGATATTGCAGATTGCAATGGTTATGTACCGCACCTCGATATTGCCCCGTTTAAGTGACAATGATCTTTCACCCTATCGTTACCTAAATATCGCCACATATACGACAATTTATATCCCTAAGAAAGGCTGTCTCTTCTTCGGTGTTAGAGTATTCATAGGTTTCGTTTTGGTTAGGTAACTATCATACAAAAATTACAATCCTGAATTAGTTCTTCAGAAAAACATTTGCTGCGTCGGGACACACTATATAAATACTTATTTAAATTTTCATTAAAACTACATTTAATAAAATAACTAAAAGCACATGGAATATGCTTCTTTACCTTTTCCGTTTTTTTACTCGCCCCATTGTTCTCATCTTCCTGCACGTCTTCCAGTATGCTCTCGGAGTCAGCATAAATAACGAAAGGCACCTTTTCCTTTTTCTTGTGATTGATGAACTTCATACGGCCTCCTTTTTTGTTCGGCAGGTACAGACTACTTTTCCACACTGCTTTTTGTGAGTCATACATTTATTTTCATCGTGGAAACATTGTAGACATCCATAACAAAATAAGCTTTCTCCTTATGACTTGTGAATTGAGACCGCATAAGACTGAAAAAAAAAAGAACAAATACATGATTATTATAATGGTTTTGATTGATAAGTTTTTTTTTTTTTAACCAAGACATATCCATAACCAAATGTAATGGAAATGTTTCTTCATTGTGCAGCAATATTAAATTAATGTGATTGCTTTTCGTCTCCTTTGTTAAGTAATATGGACCAACGACCGACTTGTTTTCATACCGAAAACATTTACGCTAATCTCGGGTTGTTCATTTCAAATTTTTTTATATATTAAGACCCATGGGAAATTTAATTGTTCGAAATTAGCGATATTCCAGACTGCAGAATAATGACATCTTGGTGTATGTCGATGTTATATGAAGAGGTTATACTCGGATCTCCATATGCAGTTTCTCCCCATGCAACAACCATACACCACTTGAAACAAAGTCATCATAGTTTTTGATGTTAAGGCACGCACCCTTCTTGTTGCTTAATGATTTCGGAGTTGGAATATAATGTGAGCCACGTGTTAAGTTGGCTCTCAACATTTATGTCAAGTTTTAAAAGTTTCTCCAGGGCCCAATAGAGCCTCTTTCTTGGAACTCTTCTGATTTGCTATAATTTCCCACACAGTGGTTGAAAACAACCTCTTCCAAATCATCTCCCAGGGTTAATAGCGTTGTTTTTGAAATATGATTAAATATATTTTCAATAGTTAACTCTTTGGAAGTTGAAGGTCCATCTTTTTCATTGTTTGGTTTCACATATAGTCCTTGGAGTTCCATATTAATTTTATGAGCGTTTTAACCGTTTAACTCATTTTTTAAGGTTTTAATTATTAATTCTTTTGAAGCATTAGAAAATCGATCGGGTACAAAAATGTCTTTATTGTTTTGTATCTCATAGCTGAGTATATTTTTGTAAATGCACTTTTAACAATTTTTATGTCAGAATCCAGATTTTTTCTCACGGGGATCGATGTTCTTCGCTACGAACGTGTGATCGTATATTATTCACAATTTTATCACAATCACCACAAACTTTTCCACCTTCACAGCTGATTTATTTTCATGCTGCTGCTTTAGTTTTTCTTGTTGTTGATCCCGATTTTGTTTTATTACATGCTCATCTCCATGATGGTTCTCTAAGTGCAATCTAAATCGTTTACACTTTCACATAAAACATCACAAAACATACAATGCTTTTTCATATGTTTCACAAATTCACTTTTTTCCTTGTAATAAAGGCTGCATGACCAACAAATTTTTGAGACATTATAAAAACTTTTTTAAAAATATTAAGAACGATGCTTATTAATCTGTGACTTGTTGAGTACTGAAATTTCTTCCCAATCCTCAATACATTATTGACTACATTTTGTAACCAAATAGAAATTCTATGATTGAAGCAGAATTTGTCATGAAACTCTGCAACAACGCTTCCCCCCCAATTCTCATATCCATTTCACAGAAATCCATTGTTAGTTAATGTAAACAATGGTGTTTCCTTCTTCAAATCCCTTCAATCTTCAATACCGAATTGATGCAGGGTTTGTCATGAAACTCTTTCAGTTCAATTCTCTCAATTGCTACATAATGTAAACAAATTCTTCATCGACAAAACTATCAAAAAGCGATCGATATAATGTATCAAAATGCCTGTCCACACAAGAAGAATTTGCTTTGATTGGCTACAGCAGCATTTTTTAGTGTGTATATGCTACAACATTAATTGTGGTTAGATGTCGCCTATATCGTTTCGAGGGAAATGACTGGAGAGCCATCTGGACAAAATAATAGAACACACATCTTCTTGTTGACTATGATACTAACCAAATTTGTCTCTGCTATATTCACTTCTCATATGGTGGATCTCTCTAGCCCCATTGATATGATCATATTTCAATAGTTTTGAGTGTGTCTATGCTACAACATAATTTATGGATAGTATAGATGGAACTCACCGTTAGATGTCGCCTATATCGTTTCGATGGGAATAACTGAACATTTTTGAGTCGCTAAAATTATAGACAAATTAAAACAAGTACAACGAAAGTTAGTTTTGTCTTTTTATCTCATCATGTTTTGCATAGCCAACATGCTGATTTTCGTGTTCAACCCACTCGACTTCGTTATCGTTTTTCAAGAATTTCACTTGATTATTCCGGATTTTTCGATGTCATTTCTTTGTCTATATTTTCATTTATATTTTCATCTATGCGAAATTAAAACCCCTGAAATATCAATAATTGCAGCATATTTGTCAATTGAAACTCTTCTATATAATATATCACATTTATTGAGTCGATTTCTTGAAATATATGTTTTCAAATAAATTAATAAGCACATTTGACTGCAGTAATCAGCATGTTGACTATGTAAAAGCATTCTGAGAGCCATCTATAAAATGATTTTCTTCGATACTTACCTCTTTCAGATGTGTTTCTGCTATATTCACTTCTCACATGTTGAATCTCTTTAGCCCCACTCGATATGATCATAATACATTTTTTTTTTCGGAGGGTGTCTCTGCTAGTGGTGAAATTAAAACTTGAAATTTCACCATCCCATACACAGTTTTGGATTGTGTCTGCGCTAACTTAGCGCCATCTAGTAGTTCATATTAAACTAGCAACGCCCACGCCAACAGCCCCAATAAAATTTGACGTGGTACAATTCAAAAGACAACATCCCCAATATAATTGCCGTGGTACATTCAACGACAATCCCCAATATATTCACCGTGGTACATTTCAAAGACAACATCCCAATATATTTTCACCGTGTACATTCAAAAGACAACATCCCCAATATTTTCACCGTGCTGATTTCCCCCCAATCACATCCATAGAATTTGCCCGTGGTACAATTCCAAGACCAACACCCCCAATATATTTCACGTGGAGAATTTACCAATCAACATCCCCATAGAATTGCCGTGGTACAATTCCCAAGAACATACCCCATTAAAATTCACCGTGGTGATTTAACCCAATCAACATCCCCCAAAGATTTGCCGTGATAAATCGTGGTGAATTCCCAACATCCCCATAAGCCACACTACTTGCAACAATGTGACACTTGAAGCAAAATACAACCATTTGTATTCAAGTCTACAATTATTTATGACGCTAATATTTTAGTTTTTCTGTTTCCAGATTACATTTTTTCCCTGAAGATGGCATAAAAGTCGAGAAAAGAAACAAAAATGAAGTCGATGGATTGTTTGAGATTACTTACTTGTGTAATTTGGGTAAACCATTGCTTGTGCTTTGCGTTGTTATTGATGCACTGACATACACCCATATTTAAAGAAAAAGGCAACTCTTCGAGTATACATTTCTATCTTTATTTTCACTCTCACAGTTAATAAAACTATTGATGAGGAGATCTATAAATAAGTACTTTTTTAAAGGTATTTTTGTTCGTTGCTCTCGTTTACAGTTTACGTTCTGCTTGAGGTAATTTACACAACCCAACAGGATTTTCATCTATATTGGCGATCACTAGGCATTTGTAGAGAAATTAAACTTTTCGACCTCAACCTTTCTGACTGTCACAAGAACCGGCGTTATTTAAATACTACCTTATGTACGATTATTGTCTCTAATTACCGATGATATATTGAAAGGTAGCTGATCTTGTACAGCTCTTTCACTTATTGCATTGCTCCAAACAAATTAAGACTGCAAAAAAGTGTTACCAACTATGACAAAAGCAATGCGGGTAGATGTTTTATTTTTGGCAACCTGAACCATGCCCTTTATATTTTGCCTAAAATAAACGTTTCATACCAATATTTACTCCGTGTAACCCGTAGTAATTTCTCATCACCATAAATTCAATTATCTTCGTTAAGTTTATATTGTGATTTATTAATGATTACAGTGAAAATGATTATATGTCCAAGCTCGATGAACATTTTACGGCCATGGCGCCCTATTTAAGTAAATTTACCACCTCAACCTGATTTTAACTAATTGTGCGACCACCAGGTCGTAAGAAACGAAACTTTTTTTGATCTCACCTTTCCCCACTTCTACAACACCGTGGTATTTAAATGTATCTTTAATACGGGCGAACGATTGTGTCTATTACGATGATATCCACTGGACACAGGAGAACCTTATATAACAACCAACTGGTCGTCAAAGTTAAGTTCCTTTGTTGCCAAAAAAAAAAAAAAAAACAAATTAAGACTGAAAAAGTGATACCAACTATGATAAAAGCATGCCGTGTAGATGTTGTGTTTTTGGCAACACTGAACATACCCATTATAACTTGCCCATTGTATGTTTGCGTCCAAACGTTGTAGCCGTGGTAATTACCCATAACACTAACTTTGACAATGAAACACTTCCGTCAAGCTTATTGTGATTCTTAATTTTTATATAAAAACTCTTGCTTTGTTCCAAGCCTGCCAATATCTACTATTTTTGTATTTTTTTAGATATCATAAGGGAAAATCGGTTATCGTAGTAAAACGTTTACATTCTTTTCTTGCAGTTCGGGACAAACCATGTATCACTAAAAATGGAAGCAGAGCTTTCAAATAGCTAATGATGATTAGGCAAACTAGTTT